>NW_023494784.1:660000-815000 GCF_904425465.1 Colossoma macropomum
GAGAGAGAGTGACGCTCACACCTACAGATTCAGATTCTACACTGATGATCCTAAGGGCAGATACACCGGCTCACCTGGAGTCACTCTGTCTGTCACAGGTAACTCTGGATAATAAAGACCTGCATTCTGACTAAATCTGATGTTCCAGTATCTGTGAGAGTGAATGAATGGATATTTGCTTAATCACAGGAAGGAAAAAGGAAGTAGACCTGTATTATTTCCTCTCTGACCTTCTGTGATGCAGCATAACAAATACCCCAACAGTGATTTCAGTGTTCAGATACTGACACCTGGAACAGTTAACCGAGTATCCATACACACCCCTACTAGATACATACAGTGAGTGTAGCTAACTGTAAGAGTATCTACAGATGAAAATAACACTAAACCTTGTTTAAAATCACCTGCAGATCTGAAGGTTACAGTGTCAGATACAGATGGAGGAGTAAAGTTGGTATAGCGTAGTGGGTAACATCTCTGCCTTCCACGCTGTAGGCTGGGGTTCAATCCCCGCCTGGGCAAACACCCTACGCTTTACCAATAAGAGTCCCTGGGCAAGACTCCTAACACTACCTTCGCCTACCTGTGTAAAAATGATCAAATTGTAAGTCGCTCTGGATAAGAGCGTCTGCCAAATGCTGTAAATGTAAATGTAAATGTAAAGAAGCTGACCTGTAGCTCCACCTGCACTCTGCCCAACCCCACCTACATCTGGTACAAGAACAGACAGCCTGTATTGAACCAGAACAGAAATGAACTGAATCTGAGAGACAGAACTGTGGATGCAGGCAGCTACTCCTGCGCTGTGAAAGGATACGAGGAGCTCCGCTCTCCTGCTGTCTGTAAGACCTCACTTTAAACTGCACTCAGAACAGAACAGAACCTCCTGAACATCCTGCACTCACTCTGTTATCATCTCACTGGCAGCTTCCACTGCATTACAGTGAACTCATGTTCAGTCACTCTGAGAGACACTGATTATACAGTTTAATATAATTCAGTTTGTGGTTTTGATTGTTTAAGGATATATATATTTTTATCTATCATTAATTTATTGTGTTTCAGGTGTTTTTGATAAAGTCCTGCAGGTGAAAGTGGAAGGTCCTGCAGCCACAGTGTCAGAGGGACAGAGAGTAGCACTGACCTGTATCTCCACCTGCACTCTGCCCAACCCCACTTACATCTGGTACAAGAACAGACAGCCTGTATCTCAGTGTGAATCTGCCTCCTGCTCTGTAGCTGTGGTCAGTGAAGCGGTCAGCTACAGCTGTGCTGTTAAAAGCAGTGATCTCCACTCTCCTCCAGTGTGTGAGTACAGAGTATCACATACAGTAATAATTTGTTTAATAATCAAGCAGTGTTTTGGTGTTTTTCAGCACATCTGGCTCAACTTATTTATCTATTAACCAGAGGAACCATTGATCAGGTATTGTTTAACAGAGCAGAGCTCAGAGGCGTTAAATCCATTATGGGCGCTGGGACGACACCCTTTTCATTACAACAAGCAAAAAATAAGAAATAATCATGTTGAAATATATCACAGTGTTTTCTACTGAACGCTTAAGTCTTTGTTCAGTAGGTCGGTTAACCTGGAGGGTCTAAGAACTAAAAGCCAGTTTACAGCTCTGGGAGCTGTGGCCGTGATCTCCGTCTGTGTTGTTGGACGCCGTTTACAGAACCCTTTATACTCCTAACTCCTCCATGGGATTCAGTGCTCTGCCCTCAGCCAATCAGCAGCGCTGAAATTGGCTCAGGATGTTTAAGGAAACGGCCTTGACCAATCTAGTGGCCTTTGCGAGGCAAAATTTACACAACCGGCCTCAAATGTTTTTGAATCAGAAGCTTCTGGTGCCAGGTTTAGCAGAAATAGCTAATATAACATAGCCTGCTAATGCAGCTGAGGGACTAATGTGTAATGTATTTGAGAAAATTCATGTTGGAAGATTAAATGTTAAGCAGATGTGAATCAAGTGTAAATGGGACAGAGACCAGTTTTGGTGAGTAACATTGAAGGGATTCTATAATTGTATGCTGTAGTATTTCCATCTGGTTTATTACTGCTGTGTGTGATTTAGTTATTTTGGGTGTTGTGACCTTTTAACTTTGTGGCTTAAGGTCTGTTTATGTTGGTGTGTCATTTTGCTACAATCCCTTTTATCTTGTTTATAGAGATCTCTTATTTAGTGTTGTGTTGAATGCTGTGCTGATAGAACAGGCTGTTTGTAATGAAGCTCAGTTGGTCTTGTGCTGTTTATCTCCAAGCAGACAAGGTTGATGCTGGTTGTAGGAGCCATTTAAGAATCTTATAGTGTTCAGTAAACATTTACTTTTTTTTTATTCTGATATTGCGTTAAACCTTAATATAATTGCTTGGCAGGATGTACAGCCGTTTAGTCATGTGTGTTTCTGTCTTATTCTCCATGCTGCCTGACTGTCATTGTAAATGCATAACATCTACAAAACAATATGCATATAAATACATTTTGAATTTCAGTTTTATATTCGAGTCACTTTATGGACTCGGCTTGTACCTCTCACTCACCAATGTTTATCAGGTTGAAGGTTCTCCACAAGAGACAGTAAGTAGGACTGAAGTAGAACCTGCATAATGAACAGATTTAGAACCAAGTCAGGGCAGCAGAATCTAGTATGAGACTGGGCCTCTGTTTTAGGGTGAGGAATAACAGAACCGGTCTCCCAGCTGGCAAAACCACACCAGGCGTGCTACCACTGGTCATTGTAGGTCAGGACTCAGCCATATTGATCATAGGCTTACCCAATCAAATGGGGATAGAATATTTATTAAGCTGCGTTTTTTAAGATGAAATTTGTTTTCTGTGAGTCTTATTTTTGTATTATAGCAAATTAAAATCATTATGCTCTCCAGCCCATTCCAGGCCCAAACTCCACCTTGTTTTCCTCAACCCCAGTCACTGTTTAGCAACCGTTGCTATGCACCATTGTCTCAAGTTTCCAGTTCTTTATCAGTGAGCCAGTGTTTGAATTTGAAGCTCATTTTAGATGAGGATAGAAGACGTGCCTGTGGGATCTGTAAAAGCCAAAAAACTATTTTAAAAACCTTGTTGTCATCAGTGCTCAGTGAATTTGGTACTTTACTAAAAAAGCAATAAGGGACTGTGTCAAAATGTTAAAGTAAATGTCTACTACGGATGTTTAGGTAATCAAAGGTAAAGCATAAATGGTCCATAACTATACTTCAAGCTTGCTGTGGCAGTATGCTTTAGCCTCTGATGTTTCATGGTTAATGTTTTCAAGTCTTATTATTGTTTTTTTATCACTTTAGGGCAGAAAAGTTGTAGTATGTAAAATGATGACAGCACTGCTACAGCCTGATGATAAGACATTTTGGGACATAACATGTTTGGAAAACATCCTGAAAAAAATCTATGGATGTGGCCCTTTTTCACAGGCCTACCCCAAAATCTATTTCTGCCTATGCCACTGATTAATTAGTAAATTAGCAGTTCATCAAACACCAAACAACTTATTAAGAGAATAAAAATGATACTCGATCTTCGTAGCACAGCTACACATGCAACACCTGAATCTTTATCACCTTTCCATTCAGACTCCCCTAAGAACACCAGAGTGGTCATTCTTCCCTCTGGACAGAGAGTGGAGGGAGACTCAGTGACTCTGACCTGCAGCAGTGATGCAAACCCTCCTGTTCTCTCCTACTACTGGTTTAATCAGAGCTCAGACGTAGAGCTGGGAACAGGACAGAGTTACAGCATCACCAGCATCAGCTCCCAGCACAGCGGACTCTACTACTGCACCGCTCACAACCAGCTCGGACAGAGCCGCTCAGGACCCTCCCGTCTGGATGTGTTATGTAAGAGCAGTTTGTTCTGTATGATCTGTTTTTGTCAGTATAAGAAGTTCAGTAACTAGTCGAGTCTCTGTCCTGTTCAGACTCTCCCAGACCTCCATCTGTATCTGAGATTGAGTTTGATGGCTCAGTCAGGCTGGTCTGTGTCAGTGACTCCAACCCTGCCAGCTCTTACACCTGGTTCAGGAAGATAGGAGGAGACATCTCACAGTTTGGAGAAGGAGACAATTTAACTTTAGTTGCAGGAACAGATGGAGTTTTCTACTGTATGGCAGAGAATCGATTAGGATCATCCAACTCATCAGAATGGACTTTTACATCAGGTATGTTATGGGATGATGTAGTCGCCTTCTTGCCTCCACAGAGGTCAGTAAGAGAAAGAAGACTGGATGCATGCTAGGTCAAAATGTAACACCCTCTTGTTTAGACCCTCTTCTCAGTCTGCATTATAAGAGTTATGTGACTTTGCACATCTGTTTAATATCTCAGCAGGAGTGAAACATACATGGTCATGGTCACACCGTGGTCATCTGTGTTAGGGAGGTGTACAGGTACTAAAGTATTCTGTTAACCATTCAAGGTGCCTGTATTGCAAAGCTGAGATCACTGTATCGGGTACAGTAAGGAGTGGAAAAAAAAATATTTCGATACTGTACTTGAATTGATATTTCTTCAGGCTTGTGCTGCTACAGTGATGATGTCAGCACTACATGTTTTGAAAACATGTTTGGAACCTGTTTCCCAGTAACCTCTCCCATTCCAGTACTTATCAGAAACAAAAAAAAACAGGGAGTACATTTCAGATAATATCCACATTATCTGAAATGTACTTCCAGTTCAATCTACAGTACGTAAAATATGAGTCACAGTTGTGGAGCAAAACACACAGGTTATTAAGGTAGCTCTCCTCAATATTAGATCTCTCACATACAAGTTGATTTGATTTATTGATTTGATTTATTGATCTGATTGATCCCATGAGCTTGATTTTATGCTTTTAACTGAGACATGGTTACCTGACTGTAGTGCTAAAACCGTATTAATCGAGTCGGCTCCATCAAATTTCATCAAACTTTAAAATCTCACCTGCTAGCAAGAAAGGTGGTGGTACAGCTGCTCTATTTGGTGATTCATCCCATCTTATGTATGGTTTGTACAGTTCTAAAAAAGGCACCAAGAAAATTACTACTAATTGTCTACAGACCTCTGAAGTACAATTCTAATATTATTGATGAATTTACAGATATGTTAACTTTTATTTCCATTGATTTTTATCATTTCTTTGTTGCTGGTGATTTTAACATACATACTGACAATCCCAATGATAATTATGCCAAGAAACTCTGTAATATATTGGACTCTCTCAGCATGTGACTAGGAGCACACACTGCCATAGTCACACTCTGGATGTGGTTGTCAAAGGGTTACAACATATTAGCCACTGTTAAGAATGTTGCTTTCTCCAGTGTTATTAATAGTAATATACTCTTCGCTATAGTTGACAAACTAACAGACTCGCCTACATATATTGTCCCTAAACTAGTATCACATGAGAAATATAATGAGTTTGCTTACTTTTTAACACTAAAATCCATAATATCAGACAAGCCATTAATATCTATAAATCTATATCCATTTAAAAGCCAGTCTTCTCTCCATCAACCTGTAAATATATCATGGTTAAAATGTCCCAGTTTAGTGCTATTAACAATGAAATATTAAACAGTGAGTCATAACACTGAGATATACAGTGAGTCATCTCAAATCCTCCACTTGTAGTCTTGACATGTTACCAACCAAGTTTTTAAAGAATGTGTTTCACTCAATAGCAGCGGACAGTAAACACCTCACTCCTGTTGGGCGATTTACTAACAAATTAAAAACTGCAGTTGCAGCGTCTTAAAAAAATGCAGACTCTGGAAAAAAGTCTGCTCTACTAGTGCTCAGCTTTGCCTTTGATACCAATGACCATGAAATTCTTATAGATAGACTTGAGAACTGGGTTGGGCTCCAGGAGCTGTCCTAAAATGGTTCAGCTAATACCTGCAAGGAAGGGACTAGTTTGTCAAAAAAACGAAATAATATTATTTCTTAGTACCAATGACCAGTGGTACGTATTACAAACTAAAGCAGTTACTAAATCAGGTTTTTATCACCTTAAGAACATCAATTAGATCAGAGATGTTCTGACTAAAGCAGAGTTAAAGGAGTAAAAGAAGGACCCCCCCCCCACCCCCATTCTCAAATCCTTACACTGGTTACCAGTCTGTTCCAGAATAGACTGTAAGGAGCTGTTACTCCTCTATAAATGTCTTAATGGTCAGGAGCAGCGTATTTATCTGATCTGCTGCAGCGATAAGAGCCGAGCAGAACTCTCAGATCATTATTCAACTTTGTTTTATTTTTACTTTGAATGATTCTTCTCTTGTTTTAATCATGATTTAAATTTATATTCTCCTTTACTTTGTTACCTTTTAAATAATAATTTGAATTATTTTTGTATTTCATCATTTGTAAAGCACAGGCGATGGCTTCCAAATAAAGATATCAAAAAAAGTTCAGTCTGATCAGAGATGTTGATCCATACCAAACTGATAAATTATGTTTGAGTCCCGATTCTATGTTAATGGCTGTACTAACACATCCAGACATCTATAATTACCTTAAGTACTGCATTAGTGTTCACATCACAGAAGATAAAAGCAGTCAGATCACTAGAATCATGTACGTATTTGGTCAGTGGAGGGTGAGCAATACTCTGTCTTTACCATCAACTACACCATCAAACGCTGTTGTGACTGCGAAAGTGAGTGACAGCTGTGTATTTGTGTTTGGTGGGGTTAATTATCGTTAGCTTAGTGGTAGCTTAAGTTACATGAGCCATGCTAACATTCTGGTGTTCTCTCAACTGCACTGATTGTCTAGCTACAGCATAAGAGAAAAGTTAGACATAAATAGTTAATGCATGAGTCAGTCATCAGTCAATGTCAGTTATCAATTGATGAATCATTCTGAACACCTTTTTATACCTTTGTAAAGCTAAAGCAAAGGGTAAAAAACCCCATCCATTTCTTTACGTTTACTGTAGTATATAGTAAATTTACATCTAATCTTTCAAGTATATTTTTGATTCCGTACTTCCACCATAATTTCAACATACCTGTACTTAAGTATAATTTCTCTTTTTCCTCTCCTGCATCTCTGCACTAACACAGATAACAGGACTTCAGTATATGCAGCTTCTGGAGTCGCCGTGGTTTTACTTCTGATATTTATTGCAGTCTTTTTGTGGATGAGGTGAGAATCTGAACACATGTAAGATATGAAACATCCTCCAAATGCTGCCTGTAAGCTGTGCTGCAGTTTAGCTTCTCCACTCTAATATAAGCAGTTTAATACAGTAGAGAGTAAAATAGACGGTGTGCAGTTTCAGAACATTAACAGGAGCTGATTTAATGCTGGAGATGTGAGTCTGAAGGTCATTTTCCTGTGAAAACTCCAACAGGAGACGAGCAGCAGTGACCAGCAGAGAGAGAGAGGAGAGCAGTGGAGAGGTGAGTTTTAATGAGGGAGTCATTTGGATCCAGTTTGAATTACATCCATTAAGGAATTCATAGAGTGAAAGATGTTCTGAGTCTAATATTCTGTTTGCAGCAATGATATGGTTACCTATTGGCAGTGATACACATTTTTGGCTTCAATATGATTCTGATTTTGATATTGTCAGAGTTAATGTTCTTGATCAAACAGAGCTCTAATTCTGTTCTACACAGACTGGTTTGGCTCAGATAAATGAATGTTCCTCCTAGAAATTTTTCAGCTCCTGCTGCACCGACCAACAATGTAAACTCCAAATATGATGAATACTGTCATTTACAAGCTCTTCAGAGAAAAGCCCAGTCATGTGGTTCTGTATATCCATGTTTTCATCTCTCCTTCTCTCTCAGGGAGCTTCTGCTCCCGTGTACGATGAGGTCTCCACCCTGGCTGTGACCTCTGACCCCTCAAGAGCTGCATCCTCAGATGATCAGGATGATGTTCAGTACTCCACTGTTCATTTCTCACTCTCTCAGGCGAAGGACGTTCCTCTCTACTCCGCTGTCCAACAGTCAAACTCTCTGCCTGAAGAAGAGGAAGTGCAGTACGCTGCAGTGAACACTGCTAAACCAAGAACTGCTCGGTAAGTAATACACATAATTTAGTGAAGCTTATCTCTCACACACAGCTCACTTCTTCTGCTTTCTCTGGAAATGGATTCTCTACAGCACACAGTGAGTCAGCAGCCGCAGTTCGATTCAACCTTCATTTTCTTGCTTACTTCACACACTTTCCTTTTTACTTGTGCCCACAGAGTTAGTGTTAGTTCATTGCTGGCTGAGAGAAAGTTTGCAGTATGAAAGACATTTTCCACTCACTGCTCTGCAGTACTGAGAAATCTAACGTCTGTTTCTTTATGGTTACAAATACAGTAACATAAATAAAATGCAGATATTTTACTGCAGTTGCCCACCATCCCAAACGTTCTGCTCGTCTGGAGTTCAATAACTACATCATCAAATATCAGTTTTAAATATTGGCCAATTCTAAACACTGTTTGGCTGCCGATAATTTTTTTTAAGTAAATGTCAGCAGATAGTCTGATATGATTGTGTATCTCTAGTCTTAATATTCTGATGAGTGCACAGTCCCACTTTTTTAAATAGACCCTTATAGATTATCTATTATTAACAAACTATCTGGTGAAACTCATTCTCAGTTCATTCTCAACAGCTTTAGAGTCAGAATTAGGACTTCAGTTATATTTAGGCTTTTGGTTGAGGTTAAGGTTTAGTTTGTGGCCACAGTTATGGTTTGGGAATGTTATGTTGAATTTAATGGATATTCAGTTGCATGTAAGTTAAATACAAGCTAAGCATCTACCAGGTATCAGCTGTGGGTAATCCAAACAAAGTGTTACCAAGCATGCTTAATTGATATCAAGCTCAAAAAAACATTATCCAGCCACTATTTCATGATGTCATAAGGGTTCTTATTCACTTTACTGCTGAACGTGTATCCAGGGAATGCTGCATGGCCAGTTGAACGAAAGGATGGATGGATGGACAACAGGCAGAAAGTCAGATCAGCTAACCAAAAGACTCAGTTATATGTGCTAAATTAGCTTTACGTGATGACACATGCTTTCTAAGATGGCGAATACTTATTTGTCTGAAAATCAACAAGCCAGTTGGACCCATGTGTCATTTTTATCTCACTTCTGACACCAGTGAAGCATCCATGGGGGAAGAGTCTCACTAATAGCAGTTCTCATCATGAATTTTCAGATTTATTGTCATGGAATTGAATTTAAAAATGTTCTTTTCCCTGAACAAATCACAAAGACGAAACTGGTGAACCTTGGAAAGTGTGTAGCACCTCAGAACACAATCATATTTTAAATTCCCCTCTAAAAAAAGAAACAGTAATAATATGATCTCAATGTTACAAATGTTTGCAGGAATGACGAAACTCTGATCTACAGCACAGTCCCGAAGAACGTGAGAAGATGAAAGCTCCCACCTCTCCAGCAGACGCACTGATAGCGGTCAACAATATAAAGATATTGTTATATCGTTTTCATTATAAATCTTGTCAAAGTATACCTGAGTATAACTGAGTGTATTGTGCATATTGTTGCTTAAAACACTGACCAACTGCATGTTTCATTACAAAGAGAGCTTAATTAGTCCTGTTTAACTGGATTTAGTGCAGTACAATGTGAGAAATACATTGAATAGTTTCTGATGGATTTAAAAACACTGTTTCATGCCTATTGGACAAAAAGAAGCAGCAGATAGCAATCATGTAGTCATAACAGTTTTTAAAATATCATCACTTTACCAGTTTCAAGGATTCACAGTAGCTTTACCAGTTACAAGGGCAAGAAAGTGATCCATACAGCTTGTACAAAATGCAGCGGCGAGAAAATTAACATTATTATTAGTAGTTTCTGAATCTCTTCGTGGTGCAGCTCCTTCATACGTCTCTGAAAGCCTCATAAACTCTGATCCACATCGAGCTCTGAGATCATCCAGTTCTGCCTTCTCCATTTTCCACTAATTAAACTTAGAAAAAGTGGTGAAGCAGACTTTTGGTTTTTATGCACCAAAGATCTGAAACACATGATCAATAAACATTCGTCTCCTTTTATACTCTGATTTAAAAAAGAGCATTTAAAAACATATTTTTTTCACTGTAGCATTTAACTAGCTTTTATTTTTTCATTACTTTTACTACAATCTTACCATTACGTTGTGCTTCTATGACTTGTATTATTGTATTTTTATTTTTTTGTTATTGTTTGTTTTATTGTTACTACTATACTTTTTACTACTTATTTGGTGGTTTAAAGTAGTTGTTTTTATTTACTAGTTGTTTTTATTAAATGGGTTTGGCACCACCTACTGGTTGGTCAGTACAATGCAGCCTTGTCTTGATGAAGGAATTCCTGGAAACTCATGGTTAAGACTGGGTCTAAGTGCTGCTCCTGACTATGGACTAAATATCTAAATGTCATAGTAAATATGCAGCGTAAAGCAGCATAAACAACCAACAGCAGCAGCAGATTTTTACACTTTTTAAAGCTTTTATTTTCTGGACTTTTAAAGATCTGTCCTAATTCTGATTGGTACGAGGAGAAACTGGACGTCAGCCTCTTCAACATAATGCCCACCTCAAAGCCAACAGAGGAAACACAGCAGTGCAGGAATCTGTCAATCAAAATGACCAACATTGTTCTTTATTTGACAGTTAATAGTGAATTCATGCAGGAGCCGATCAGAGCTAGAAGCACCAACAGATTAAGGAAATAATCTGACAGTTACAATATTTAAGCGCAAGTTATTGGTTATTCAGGAGACGTTTGTGAGGAGATAAGATAATTCACTTGCATAATGACGGAGAAAGTCAAAGTGAAAATACATGATAATCAGTTACAAAACTGGAGTTCAAAAACTGATTAAAAGCTACAGAGAAAATGGGGCTCCTAACAACCACCTGGAAGAGCTGGTCGACCCCAAAACTGCCCCCATCAGATAAACAGCACTTAAAGCTTTCATCTCTGAGAGAGAGGAGAAAATCAAGCTGATCAGATCTGAAAACATCCACAGGTGTTTCTGTCCATCCTTCCACTGTGAGAAGACGACTCAGCGCTGTGGGTCTGAAAGGATGTGTAGCTGATCAAGAAGAACCTCACTGAGAAAAGGAGACGGACACATCAAACAAAGAAGCTGAACGATGGACTGACCACCCCAGAGTCCAGACCTCAACACCACTGAATGTGTTTGATTACTTCAGAAAATCATCAACCAGCTTCTAAGACTGAACTTTGGAGGTGTGTCTGCAGATTCTTTGAGGAACTGAAATTGAGTCTCCTGAACAGAATGGAAGCTGGAATAAAGGGGAAGAGTGACTCACTGACTCACACAGCTGAGAGTAGAGTTAGCTGATGAAGTTTCTGTTAAGTATATAATTTAGTTATTTTCTAATGCTGAAAATGAATCAATGTTTTAAACTTCTGTTCCACTAGAACATTAAAAAAATAAACCCTGTTAATTTTGTTTCTTTTACACAGGCTGTATGTATTATAGGTGTTATATAATAATAAGGTGGGTTTGGAAAGCATCCCTGCTTTGTCCATGACAGCACACACACGATGTGTGTTTTTGTTTAAAAAATAGATTAATAAAGTATTTTGTTTTCTTAGACTAAATTTACCTAAATTACGGCTTAGATTTCTGCCATTATTAGTGTGTGATGGAGCTAATTAACCACAAAAAGGTTTTACCCTTCTTTATCAATAATTATGCCCATAATTATGGAGCTGACTGTAACTGGAAAAACTGATTGGATGCAGTTATATGGATTTCTGTTCTTTCAGTGCAGTAAGGCATGGACAGGTTCACTATGTTTTGCCAAACAAGCACTATTCGCTCCTGGAATAACGACTGACCAACACCCACGTATAATAGTGTACAATAGTGCAGAGATCATAGCTGCTAACCTCAAAATATGAAGCGGTAAATTCAAAAGCAGCATCATTGATTATGATCCAGACTGATCAGAGAGAGTGAAGGAGAGTCTGTACGACTCTGTGATGGTCACACTCATCTGTGACTGAAGATGTAGAGGAGATGTGCTGCCCTCCTCCAGGATCTCCTCCAGGCTCTTCATGCGTCTCCGCAGGTGGAGAACAGTCGATCAGCTTGATGTCAGCATCTCATAAAGACTGAACAAGAAATAGACTAAACTGAACCTCAAGTAGGTTTAACTGAATAACTTAGTACAACGTGATTTATTAGTGGTTTATTTAACTCTGTTTCAGTGTAATACACAGCTTATACAGTGAAGCCAAACAAAAGAAGAGTTTGTTCAGGACTGAAACTCATTTTATATACAGTCCGATCTATTTCTTTAACCAGATATTATCAATATTATTATTCTGTCTTTCTCAGTATCAAACAGTCCAGGAGTCAATGACTTTCTCAAAGGTGGACACAGCATCCCTCTGTCTCTCTGCTGCGCTGTCCCCAACTATCAGCTGATAGGATGCAAAGCAGTGATACAGCACCTGCCTTACGAATGACCAACATAAAAGTGAAGGACACCACAGCGCTGACTCCTGTATACTGAGTGTCCAGCCTGAAGTCTGGAGTTTTTACTGAATATTGAACTGATTGTAGTTCTTGCAGTGACTTTAACCACCAGACAGAACTTGCACTTGTAACATCTTGTCCGGTCTTGCCCGTCTTCCCTGTTTCAGCCGTGTGCTTTTTGTTTACATTTTTCCATGTGCTTTTGTGGTTATTTTGGTTTGGTCTCCTCCCTGGTCCTGCCCCCCTGTAATCGTGTTCATTTTTCTGTAGCCTGTAGCTCTGCCCTCTCGTTTTTCCCAGGTGTTTTCCCTCTGTCTTTATATCCTCGTGTTTGGTTCAGTCTTTGTCTTGCATTTTCTCTCTGTTTCGTAGTTTCTGTTCCCGTTTTTGTTGTTGTTACTTTATGGATTTGTTTCTTTTGTGGATCTTCGTTATTCTCTTTTTTTTTGGACTTTGTTGAGTTTTGGTTTTGTAATAAAAGCAACTTGCATGTACGTTCAGCCTCTATGCCTCTGTCATGACAGTAATATCTGTATTTTTCCCTACTGTAATTAATCATTTTTAAGTACAGTGTAATTAAGTTACAGTTTAATTCAGCAGATCTTAATGTGAGTCACATTCTAATGAGGTACGAAACAAAATCTCACACTGTTTCTATTTAAATTAAGGTGCCAAATGGAACCCAAAGGACTGTTTAGTGTGTTGCTGTAGAAGAAAATCTTTTCATTCTCTTTTCATTCCATGAAGGAGCTTTGAATGAATTATTTAAAGAATCTTTTTTTTGTGAATGAGATGTGAAATTAAAGAACATTTGTAAAGTTTCAAGAACCTCCACAGGAAATCATTTTATTGCTATTCTGTTCTTTAATTATATGCCAATTAAAAGTGAAGAACTGTAGAGCTGTATGTTCAAATATTTGAAATATTGTATAGCATTGAATTAAGCTTTACAATATCTAGGCATAAATGAAGACAGTAAGAATTAATTCAACACTGGAGCACTTTCTGAGTAGGCAAAAAAAGAGCCCAGTGGACAAAGAGAAACTTTACAGATTTGATCACAATATATTTTATCACAAGGTTTTCCTGAATATTGATGTGTTTCAGCTGATGTCACTGTCCATTCTCACTGTCCATTCTAACACGTTAAATTCCCAGCCATGGTAGCCATCACACATACCTGATGTTTACAGATTTCACATTGCAGTCATATCATGATTTTCCAGTTTGTTGCTATACACTTTGGAGTTTGTTTGATTATTAAAACCTTGTGATGTTGCAGAACCAAACTAGCAGCTATAACTTAAACCTATTAATTAAATGCAGCTATTATTGTATCATATTGTTCAGTAACAGAATAAACAAAAAAGTTGTTTTAGGCAAATCAGCAAAGATACGACATAGACAGTGTCTTACAAAAGTCCTCTGTGAGAAATAAGCAAATAGATTTTAATGTGTGTGTATATATATATGTAATTATGTTATCGGTAACAAGCTATCCAGAAATTCCAGGTTAACTGCATTCATATGGCTTGCATGAATGTTCGGACTTCTTGTTATTAATAAGTAATTCATATCGAGTTGTTAAGTGTAAAACTGTACAAACCTCACTAGAAATGTGACTTTCTATTAGTGTCACATCCTCAATATGCATTAAACAGTGAACACTGTGCTTAGTTAGACAGAATATCAGATGAAACGGTCTGGGCGATTGTTGACACAGATAAACTGTGAGGTTTGAAAAGTTTGTGCCAAACATGAACGGCTCTCTGCCGGAACAGTGACTGACTAACGCCCATGTTAATGGTTGTCCCTAAAGAGTACAGAGAGATGATGGTGCAGAGGATGTTATTCTCCATGTCAAAATACCAAGGAGAAATGTAAATTATAATCTCATCTATAACGACCAAAGCTGAGCAGATGATGTGAAGGAGAGCCTGTACTGCGATGCTTATAATGGTCACCCTTATATGTCTCTGGCGACGGGGAGAGGAAACTGAGCTGCTGCTTTTCTCCATGTTTTTCATGTGTTTCCACAGAAAGACAACAGTCGCACAACTTGATGCTAACATCACACAAAGGCTGAGGCAGAAAAGGGCTAAAGTCATCCAAAACCCTGCGTTCCATGCATTGTCAAGGCTTGTCCAGTCTGTTTTTTCTTCTGTGGTATTATCATACTGCATAAGTATTGCTGCTGTGTTTACACTCAGTCCCAGCAGACAGACAACTACACTGAAGACTAAGGCAGAGTACATGAAGATTCTGATGTTCCTCTTCAGCCAGATGAAGGACGGACGCTGAACAGGAAGAATCTGGAAGCAGTAGAAGACGTTCAGCCAGTGAGAGGAATTGACGCTGGTCATCATGGTATAAACTGCAATAGGTGGAACAAACCACCAGATTATAACTGATTCGAAGGACGTAGGTGATAAAAAGTTATGTACAACCATTACAAGGATGCAGATGTTAGCAGCGATGTTGCTCCCAACAAGTGATCCCAGCAAAATATTGAGAGGCTGTTTGAGTCGCTTGGTTCCTTTGTGTGGAAAAAGCATGCAAAAAACAAAAATGATGTTCAGGATGATGCTGAAAACAGAAACAGGCACATTCACAGAAGCAAACGCTTCACCACTCATTTCAAAACAAAAATCTGAAGAAGAGTTGGAATCCATTTCTGTAGCCTCGTCCTTCTGAACTGCAAATAGCCGAGAGTTAATGTCCTCTGCAGTCAAAGGTCCTCCCTTTAGAGGAAGCACAGAGTGGTTCTCTACTCCTGGATTGGTTGATGCCCCAAGCGGAGATACCTACCTCACCAAACAGCTAGACGACTGTTCTGACTCATTAGTGCCACTAATGATCACAGCTTAAGTGAAACTAAACTGTGATCGTTTACATGCACATTACACCATTCCTGACCAAAAAACTTACAATATTGTTCCTTATTTCTTTGAAGGTTCTTTAATGGAAAATGCAATGTTAAACAGTTCTGTTGAACAACACTGCTGCTCATTTTCATCTTTATTTGTGCTTCTGTTTCCATCTAAGACACAGTCGTGCTGCAGTGACGAAAACCTGATAAGTACACTCTGTAGCTAATCTAATGAAATTAGCTTTGAAGACGAGACTAAGTAAACTGTGCTACACACATTTCCATTTCCTCTGTATTTGCAATGCAAATTGCTCACTGTTAAGACTCACTGGAGGTTCTAGACCACAGAATAACAGCTAAAGTAGTCACGAAAACCAGCAGGACAGACTTTTACATGATCATATTGTGCATTCTTTAGACAGATGATATATGTTTAAAATATACACAAGCAATGTCAAACTCATATGTTAAGTTAGCAGGGGTGCTTTAGCAGCTGTACATTTTCCACAACAGCATATTTTAGTATAATTTTTATATATTATTCTGTAAACTGTAAAAACATGATTCTAGAATCTAAACAATAAACTCAGAGCAACTATTAACACATGGATTCTAGATTAATTGGCTGAACCTCTTGTTGTTTTTCCATCACACGTCTCATTCATGATGTCATTGCATTCAATCTAATGGAGTTCAGGGCTGAGATCACTGATCAGTTTAAATGAACATATTACAGCAAGCTCCGATAACCATGTCTGACATGAACAGGGAGACTAATCTGTTGTCTCCCTTTGTTTTTTTCCAGTGGAATAAACAGATATGTGTCATGTGAATGAAGCCGGAGGCGTGGTTCGTCTGTTTGGGAGCTGCAGTTTAGAAATTCAGAAAAGAAAACTCAACAGATGTGTTTCATTTCATGTTTTAACTAGGCTGCTGGGCTAAAGTACAGGCATGTGTGGCCATGCAGAGTGGCTCTCGGAATGTGTCACATTGTCAGTGTAAAAACAGATTGTTGTTATGTGGTTTATTTTATTTATAGGAGTAATTGTGTCTGAGGAGGGAGGCTTTGCAGTTGCCTAGTGACGCCTGAAGTTGACCTGCAGCATCACTTTCTGGTATCATAAAGGGCATCTTGACCTGCAGCATCACTGTCTTGTATAATAGAGAACTTTCTGCAGCATCACTGTCTGGTATCATCTCAGACAGGACAGCACTGCAGTGGGTAGTGAAGACTGCTTCCCTGCCATTAAGAATATGTTCACGAACCGGTGTAAAAAAAGAAGCATGCAGCATCAGGAAGGATCCCTCTCATCCATCAGATAGACTGTTTACACCACTCCCATCTGGAAGAAGACTACAGAGCATCAGGGCTGAGTCCTTTAGACTCATGAACAGTTTCTTCTTCACGCAGGCAGTCAGACTTCTGAACTGATCTACCTGAATCTCACTGAACTGCTTCCTCAGCCTTACTACTCATTTAATTTGCTGCACTTTCACTTCCACACTCAGTCACTTTACTGTGGAACTTCAGTTTCACTCACTTTATATGCACAGTCACTTAAATTTGTACATTGTCATCATCATGATCATGATCTTGATCATCATCATCTGGGACCCCCGGGGTCTTGTCCTCATAGGCCATGCCTGGTAAACCCCCACCAGGAGGCATGCAGGGGACATCCTGCTCAGATGCCTGAACCACCTCAACTGGCTCCTCTCAATGTGGAGGAGAAGCAGATCTATTTTTAGCTCCTCCTGGATGACTGAGCTCCTCACCCTTTCAGTAGAGTGTAGCCCACCACCCTGTGAAGAAAGCTCATGTCCTCTGCTTGTATCCATGATCTCATTCTTTCAGCCAATACCTGTACCTCATGACCACAGGTGAGGGTTGGGACGTAGACCAGCAAACACAGAGCTTTACCTTATGTCTCAGCTCCCTCTTTACCACTACAGTCCGGTACAGTGACCGCATCACTGCTGCTGCCTGTCCCAGCCTGCAGCCCATCTCACGATCCCCCTTTCCGACACTCATGAAAAAGACCCCAAGATACTTAAACTCCTCCACCTGGAGCAAGTCCTTTCAAAGTCAAAGTCAAGTCAAAGTAAACTTTATTGTCATTCAGACTATACAACTAGGAGTGCACAGCTGAATGAGACTGTGTTTGTCCAATACCGACATAACATAAAGGCAATTGCACATAGACATACCAGACAGCATAGGCCGACATAAAAACATACAAACAGGGGAAATATATATATATATATATATATATATATATATATATATATATATATATATATATATATATGTTTATATATATATAAAATAGGAAATAGGAAATAAGTATTTGATCCCCCACTGATTTTGAAAGTTTGTCCTCTGACAAATAATTAAACAGTCTATGATTTTTATGGTAGCTTCATTTTAACAGTGAGAGATGGAATATCAAAAAGAAAATCTAGAAAATTAAATAATATTTAAATAAAAAATAATTTGCATTTCATTGAGGAAAATAAGTATTTGATTCCCTAAAAAACATGACTAATGGTGGCTCCCACAGACCACTGACACACCCTAATCTCAGTGAAGTCGTTACCTGCATGAGAGACACCTGTCCCAAATTGTCACCTGTATAAAAGGCCACCTGCCAACAGACTCAGTGACACTCCAACATCGCCACCATGGGCAAGACTAAAGAAAGAGACCAAAATTGAGCTCTTTGGCCTCAACTCAACTCGACGTGTTTGGAGGAAGAAAAATACAGAATATGACCCTAAGAACACCATCCCCACCATCAAGCATGGTGGTGGAAGTATTATGTTTTGGGGGTGTTTTTCTTCTAAGGGCACAGGCCAACTTCACCGCATCGACAGGAAGATGAACGGGGCCATGTATCGCAAAATCCTGGGTCACAACCTCCTTGCCTCCGCCAGGGCACTGAAAATGGGTCATGGATGGGTCTTCCAGCACGACAACGCCCGAAAACATACAGCCAAGGAAGCAAAGGAGTGGCTCCATAAGAAGCATATCAAGGTCATGGAATGGCCTAGCCAGTCTCCCGACCTCAATCCCATAGAAAATCTATGGAGAAAGCTGAAGCTTCGCGTTTCCAAATGCATGCCTAAAAACCTTAAGGATTTGGAGATGATCTGCAGAGAGGAGTCGGCCAAAATTACTCCTGAAGTGCAAACCTTATAAACAACTACAAGAAACGTCTGACTGCTGTGCTTGCCAACAAGGGTTTTGCCACCAAGTATTAAATGATGTTTTACTAGGGGGTCAAATACTTATTTCCTTCAGTGAAATTCAAATTAATTTTTATTTCTCATTTCATGTAATTTTCTCAGTTTTTCTTTTGATATTCTTTGTGTCACTGTTAAAACAAAGCTGGCATAAAATTATGAGACGTTTCATTTATTTTTTTGTATTAAAACCTTTAAAGTCAGTGGGGGATCAAATACTTATTTCCTCCACTGTATATATATATATATATATATATATTTTTTGTTTTTCTCAGATTAAGGAGTTCCTCAAAGTGCTCCTTCCACCAACTGACAGTAGCCTCATTTTTGAAGTCAGTTTCTTCACCCCCACCAAACTCCTCCCACACCCTGGATTTTGCTTGTGCCACTGCCGTATTTTTTGCCTCTCGGTACTTATCTGCTGAGTCGGGAGTCCGTCAGGCCATTCAGTCCCTAAAGGACACCATCAGTGTCCTCCAAGGGGTTTTTCTGTTATCTCCCTGACAGGCACCAACAAGCTTCTGGCCAGAGCTATGCCTGGCACCTTCTATGATGGAGGTTTTGACCATGGTCCATTCAGAGTCCTTGTCCCCTACTTCCTCCGGAACATGAGAAAAGCTCTCCTGGAGGTGGGAGTTAAAAATTATTCTAAAAAGGTGCCTCTGCCAGTCACTCCCAGCACACCCTCACTATTTGCTTGGGCCTACCGGGTCTGACCATCAGTCTTCCCCTGCCATCTGATCCAACTCATCACCTCTCTTCACTTGAGTGTCCGGAACATATGGTCCTAAGTCAGATGAAACAACAACAAAGTCGGTCATTGACCTTTGACCCAAGAAGTTCTGGTACCACATACACTTATGAACATCATTGTGTTCAAACTTGTTGTTCATCATGGACAATCCATGTCTAGCACAGAAGTCCAATAACAATTCAGCATTTGAGTTTAGGTCGGGCAGGCTGTTCTTCCCAATCAACCCCCTCCAGGTCTCCCAGTTATTGCCAACATGATCATTGAAGTCTTCCATCAAGACCATGGAGTTTGTAGGTGGTGCCCTTTCCAGAACCCTGCCCACTTGCTCCAAGAAGGCTGGCTATGTTGAACTGTTGTTTGGTGCACAAGTATGCACAACCCTGCGATTTTTGCATTGAGGTGGCTCTCTCATCCACTGGCCAAACTCTAACTGCATGGCAGCCAGCCTGGGATTCGTGAGTATCTCCACACCAGCCCGGCGCCCTGTACAACTCCTGAGTAGGAGAGGGACCAACCCCTATTAAGGAGTTTGGTTCCAGAGCCAACACTGTGAGTGGAGGTGAGCCCAACTATATCTAGTTGGTACCTCTAAACCTCCCAGCTCCTTACCATCCAATGAGGTTACATTCCACGTACCAAGAGCTAGTTTTCGCCACAAGTGTCCATGCCATCAACGATTCCCCTCTCCTACCACCTATACGGCACTGCACCGGTCCCTCATGCTAGACCATGGTCCCCCCCCATGTTGCCTTTCCGGGCTGAACCCATATTGGAATGATCAATATTCCCCTTGTAAATACACATACTCAAATGTAAGTTCTTATGTTTAAATAGGCAATAACATGTTTAATATTCAACTGATTCAACTTAATATTCACCAAATTAGTTTCATAAGTGTTACATATTTTTGCATTTTTTTTGTCTTTCTCAATGTATGATTTACAAAGTGCCATATTTATCAGTTTACAGCTGACTATACACAAACTGGAAAAAACTGACATAAGGAAGCTGATGGAAAGCAGTGATGAAAACAGCCAGCAGGTCCATCCAGAAGTCTCTCATCTGTTCACTGTTCATTAAAAATGTAAACAAAACCTGTGTCATGCATTCTTCTGGCCTCGACTCGCACAGGGACTACATTTCCCACAATCCCTTGGGAGATTATGTGACTGTTCAACCTCACGTCCAACCAATCATTGATCCAACTATCCTGAATTCTGATCTGTTCCGCCTGTGTTACCTGTCATATGACCTTCCTGGTTTAGTATATAAGCCAGGGCTTTAGCGTAGTATAGCTGCAATGTATTGGTTCTCCTATATAAATACTGGGTGTTTCCATTGTGTTATCAGTTGCCCTTTTTGTGTATTGGACTCTTTTTCTGGATTTCTGTTCGTTGCCTTTTGTCTTTGCCCTTCTGGTTATGTTTACCCTGTTTTGCCTTTTTTCTGTTTTGGATTTGACCCACGCCTGTACTACGACAGTTCTTGCTAATCCCTTTTCTATTAAAGCTTCATCTCTTGGATTTTACCACAAGCGTCTGACTGGGTCTGTCACGGTACAACCTGCTTCACAACTTTATTAGCAGTCTGTTACTGGAAGCACAGCCTTTAGAAATAAAGCACAACTATAACAGATAACAGAACTAATCAAGCGTTTCTAGCTATCTGAAATAATGAAAATACATAAAATAGCAAAAAAATAAACCTGATTGTGCACACTGACATTTGTAATCAAACAGGATCCAAATCATCTTAACTCTGTTCATACTGAGTGATCAGAACTGCCTGATTCTGGTCCGTGTCTGAATCATCATGGTGTATAAAAGCACAACAGTGAATAAAGACCCTTCATAAACAGAAGCTCCTCTGACTGATCTGAGAGAATCACTCTGACTTTAGGAATCATCTGATGTGTTTTGAGCTCTAAAAGCTCTTTAATCCTCAGAAATCCTCCGTACGCCTCTTTAATGTTCTGTCCTTAGAGCTGAAGCTACAGTGGTGAATGAAGAGTAAATGAACACAGCTGTTAGTTCTCGTTCTCTGGAGCTCTTCTCATCACTGGGTGAGGACGGACAACCTGAAAAACAGGAGATCTTAGGAACTGTTATGAAGCTCAACCAGAGAATGAAGGTACACAGAGTGCAGACTTACAGTCAGAGTGTCGTAGTCGGAGGACGTGGTGTTGGGGTTCAGAGCTGAGTAAGTGTCGTCTCCAGACTTTGGAGCCTTTTAGAGAGACGAGGAGGAACAGCTTCAGTTTTTATTCAGGATCAGTCAGAGATGCTCACAAGTTGATTTAGGAGTCTGAGTTCTGAGTCAAGTCCTCAGTCTTTAGTAGAGAATTATTTGGTTATATAATAGTGTAGTGTTGTTATTAGCTGCACTGAACAAAAGTAAACCTTTCAGTCTGATGGTTTCAAATAACAAATCTTTCATTACAGAAAAACATTCAGTCTGGAGGTCAGAACTGAAGCGCTACACGCAGTAAATGTGGTGTTTGAGGGGAAAAAACAAAAACAACTTTAAACATTTCATCTGCATTTTATAAAGCATGTACACCAGCTAGCAAAACAGGTAAGGCAGCCGAAGTTTCTGTAAGTTTGTAGTGAGATCTGTGATTTATTAAATCTTCAGCTAGAACAGCTGTTGTGTTAAATAGTATATTTGCAAATGTCATCCATACTATGCTAGCCAACTATTTCAAGTTGTTTTCCCTCTTTCCTTTAAACTTTCTCATTTTTTAATGTCACATATACCGCTTCGTTTTGTGCATCAGACAGAAGGTTTTTCTAGAATGAAAAACCTATTTATTTATTGTGAATGCTACCGTGACAGCAGAACGTAGAACATTCCAGAGATATGAAAGCTGCTCATATTCAGGTGAGTCTTGGTAAAGCAGGTAGATGCTGGGAACAAACAGCACACTTTTATTTATTGTTTGTTATTTAAAATGAGTATTATATTAGTTATGACAGGTGACTGAGTGCACATCGAACAGGTAACTTAGCTGTTAGAACATGATAAAAGAAAGCAAGGTTCTAGATTAATTACACTGTAACCGAACTGGTTATCCTTTTTAGTTGGGTCTTTTCTCAAAGCCGTGTGCTTTAGGAGGTTGTTCTTACTCCTTCCCTCTAGGGGGCTCCAAAGTGGAATTAATAGAGAAAGTCTGTCCAAGCACATGTATTTCTGCCTGGAATCAACTTGGTGGGAAGCTTGTTGGTTTTCTATTGTTTGTGTACTGTTGCCTTTTTTAACAAAATGCAATTGCAATGTATAGCTTCATTGCAGTTATAGGCCATGGTAATGCTAGTTGGTTATACTAATCTACTTCTAGTTGTGTTATGCCAATGCTGAGCTAGTCCTAATGCTAATATGCTAAGCTAAAGCTAAAAATGCTAAGCTAAAGCTCTTTTTGTAGCTAAAGTTGGGTTTGGTATGGGTTTCTCATACGCTGTATTCATCTTCATGTGCAGAAGGAGTTTTTTTGAACTCATTTAACACATGGACTGGGTTATCACTGGAGGACTGTGAGGAGTTTCCAGCTCAAGGCCTTTCAGCTCTGTCTACCCAGTTACCAGCTATTCCTGCCACCATCTCTATGGACCTCCATTCTGCTGGTGGGACTGAACCATAACTTTTTTTCTACTTCTAGTTTAATGTCACTGCCACATCAAAGACTTCTCACTTCAGTAGTTTCTACATTGCCTTTGTGTATATATAGTTTATGTGTGGGTTTTCTGAGGTGGGAGTTTGTTTTACTGTTGGTGGGGTGGTTGAACATTTGCATCTGGGGTAAAAACTTTGAATTTATGGCTTTTTTTTCCTCTCCTCTCTCTACATCATAAAGACTATTGAATATACCTGTTTGTTGTACCAGCTCTTGCTTTGAACTCTTCTTTGGCTGCCTCTATATATTTACACATCACAGGTTGTCCCTACTCTTAAGTTTATGGGGCTATTTTTTCTAGTGTGTATTCTAGGGGGTAAGAAATAAGCTAGATAGTCTTATAATAAGTGCACAACCATCTCAAAATGGAAAATATTCGATATATTGACTAGATTTAAGATCATTTCATGTGACAAGATGCACGAGATGCTTTTTGCAGTGTAGCTAATCCAGCCAAAGTATCTGTGACTTTCTAAAACTTCATCATAGCTATCATGGCAATTAGCATACTTACTAACGTTATACAAACTGTCAGCTGATCGTTTCTACTCTTTCATTTAAATACATTTTAGGGTTTTCTGGATTGAAAACCATATTATTTGAAGCTGTATTGAACCTATCGCTGTTGTGAGCTGCAGTAGAACAGCTTTAGAAGACTGGAATGGCATCAACTCTTAAGGAACACGTTCATAAACAGAAAGAGTAAAACTTTCTCCCAGTACCTGAACATCAGCTCCTCTCTCTGCTCCTCTCTTCCTCCTGATCACACAGATTAAACACAAACAGGCTGTTTAAGAGTTTTTAATTAAGGCTAAACTGAGTTCATGGTTAAATTTGTTTTTAGAAAGTGATAGACTTTCATGGCCATGTCTAAAGAACACTGTTACTCACTGAACGCAGAGAATAATGTTAATAAGAGACAGAAGCAGAGCAGAAAGGAAGCCAACAGTTCCCCAAACTGCATACTGCTTACACAGCCCAGCTGAACCTGAAATATAGAACATTTACACAGACAAATACGGTTACATTAACCTACTCAATTTCTAAAACATTTGGTGGATGTGTAATATTTTAATAATTATAATAATTATAATGATTTTTTAATAGCACTTTTCATGCTGGTGGCAGCTCCAATTGCTTCACAGACAGGTAATAAAGTTAAATAGTAATACAAAAAATAAGTATTAATATAGAATCATATAAGAAAATGACACAGATCAAATAAAAAAAATAAATACCAGAGTTCTTACTAAATGCTAAGTTAATGTGACGTTTTCAGATGTTTATTAAAAGTGAGCTCTGAGCTCGACTGTCTAATAAAAGCTGAACTGAGCTCCACAGTTTAGAAGCAGAATAACTGAAAGAGTCTCTCCACGTTTTCTGGTTTTTACAGGTGTTTGTAGAAGGTCAGAATCTGCAGATGTGAGATCATAAACAGACAGACACTCTGTGATGTCAGCGGTGCTTTAAGGTCATTTAGAGCTTTAAAAACCAGTAGCAGAGCTTTAAACTCTATCCTGAGCGATACAGACAGTCAGTGCAGCTCTTTTAAAGCAGGACTGATCTGATCTCTCTGTGTTGTTTTTGTTAGGATGCTGCTGTATTTTGTATGAGTTGTAAAGGATGTATTGTTTTCTGAGGAAGTTCAGTAAGGAGATCATTACAGTGATCAACTCTGCTAAATAAATGCAGCAACAAGTTTCTCTGTGTCACTCTGAGAGAGAAAAGGCCAAACTTTACTGATTTTCTCAAATGATAAAAAGCTACTTTAGTGACTGTGATTACATGCAGATAAAACAGAGCTCAGAGTCTAAGATCACACCCAGGTTTCTACTGCAGGTTTGGTTTATGAAGTTAATGAACCAAGTTTCTCATAAAGCAGCTTTCTCTGAGTTTTTGTACCAACAATCAGTATTTCAGTTTTTTAGTGACTTAATTTTGCGACATCCACTGAAAATATCTGACACACAGCTGGTCAGTCTATCCACAGAGTCTTGATCATCAGAAGGAATGGAAATGTATAATTGTGTGTCATCAGCATAAATATGAAAATTATACTTCCTAATGACATCACCTAGAGGTAGCATGTACAAAGAGAAAAGCAAAGGCCCTAAGACTGAACCTTGATGGACTCCACAAGAAATGCCAAATCTTTTTGATGAACGATTTCCAAGTAAAACCATGAACTGCCCTGCCCACTCAGCCCACAGCAGCTAAGCGCCGCCCATTCCACCTACAGCAGTTTAGCCCCACTATTCAGCTACAGCAGTTTAGCCCCACTATTCAGCCTACAGCAGTTTAGCTCCACCATTCAGCTACAGCAGTTTAGCCCCACCCATTCCAGAAATAACGTGGTGTTGTTCCTGCAGACATTCTGTAACATTATTGTGATGGAAGATGTGGAAAAAGTGAATAAACGTTGTGCTGTTCATGGCTTTCAGGAAGTAAATAGATCATTGCAGCCTTTCAGAAGGACCCACCCATCCAAAAGCTTCAGCTAATGAATTCCCTTTCCCCACATTCCTGAAGATTGTTATTCCAGACTTAAAAGTTTTTTCCACATTTTTCATTGAACAACCCTTTACATTTTGGCACATTTATCATTTTTAGGGAAAAAAATGAACCTGTCTAGAATTTAAGGTAAGTATAAAGAATTACACAACTACATGATTATGTAATAATTTATTGCAACATTAAACATTAAAAGGCTCCAGCTCCCCCCGCAACCCAGAAAGATAAGCGGTTTCAGAAAATGTGTGTGTGTGAGTGTGTGTGTGTGTGTGTGTATACATACACACTCCTTCTCCAGTCAGTGTGTCTGTACATCTGATTTACAATCAGAACTAAACTGATTTAGCCAAACTAAAGCCTACTAAACCTTTTAGCCAAAGCTTGTCCGACCTCGCAACAGTAGACTGGAAAGAACACATCTGTGGGCGGAGCTTGAAAAGATCAGTTAATATTTCAGCAATGAGAGTGAGAGGAATAAGTCAGAATGAAGGAAGACAAAGAGAGAGAAAGAGAGAAGGAAAACGGGAACAAGAGAACAAAACTCAGAAACAACAGCGAGGAATCAAAAAGTGGAAGCTGGCTGGAAACCAGACGGCCTGCTCTAATTAAAGCTCCAGTTCAGTGAAAAATCCCCCTTAAACCAAAAGTAGCCCATCAGCTGAGACGTGTTTGGAGTCTGAAGTTTGCTTCTTTAGTTTTGCACTGAAGCTACGAGGCTGTTCAGCTCAGTAATGGACGCTGCTGTACACCAGTTAGCTTTGTGTAAACTGTCTACATCATCATCACACACTCGATTCAAACTGTGTCGAGTTTTACTTTAATTTCACTTCTGATGTTAGTGTGGTATTATGTACCCAAAAACAGTCCTTATTTTTACACACCCATTTTACAAACTCTTTTCATCCCTTATAATTAAACAGGCTGTTTATGTTACTGTGCCTTTAAGACTGATATATGTAAACGAGCTCTGTTCTGATTGGCCCTATATTGTGCCTTGTTCAAAAACTGGTCCACTCTTTATAACTTCAGTGTGAATAAGCAGAGCTAAACTGTATTCAAAAATACAATATATCATTTATTAACTGTTATTGTGATTTTGGCCTTTTCAATACTGATATCACAGAAAACTGCAATATGCAAATGAGCCCTCTAACCAATTATGGTGTGAAATACTGTGAGCTTCCTGACCAATCAGAGCTCCAGATGAGTGTTTTTAATGAATCAATCATGTAGTTCTAATATACATCAGTCCTTAACCAAGTCACATCTAGGAGTGACTAATGCATTTTTATCATATTTTAAAAGGGAATTTCACCAATTTGTCATAACAATTCACACAAATTTAGATAATTAAATGGCTAAGATGTAAACAAAGTCATTCAGAGTGGTGTGATCTGTTCTAGAGAAGCTTACCAGGTCAGAATTTTTCACAGTGGCGGTGATAGGAACCAGACATCTGAAGAGTTGTTATTACACGATAATATGCAACACAAATATGCCTGAAACATTGTTTCATTACAGCTTTGAAATAAGACATACCTATTAAAGAAGTTTTTAATAGAAAATAAAATGTCTATATTTGTGTTGTAGTCATGGCGACCCCTGGTTCCTATCACCACCACTGTAAAGACATCTGAACCATTTCACACCAAACCGCTCTGAATCTCTCTGTTTACATCTCACACACTGAACTATGCAGTGATTCTGAAAAATCTGTGGATCTGTGTATGAATATATGAATACATACATACATGAATATTTAGCAACATTCATATGTTCTGCGCATCGTGCAGCTCGACTACACGACAGCCGATCAGACTCAGAGGCCGTGTACATGTGAACGTATCCTCTGTGGAGCTGAAGCTCAGCCATGTGAGAGTGAACAGTGATCCTGGTGCATATATATGGATGGTTTCACTCACCCCTGACCGTCACGCTGACCTGGTCCGTTCCTGTGCCGACGCTGTTCCTGACCTCACAGATGAAAGTGGTGCTCACCGTCTCATCCACTTTCAGCACGGTCAGTTTGTTCTCCTTCACCTGCACCGTCTCCGGCATCAGACCCGACGTCCTGTCACGGCACGTTAAAGCAACGTCAAAACAACGTTAAAGAGTCCGTCTTCTACATTTTTACTTATTTTACCTTCTCGCCCACCTGAAATCCACAGATAACAACATCTGTGTGTGTTTATGTATCAAAATCACTGTAATCCAGTAACTTCTCTATATTCCACATATGAAACTTAAAAACAACAGTGTTTATTGATTTCATACACCAAAGATTAATAAATCAATAATGTTAATAAATATTCTTCAGGCTCCATCTATCACTAATTAATTATTATTAATGATATGATCCATATCTTTGGTGCAGAAGACTCTTGATCTTAATTTCATGCACCAGTGACACACTCTGAATAACCAAAAGGATGAAGAGGAGAGTTCCATTAGTAAAGATCAGTAAAGTATTTCTATCTGCTGAAAAGAAAGACTGAGATTCGCTACAATAATTTATTAGGAAATGATACCAGTTAAAGGGGAACTCCATCCATTTTTTCAAAATTCGTGCATAATTAAGTGGTTAAGATATAAACAGAGTCGTTCAGAGTGGTTTGGTGTGAAACGCTCTGTTCTAGAAAAACTTACCGAGTCAGAACTGTTCACAGTGGTGGTGATAGGAACCAGACATCCGCCTCTAAAAGCTCCCTCACAGAAAGTTCCTACATGAAATGGTTATGAATTCACTGCCTGATGACTGAGACACTGTTTTATGATAGATTTGAAATAAAAGTAAAACATATTTTTAACAGGGTGTTATGAGCAAAAATTGTCCTCAAAGAGAACTTCAGAAAACTGTAGGTTCACTGCTAGTTTTTGATGGTAAATACATGGCTATATTTGTACTGTGACCATCATGACCACTGGTGTCTATCACTACCACTGTAAAGAATTCGTGGTGAGTGAGTTGGTAAGTTTCTCTACAGTGACCCGTTTCACATCAAACCACTCTGAATGACTGTCAACATCTTAATTGAATTATGGAGATATTTTGAAATATGGGTGGAACTGCACTGTGAACAGCCAGGAGACACGGTGTCTATCTCTTCCTGAATGATCTTAAAGCCTCTGTCCTCCATCAAATCCAAAGCCCTTGTAGCAGCCACTGACCACTCCAGCTGCCAGCATAAGCTGTTTATATATTGTGGGTTAAAATGACGTCAAAAGGCCTGAGGATTAAGCTTATAAAGCTCAGTCCAGCAGTGATTATGGAAACCAGGAACGGTCAGCAAGATGGAAGGAGACAAGGAGGCTGGAAAAGAGGCTAATGGAGGCTAATGGAGGTTAATGGGAAATCAATAAAATCACTGATAGAGCCCACTGAAGGAGCTCATTGGGCAGCGGTAGATGGTCCTGAGGCGTTTGCACAGGACATACTCACGTTCTCCAGGTGATGGTGGGGGGAGGGTTCCCCTGAGTCTGGCAGGTCAGCACTGCATTTGTGCGTCCTAAATACCAGTTACTGTCATACCCCACAATCTGCACCTGAGGAGGATCTGAGAGAAAGTGTAGAAAGAGTAAAGGTTAACTATGTACCATGAGCATGAAGGTTTCATCTGAACATTAACTAGCACAACATGAGCCACATTTGCCCTGAGGCAGAGCACAAGCTAATCCAGTGCAGCAGCTCTGCAGGTTCCTGACTGTCAATGAG
The DNA here is from genome assembly GCF_904425465.1 of Colossoma macropomum. Lineage (NCBI taxonomy): Eukaryota > Metazoa > Chordata > Actinopteri > Characiformes > Serrasalmidae > Colossoma > Colossoma macropomum. The sequence goes on from NW_023494784.1 coordinate 689,243, forward strand.
CTCAATAGCCTTTAGAGTGGAATACATTTGTATTGGTTCCAGTGAAAAACATGCTCCTGTTTCCCTCCTGAGTCGCTCGAGTTTACCAGAGTGTCTACAGTAACAGTCAGGCAGTGATCTGGACATAATGAGGCTTTTGAGACTCGCTTTATTCAGCAGCTCTGCTGATGAACGGAATTGGTGCTCTGAGCTGTGACGTACATTCAATCACCAGCTTCATGGGGAAAGTCTCCGGGCTGGTCAGCATCCGGTGTGACACCTCACAGCTGATGTCTCTGCCGTTGTCAGCAGGAGTCGGCACCAACCAGTACTCGCTCTTCACCGTCACCGTGTTGTCCTGGTTATCTCTCTCTGTCAGGGTTGTTCCGTTGCCCCCCACTGAAGTCACCCAGGAGATGGTGGCTGGCGGACGCCCGTTGACCGACTCGCAGCGGGCCACAATGACCGAGGCTGTGCCAGCCTGTACAGTGACTGTGGAGGCGGTGTTTGAGGGCTTGGCTGGAACAGAAAGAAAGAGATTAGATGATGGATGATGAAGTAGAGTTGTAACTAATGTAGTTTCTGATGTACAGTTCTCTGTAAAAATGGACAGAAGTACACTGTGTAGCTAAAAACAGTAGAATCAGTCGTCTACAAGCTTCCTCTGAGACGTGAAGCTCCACTACACCTTTTCAAACTGCTAAACCAACAGAAACAGCTCAACACGTCTGAAGGAGAACGCTGACTGCTGATTCTGTTATGTTAGCTAACAGATATACAGCTAGCATCACACTGAGTGATGGGAAGATGGAGGACCATCCTATCCATGATTATACACTAATGAACACATGGTTTTGTTACTAAATTCCATTTCTAATAATAGATCCCCCTAAATCTTACATACTGAACTTTTAAGTAAATACATATTGTAGTCATGTTATCGTATTTATGGTAAAATGTAAAATTAGTGTTTTTCTGAGCAAATAAACGCTTACAGACCAGAGCCCAATGTCCCAAAAGCATCTTAGTGTTAAAATCATCTTAACGGGTGATCAGTGTGATGCTCACTCTGCCATCTCAGACTGATCTTTCTGCATTTGAAAGGCCCAGCCTGGATAAACAGCTTTTTTTCCATCAAATTGCAAACCTTTGCACATTTATGTAAAAAGAAATGAGCCAGATGCAAAAGTTTGGGTGCCCTGGTCAAATTACATGTGTTGTTGATTTTCTGAGTGAAAATAAGTTACACGTCCTCTACAGAGACACACTTCTGTACATTTGAATGCGCAACAACTGCTTATTTGCTGAATTTAACACATTATAAGAAAAAAGTCTTTTAACCAGAAGTGTTCAAGCTTTTTAACACAACTGCATAAACAATACAAGCTCTTTTATGCTATTTTGATTGTTTTTTACATTTGAAAATTCAGATAATTTTATGTTTAATTTAACTGAATACTATTATAATCAATCACTACTGCTCACCTAGTATGGCGAGGTTGGTGACACCCTGCTCATTTCCACTGGGGTAAGTTGCATATTCACAGATGTACCTTCCCTCATCAGTCTTCTTAATATCCGTGATCTGAATGGTTGGACTCTCCAGCTGAAGTGGGTCACTTGTAAATCTCACGCGGCCAGTCACCGGGGACCTGGGGTAAAGAACTCCATGCGCAGGATGAAACACTGCAATGTTAGTTCGGGTGCCAGCAGCTGTTTCAAAAATCCAGGACACCTACAGGACAGAAAGAGAGAAAACTGAACCCAAACAGCGGCAATATATCTATATAAACTGATTATGGTGAGGTGACCTCTAACCTGTGTGAGCTGAGTTTGGCCTGGATCAGGAAATTGGCACTGCAGGGTTACAACTTGACCTGGATACGAAACCACCTCTGGCTGAACCTTCACACGCTGAGCCAACGACCCTGCAGAGAGAAGAAGACGAGGGGCCTGAGGACAGGATACTGCACTGAGCACAGGTGACCTCTGACCTTAGCCAGGTTAGGACAGTTTGAGGGTGTCCAGCGTGAGTGACGGTTCGGTCAAAATCACATTTTCACAATTAAACAGCCAACAATAAAAGTGACCACAGCAAAGTTCAGGTTAGCTTAGAATTCTAAGGTATTAGCTTTGTTTTACTTGTTCACTACATCAGTCTTGTAGTACAGCAGCGTATTATGGACTTTTAAATTCAAGTCAAATGCAAATTTGAAAATGTTTATTAAATTGTGTATTTACAACTGCATTCCGAGTGTCGATTATTAAAGACAAAAATTCAAGCAGCGAGCTCTCGTTCCCTCTCGGCTCAGCTGCCTTTTTAAAGAGCTGAGAGAGAACAGAGCGGGAGAGAGGGACGAGCAGCAGCAGATGAATAATCAACACATTTGTAGTATTTTAGAAGCATTGTTACAGGCTACTTCAGGACAGAGGAGGTTTAGAGCTGTGCATGTGTGTGGTTTGTAATTGATTGCATGTTAAGTTATTCGTTTTCAGGTGAGAGAGCACCGTGCTGGGCATGAAGTAAACTGATCAGTTTCATCACAGCTCTTATCACAGGAACCTATGCTGCACTAATAACAAAAATGATTTATTGTGCAGCTCTACTGCATAGCTAAACCACTTTGGTCCATGTTTACAGATAACAGTAAACAGTATGAGTAGCAAAATGGCTCCTAAATAGTACCAAAGGTCCCAGGTTCATTGACTTGAACTGTAAAGACGCAAAGACTGTAAAGGAAAACCTCACTTCACCTGAAGCGCTTATCATCCTCCTCCTCACTGACAGACGTTATTGTGAGTGTTTGTCTTGCTGGTTTAAATTCTGTGATAGAGGATAATTTCTGTGTAGGTGAAGTGAAAGAGGGAGAAAGACAAAGAGGAAGCGAAACCATATATAAACCTTATATAAAGTGCTTTCCTAAAAACCTTCCACTTCACTGACTCTACCAATAAAGCTTTATCTCTCTTGATTCCAGCTCCTTCGCTTTCCACAGTGAGAGGAACGAACTAAGGGGGCAGAACCTTGACCTTTTTGAAATGAGGCAGCAATTTCTCATCTTTTTAACTGTGCATTCAATTGACAAAACACTTTCAGCCTCAATTTGTCAGAAAACACAAGTCAAAATGAAAAACACTCAAGTATGTTTTATGAATTCATCCTGGCTGACAGATTTACAGAGGTGAAAGGCATTCAGTGTTTGAACTGAACTGAACTTACTGATTAACATTTATATGCTTAGTGCTGCCTTATTATAAAATCAATAAAGCTTCCCAAATTGAGCAGTCTTATACACCTTTCCTTGCTCTCTACACATGTACAAACATGCATGCATAAAAGGCTGCACAATAAATCATTTTTTAATCATTATTGTGCTATTAGTCTTAGTCAGTACTGATACTGCAGAAGACTGCAATATGCAAGCGAGACCTCCAACCAATCACAATGTTTAAATCACTGTGTGCTGTGAGCATCCTGACCAATCGCAGTTTCAGATGAGTTTCTATACAATGTAACACAGAGATGCTCAAAAGTCACTTCATGCAGAGTCAGAGTTGAGTCTGTTCGGTTACGCCCTCGTCTGAGTCAAGTCAGCTAAACGCATGTTCATGTCTAAACACTTCAAGCATCAAGCCAAATAATAGTAAATATATAAATCAATGCATGGAGATCCTAGAATCAGTATTAGCAGATAATTACTTTAAGAGCCCACAGCCTACATTTCTATTGCACTTTATTTATTTATTGGGAATTAAACAGGCTGCTGTTGTTCCTGTTCCTTTAAGACTATGTAAATGAGCTCTGTGCTGATTGGCTGTGTTGTATTGTGCCTGTAAAATCAGTCTACGCTGAAACACTCCTTATAACTTCAGTGTGAGTGGGTGGGGCTAAACTGCTGCAAACTGGATTGGTGGATATGCAGTACAGTGCAATTAAGGCACCTGAGAACAAACAGCTGTTTTTCTGGGCAGTCTTAAACAGCTGTTTTTCTGGGCAGTGAGCATTCATTTGCTCAGAAAAACTGAGTGTGACCCTTAGATTAGGGGAGATAAAGGCTAAATAAGACAATAAACAAATAAATGAATACATAAATAAATAAATAGGCCATCAGTTGATCTGGCTTGGTGAAGAAACTGGACCCAACCATAAAAATTGCAAGCTAGGGCTGCTCAGACATGGCGAAAATCAAAATCAGATTATTTTGCATTTACTGAACTTAAAAAACTTATCTTTTTAACAGAGGATTTCCTTGAACATTAAATACAATTAAACTGCAAAACAAATTAAAAAATGACAAAGAAAAAAAATATTTATAGATAAAATAATAAATAAAATAAAGTTTAACTACATTGTAACGCACATACACAACCTACTGAAAACTACTGAACATATAAAAATAATTAACAACACTGACAAAACGAGGGCGTAATAATCATTTTTATCCCCATTATCTAGTTTTCATAAGCGGTTAAAAATAAAGTTTGATTACTCGCCAAGCCTGAGCTAATGAACATGAAAAATACTGAATATCAGCATCAGCCCTCAAATCCCTCATCAGTGCAGACCAGCTTGTTACCTCTGAACACAGACAAACAGTATTGAGGTGTTAAATGAGGCGCCTGCAGCGTCTCTGGTAGAGGACATGGGTGAGATAAAGAGGATGATTAGACACAGGTCATCTTGAGTTCACACACAGAGAGAGACAGAATAGTGAGCAGTGAAGTTCCTCCTTTAATGAGGGAAGAGGAAGAAAGAAATGCACAAGGAGAGAAAAAACCACAACAGCTGCTCCACATCACATCTGTACAAAGCCTGACCCACAGAGAGAGAGAGAGAGAGAGAGAGAGAGAGAGAGAGAGAGAGAGAGAGAGAGAGAGAGAAGCACTGAGCTAGACTGGTTCAACTTGTCAATTCTCACTGACACAGCACAGAAAACAACTTATATTACTTATTTTTCTTTTTCTTCCATCTGTCCCTCTATCCCTCTTATTTCCTCCACCTGTTCTTCTATTCTTCTTTTCTTCCATGTCTCCCTCTATTCCTCTGTCCTTGTCCAATTCTGGAGATGGTGGTTTCAGCTGGGATGAAGCTGTCGCTCTCTCTCTCTGTCGCCCCCCAGGTTCAGCAAAAAATTAGCTCAGTTTCTGCTCCATTCTCAACTACTGCCTCACAACACACACCACCCCCCATCACAACCAAGAATCAAGGAGTTCTTTAAAGTGAAAGTTCAGCCAAAGTGATGAACTATTATTACTACACAGAGCACCTGTACCACCTCAAAGAAAGAGACAAGCTCCCCAACCAATGAAAAGGCAGCTTTGCTCTCTTCCTTATCATCAAAGGAGCTCCACTCCTCCACCTCCGTTGAAAGGGAAGAGGTCAAACTATTTTCAAGTAATCCAGCAAACTGATATTTTTCAGATCCGTGCTGCTACAGTGATGATGTCAGCAGTACATGTTTTCAAAACAAGCCTGGACACTGTATTCCAGAAATCTCTCCTATTCCAATACATATCAGAAACAAAAAGAACAGGGAGTTCATGTCTGATAATGTGAATTTATCCAATCTGCAGTATGTAAAATGTGAGTCTCTGAAACACAGTGCACAGGTTATTATGTTAGCTCTACTCAATATTTGATCTCTCACAAACTAGTCTTATTTGATTAATGATTTTATCACAGCCCGTGGGCTTAATGCTTTTAACAGAAACATGTTGAATGAATGTAGTGCTGAAACCGTATTAATTGAGTTGGCTCCACCAAACTTTAACTTTGTAAATGTCTCACATGCTGTCAGGAAAGGTGGAGGTGTAGCTGCTCTATTTGATGACTTTCCAATGTAAGAGATTATCATTGGGTGACATCACATCCTTTGAGTATCTTTGTGTGGTTCTGAAAGGGGCCCCAAGAATATATCTAGTAATTGTCCACTATCTTCTGGAGTACAATGCTAATTTTAGGTTATCTTTTATTTCAAGAGATTTTGATCATTTTGATATTGCTGGTGATTTTGACATACATATTGACAATCCTAATGACAGTTGTGCCAAGGAATTATGTTCCATATTGGACTCTATTGGACTCTCTCAGCAACGGATAAAGAAAGCTCTTCTAACTTAGTAATCAATCTCCTAATTTAGCAATGACCATGAGCACACATTCTGATGGTCGTACTCTGATTGTGGTTATTTCAAAGGGTTAACATAGCAACAGTTAAGGATTCATTACTGGTTTTTTTTTGGGTTTTTTTTTTGGTTTTTTTTTAATGTGGACTTCACTAAACATTGAAACCAAATACATTTGTTTGGCCCCAACCAGTCTGGCTTCCAACTGGTGAACTTAATGGAAACGACCTTTATAACAGTGACTGAGAAGCTCCAGGAAGGAAAATCAGCCAAACTGTAATCTGTTCTGCTTCCTCTTGGTCTCTCCGCAGCTTTTGACACCATCAACCACACAATCTTACTGGCTCCTGTACAATATTTGGAGGATTTAACCCTTCCTCACTCGAGAGGCCACCCAGGTGCTCGTTCAGTCTCTTGTCATCTCAAGGCTTGACTACTGCAACTCACTTTTGGCTGGTCTTCTTATGCGGCCATCAACCTCTGCAGCTCATCCAGAATGCAGCAGCTCGGCTCGTCTTCAATCTCCCCAAGTTCAGCCACGTCACCCGACTGCTGCGCTCCCTTCACCGGCTTCCTGTAGCTGCGTCAGATTTAAAATCCTAATGCTTGCCTACAAAGCCAAAAACGGACCAACTCCTCCCTGATGGCAATGGTCAAAACTCGAACTGTACCACGAGCCCTTCGAGCTTCAAGTACAGCTCAGCTTGACCCACCATCCTTGAAGACGCATGGAGGACAAGCATCAAGACTCTTCTCTGTCCTGGAGTCCAGGTGGTGGAACGAACTCCCACTGGCTGTCCAAACAGAAGAGTCTCTCACGGTCTTCAAATGCAGACTGAAGACCATCTCTTTATACAGCACTTATGTGAGCACCGAGTTAACTATTTATTAATATGTATTGTACTGCGCTATTTAATTCTGCAGGTCTTTTCTCTGGGTCTCAACATGGGCTTTTGTTTCTAGCAGTATCTGAGCTCAGGACTGGCTTTCTCTCTAACCTAACCTTGTAACTAGCAACAACAAAATTTGGACAACAAGGCACTTTTGTAAGTCACTCTGGGTAAGAGTGTCTGCTAAATGCTCTAAATGTAATATTTTAAATATTTTGTAAATTTCGAGAGATTTAAAAAATGGTATCAGTTATTAATCTGTAGTTACTGTAGCTCTGCTGTTCGTTCTAAAGCCACTTCCTGTGACTGAATCGTGTCAAATGTATTAAAATGTTCTGAAACACACTGTAACTGTTATATGTTGAAGGATTTTTAGTCTCTCCACGTTAATCTGACACAGATGTAGATCAACGCTGTGGAACACAAACACATTAAGAGCAGAAATGTAAATAAATGTAAAGTTTACCTGCCAGTAAAATGAGGATCAGTGCTGCTGTAATATTTGCTGAGCTCTGGGAAAACATGGCAGCATCACTCTTCAAACACAGCGGATACCTGAAGGTCCAGAAGGTCCAGAAGCTCCTCACTCTGACTCTCCTACACTTATGAACTGTTCTGATCTCAGCAGAGAGAAAGTCAGCAAAGACACTGAAGACGTGATCTGCATTGTGTGTTCTGTCGTCACTCCTCCCCTTTCAGCTCAGAGTCACTTCCTTTTTCACTCAACGCTCTCAGAAAGACGTCTGAGTGTGATGATCATTTTATTTCTGTTCTTCTTTGTGAGGATCATCTCATCACTGTCAGATCAAAACCTACTGACATACATTAAAGTCCAAAACGCTGCCACTTCAGAGAGGAAAGGGTTAGTTATGATAGCAGTGATATGAGATGAAGCTCTACATTTAGTGCAGAGACGCCCGCAGTTGGGGGGGGAGGGTGTTGTGGGTAATGAGGCAATCTTGCTTGGTGAGTAAGTACAGTCTGCGTTGGAAACACTACAGTCTTATGAAAATGTTTTAATGACGTCACATAAGTTAACATCCTCTACAAAGACCAACCTTAAATATGGCATCTTAGCTAATGTTAGTGCGCAACTTTTTCAAATTTCAAATTTTGCAAGGGCCACATTTTTCTAATGTGATAAATTCAGCAAATAAACAGTAGTTGTCATTAAAATGTGAAAAAGTGTGTTCTCTGTAGAGGACGTGTTAATTTATATTCACTGTTCAAATTCTATGTCTCTTTGGTATTTATCTTCTTAATTTAATGTGTTATTGTCTTATATGATTTTAAATTAATACTCATAGTTTCTACTATCAACTGTCTGTAAAACACTGTGTTGCCACTGGTATGAAAACTGCTCTATAAATAAAGATATTTTGCATGACTGTACATGAGAAGGGTGGAAATGGGCTTGCAAAAAAAAATCAATTTAGCTGTTTTCATTTCTGTATATGAGTTTATGAAAATATGACTGATGCAGAACTGGAATAGGAACTCAGAGGACACGTGTGAGATGATCTTGTCTTACAGAATCAGCATTTAGCATGATAATATTTACGCTACTTAACATTCTCAATCACATGACCAACGCTTCACACACAGAGCAGAATCTGAAGGCGTCTTTATTATTTCATGATCAAGCTGGTGAGTGTTACAGTTTGTAATCAGCCATCCTGAGTCTGAAAGACATTAAAAATATCCATTAGCATTCTTACATTATGGGCTGATTGGCTGTCACTAAACTTTATTTATTCATTTGTCCTTTTAAGAGAATCTCATGAACGCTACTTCCGTTTATGCTTAACCATCTGAACAGCAGCGAACACCATCTTTAAATTTGGTTTTACACAGTAATAGTGTGAGTGCAGAGAGTTCAAACCAGCTTAAACAACCTTTACATGAGGTCAGGCTTTACAGAACATTTCAGTAAATAAATAAGAGCTCATTTGTTGATCACTGATTATTTTGGAGAATTATGGATGTACTGGAAAAAAAAAAAATTACCTGACGAATAATCTTGTAATAATTGTAGAGTGTGGAAAATATTACAGTCAGATTAAATAACTGCAATCATCGCAAATAACTGCTAACATATCGAAAAACTGAAATTCGGTGATTAGGCCTGTTGAACTTATTATAAAATCATCGCACAGCATAAACTATTTAGCTCACTGACATACTGTACCAATAATAATAATAATAATAATATTATGAGCTGGGCTCATCACCCAGAATGTGTTCGAGCCGTAAAAAGGACGCGGTCACTTCTTTGGTTCGTGTCCTCGGATTCTTTAAACTTTGCTTTCAGACTTTTAACTATTCTTTGACAGTGCAGCCTTGTTGTTCCTACGGCCATGTTCAGCCATTTCTTTCAAATTCAATCTTTTTCAAAATCTCTTCGAACATGGAGGATTTTGGATAAATCTTCTAATTTTTTGTACAGAAATATAACCCCAGATGTTTATGAGTCTCAGCAGTGTGAGATTATAATGAATATTGAGTTGGATTGACATAAAAGCTGCATGAATTCCGATCTGGCCGTTTAGACTGAGTTGCATTGCTGCATATCCGATGTGTATCGGATTTCGGTACCACATATGAAAGCGTCTCAAATCGGAAATGTCAGATTCAGTGCATTTTTTTGCTGCTCACACTGACACACAGACACACATCTGTGTCACATATGAAGAAAAAGATGGGATTTGGGCCACTTTTACCTGTGTGAACAAAGCCTTAAAGACATGTGGCCAGAAAAACCCACATCAGCCTTGCGATTGATCAGGACACTTCTTACGTATGTATGACCCAAGATTAGCATTGCCTGTGCCCACATGAGCAAAATAAATAAGTGACCCTACAACAGGTTTGTTCTAGGAAAATAAATACAGGGTTAAGAGCTTGAGAACAAATGTGAAGTGCATTCTAAATAATGAATTAGCTGCAACATAAAAAGTGCAGGATTTGTGGCTCCTGAGTGGCACAACTGTCTAAGTGTTGGCCGTACCATCAGGAGATCGCAAGCTCGATCCCTGGTGATGCTACAGCCATCCGTAGAGTCCGAGAGAACACATTTGGCCTCGCTCTCTCTGGGTGGGTTGGATGGCCCCTCCTTCTCCCCCATCACTCAACGCGATGCTAGTCAGCGCAGGCGTCTATTAGCTGACATAACAGATCTGGCGGTTGCCGCTTTCCTGCGAGCGCGTTCAGCTGTCTAGTGACGTTGCATGAGTGGCAGTTCAAAAAGATGCAGTGGCTCTCAGAGGAAGGCTGTGCTAGCCTTCACCCTCCTAGCATTGGTAGTATCGTGTGATTGAGGGAGTCCTAACTAGCAGGTGGAAATGGAAACGACTAAATTGGGGGAAAATTAGGTAAAAATCCAAAGGAAAAAAAAGTGCAGGATTGCACTTGCAACAAGGTAACCTTGTTACCCAAGGTTTTACCTGAAGAGTACTGTGCAGTGCACAGTTCCACCACTGAGGGGCTCTAAAAAACACTAAAACTGTAAGAGTTAACAGTAAAACTGCAGTGCAGAGTTCCACCACTCAGGGGTGCTACAGAACACTAAAACCGTAAGATCTTATCTTATGAGAATGATTAGATCTCAGGAAAGAACATGAGAGTCCAGAAGTGAAGACCTGCGCTGGCGTGCAGGTGTGAAGGTCTGAAGGTGCTGAGGGAGGTTTTGTACCTGATTCTCGTCTCCACAAGAAGTGAAGTGACCTAAGAAGGAAACAGTCAATAAATTAGCCTAATTAGTTATAGTAGCAATGTCTGTTTGTCTGCCCTCTGATTGACTAACAACCTGTCCAGCGTGTGTCCTGTGCCCAGTGAGCATTGTGATAGGCTTCAGCACCCCCTGCAAACCAAGAGGATAAGGGGCTTAGATGATGAGTGAGTGAGTTGTAGTAGCTCTGAATCTTTATTTCTTTGTATCATTAAAATGCAGATTTATAAACATTAGCAGTGTAGACTTATGAAAGTGATAATGTCTGAAAGACAACCTTATTATCCATCCTAGACTATGGTGAGATAATCTATAGACACACATCTTCTAGTACCCTTAAACCTCTAGATTCAGTTTATCACTGAGCTAGAAGATTTGAGACTCATCACTGGAGACTATATATTACTCATTACTGGAAACCTGTACAGGACCCACTAATATTAGTCCTCTCTAGTCATGCGACAGGAAGCTAATTTTATTTCTGTGTTTTTAGGTTTCTTATGGCTTATTTTATTTGGTTCTTTTATGTAATTTAATTTGTTTGTCATTTTATATTTTATTGCTATTTCATGCCTATTATTTATTTGAGTTGTTATTTTTATTTTATTTATATTTTTGTCTTGATGATTTTCATTTGGTTTAGTTGCTAAATTTTATTTTAACTTTATTTTTACTTGTCAGTCCCTGTTTAACTTGCTCAGCTACAATGTAAATGAGGGTCACCCCCAATGTGTTACTGAGTCAAAATTATGGTAGACTGCTTGACTGATTGATTGAATGATTGATTGATTATGATTTATGAAAAACTGCTGAAATCCAGTTATCCTGTTTTTGCAGAGCTGAGCAGAGCAGAAGCTCTAAATACTGTAAGTGTGTGATAGCTTGTTGAAGCTAACAAGTGAGAAAATACAGGTGTCTTTTTACTGTGGCCAGAGTATCTTTGTATAATTAAAGTGCTTCCAAATGAAGATATGCAACACAAGTAAAAAAATGGGCTGGTTAGATTGGTAGCCCAATAGTTCTCATTCTTTGGGGCTGATGTACAACTGCAGTAGCTTCAAAGGGTGATTGGAAATAGAATGGAATGCCATGCGATGATCTGCTTATTAGCCACAAGCTCAGCTTCATCATAATATATTTTCTTTGTGTTAATAAACCCACATGTTTTCAATTTATCTGAGTTGCTTTCTGATAAGCACTTATATCCAAAGCACCTCCAGAATGTGACAGTTCAAAAACATTTATAACGCTTAAGAGGAAGCTGAGGATGGTATTGACAAGAAAACATCCCTAAGAGCATAACGAATAACAGAAAATGAAACTATTTGTGTTTCACAAAATGGTGAAGTTATAAGCAAAGGTTGCCTGGATGCAATTACATTAGCACAGTTGAAAAAATAAAGATATTTGTAATGTTCACATCAGCAGCTAATGTTAAATGTCATGGTAGTCTTAAGGTTTATGCTTGAAGGTGCAGAGAACAAATTAAACTCATTATCCCATATCAGCAGTACAGAATTGTTGCATAGATGTTCTTATAAGAACAATTATTGTTGCATATGTGTTCTATGTATAAGTGTTTGCTGTGTGTAAGATTCAATTTATAGCATTTATTTTTAATTTAATCATGCAATTCACAATGTGTTAAGTAATGTGCTAAACTGTTAAACTGACAAGAATGTTATCTTTTTCTGCTATAAATGTTGATAAAGAAATTAAAATAATTTACCATTTGCAATGAATTTAGGGAAAGCTGACCTGAGTGCCTCTAGTTCAAAGTGTGAACTCTTCATTCCAGCAACTCCACTCCTGAATCCTGCCGGTCATTGTTACTGAGGTCCAGCTCTTCTGGGGAGGATGTTTCCAGTTTTACAACTGATCCTAGATTTTCACATGTATTATCCTCAGGGTTAAAGCTATAGTCTGCAAAGGAGCATGAATACATCAGATTTTACTATATAGTTTACATGAGAATTTTTGGAACAAAAACACAATGTATTTTCTCCAAAACCCTTACTTCCCTCATGTGTCAATTTGTACTATTTCTACGTGCTTTCTTTAAAAGAAGCTGCATTTGACTAAGGCAAATCAAGCTCAACAATTACAAAAACATACATAAATTAGATACTGCTCCCGAGTGGGCGCAACCATCTAACGAGGCCTAAGTTAAGATCTTTAATAACAAAGAGATGATCCAAAATCACAGTTGTAAAGCCAGAGCAACAATTCACCTCAGTCTGTGAAGAACAAATAATAAAAAAAAACCTGATGCAATGTGACTTTAGTTTTGCATTAAACATAAGCACCTAATACAGTAAAATATATAAGATGTGCAGGTAATCTAAGAACTGTCATCAGGAGATCGCGAGTTCAATCTCTGTTGATGCCAGAGCCGGCCTCGCTCTCTCTGGGTGGGTAGGATGGCCCACCTTCTCCTCCCATCACCCAACACGATGCTAGTCAGCGCAGGCGTCTGTAAGCTGACGTAACAGATCTGGTTGGCTCTTTCCTCTGACTGAGGTGAACTGTTGCTCTGGCTTTACAACTGTGATTTTGGATCATCTCTTTGTCATTAAAGATCTTAAATCAAGCCTCGTCTGTGAGCATCTGATTCCGTCTGCCACTGTTGCACCATTAGAAACATAAAAAAGCTGTATTTTTACATAAATTGCTACCACTGTGTAGACATTTGATGCAGAAGAGTAAATGTTAACCTAGTGAGCTATGTCTCAGCTAGCTAGGTATTGGCAAGTTAAGTCAAAAATTATTACTGCTATAGCCAAATTCAACAATTGTTTCTTTTGGCACTTCCTGAACTCCTGAACCAGGTTCATGAACAGGTTCTACCTATGAGCTGTTAAACCAACAGCACCCTCCAGATCACAAACACTAATCCAACTATGCACACCAAACTTAATCTAATCCTGAACTCTCTCAGTGCTGCTGCTGATTGACTTTCTGTAAACCTGGAATGAACATACATAACTGAACACTAAGTACACTTTGTGTGCACTTACTGTCTATGCACCAGTACACTTGTATGAACCAGTACACTTCTAGTTTATTCTACATCATCATCATCATCATTAACCTCTTAGTCCAGATAGGTTCGCGGTAGCAGTTGGGAGAGCAGAAGAAGTAACATGGTAACATGTACAGAGAGAAAAGCAAAAACCCTAAAACTGAACTTTTTGGGACTCCATAAAAAATGTAAAGATCCGTTATGAATGACTCCCCAGTGAAACCATTAACTGTCTATGCATTAATTATGATTTAAACAATTCTAAAACTGTACCCGAGCAGCCTATCCAGCATTCAAAGGTGGTGGGTTACACTCTTGTGATCAACAATATATAAGGATTTTGTGCATCAGCTCTGAGCCTGAGAGCTGAACATGAACCAATGCTGTCCCAGTACTATGGTCAGAACGAAAACCTGACTGAAACATCTCATATAACGTGTTTGATATTAGATACACACCTAATTATTTAAAGACAACTACTTTCTAAAGCTTTAATCAAAAGAAGAAGGTTTGAAATTGGTCTAAAATGACTGAGTATGGCAGAATCCATGCTGCTCTTTTTTTAGCAGAGGCTTCACCGGGGCCATTTTAAAAGCTTATGGAAAAGCATCTGTTGACATAGAGCAGTTTATAATAGTTAAAACATCATTTTGAACACAGTATAAAACCATGCTAAGGACAGAAGTAGGAACAAGGTCAAAATCACGTTGATGAACAGAGAAAGATGTCATCACTGATGTAGATGGAAGATTACAGGAGCTTGTTTCAGTTGGCTGAGCTATGCTCTGTCTTATCAAGTCTTCTATTTTGAAAATGAATTGAAATTTTTTCCCAAATTTAGAAGATAAATCACCATGAGATGCACTAGCAGAAAGGTTAGGGTTAATTAGTTGCTCTAAGGTGGAATCTTTGTGTTTAATGATTACAAACGATTCTCCCAGTTGACTGGAGCGATGATTATTTTGGTATTTTAGTCAATTACACACACTATTACAAATATTTACATGAGCCAGTCACACATGCCATATATTGTTATTGTCAGGAGACTCTAGGCTACTCAGATGTCATTTTTGATAAGTACATGCTAACAGAAGTTTGATAACTTTATGAATTTAGTCATTTTTCATCAAAAATTTGCTCTGTGCCTTTCTTTTAACTTTTGCCTATAGAGATTTTGAAAGTAGCTACCAGCTCAATTATGTTTTCAGAAGTTACTAGAGTGTTTATAAAGTAAAAATGCAATAATTTTGATTGTGATTTATTAAGTAAACTAAATGATTAGCATTAAGGGGCCACATTTTTATTGATTTTCAGTCCTCTTGGATTCAAATAGAGTATAATAAAACGTTGATGTCCAGCAAGGCAGGCCTCGGAATATTTTAGTTCTTTAAATATATATAATCATTATTAAGATTGGCATTTACTATCAGTTGTAATAATTATTATCAACTGTTTGTAATTCTTAAGATCAATTGACTTTGTAAGATAAAACTGAATATTATTTATAATAAGTTCATGAATTATTGTCTAAGGCAGTGATTTGACTGTGAACAGAAGCAGCTTCGAGCTCACAGCTCTCTCTTTATCACCCCCCCTTCACTGAATGAGTCCCCACTTTTCTATGTGCTCCTTCATGTTTTCAGCTCCAATCATTCTTAATACAGTGTAAACAGATGATATCTTAGTTTCTCTGAATGTTCTGAGGATTGTAGTGCTATGATCACTCGTTACACACACTACAGATACATCAGGAGTGTGTGCTGGGCCGAAACACATGCAGCGTATGAAATCTATGGAGAGTCACAACAGAAACATCATATCAGGATACTGAGTGGATTTTGTGTCATTTTCCAAGCAGGATTATGGGCAGGTACTTCTTTGCAGGTTGTTGAACTCTGGGTTGAGAGGACATGGTCTGCTGAGTGTTCTGATATGTGTATCATGTCTGTATGTTTGATGGTTTTTGAGTTATGAAGCCTAAAAAAACAGATATAGTATCACGATTTTGGGTGGTTTTTCGAATTAAAGTCCACTAATGCTTAGCCACGGCTTGATGAACTCACTCTGACTACACAGGGCAGAGTCTGCTGTTTGCTTTGATATAGGTATGTCTATAAGATAAACCTTTTCAAAGTTATTAAGTCCCACTTCCTGTGAGTTTGTTACTCCTGCATGTCCACAACGAGTCCAGTGAGTCACTACAATTTGATAATATTTTGTATGATACTTAATGTTTATTTTAGTGAGCTTTGGCCAAAATCCTGGTACAACCTTAGCGGTTGCTGACAGACATTACTTTGCAAGGGACAACAGAGACCCTCCCCCAGGTCTGATATGATTGGCTTGCAACTTACAATGTCTGATATGATTGGCAGAGCCAGGCAATCCACTTTTCTACAGCTAACAAGAGAGAATTGCAGTGTCCTCTTCTGTTATGTTATGAAATCTTTGGTAGCTCAGCAGAGACAGTGCTGGATAAGAGCAGCAGCAGTACCTCCCCAGCTTGCACCCTGCCTTCTCAGTGTGTTGTGAATATGGAGCCATGATGGTAAGATGGAATGAGAAAACAATAGATGATTTGGACTAAAGCCCCCTAAAACTGGCCTAGTGATGCCCCAGTGGGGGGCACTGGGAATGGGAAATGTATATTGAGCTTGTATGCATGAGACTGTCTTATGATTCAGTTATTGCTCTAGGCTACTGTGGCGGTGGAGAGATGGAGCCGCCGTGACCACTCCCCACAAAGGTGCGAGCTGCTCCTCTGCCTTCATTTAGCGCAGCTGTGCCTAATGAGGAGAGGAGCACCGACACCCTTAAATACGATCTCTCTAGAGAGTAGCAGAGGACGCTGGCCTCCAGGCCAAACGCACGCCAGCGAGAGCGAGAAGAGCAGGGACTCTTTGCAAGCCGGCGTTGAGTTAACTTTCGGTTTTGGTTTTGTTTAAATGTGTAAATAAAGCATGTTTGTTCACTCGCGCTGGTGGTTGTGTGTGAGCTCTTGAGTTTCCCGGTCAGTGTGCGTTGGCCCCTCCCCCGGCCGAGCTACATTGGTGGAGAATGCGGGCACCGCCCCTTTCTGGGCGTGTTCTGTGACTGGGAACCGAGCAAGACTCGGAGGCACGCCGCAGCTCCTGCGTGAGTGGCGTTAGTTTGGTTTTTGTTTCCCTTAAAAATGAAGAAAAATGCCGAGAGGGAAGAAAGCAAACAAAGGGCAGAAGAGCAAGCAACCAGCTCCCATCCTCACTGACTCTCTGGACTGCCTTTATTGGGTCTGGAGCGGACTGCTGGCTAGCTCGTTTGACGAGCAGCGGGTGGGCGGGGCTACCGGTCCCTACACCCACGGAGGGAAAGCGGCACCTTGCGCCGCCAGAATGGGGCTGGTGCACATGGTGTTTTGGGAATAAACACCTTGCCGAGGACTGCACCAGCGGGAAGAAGGCGCTTTGCTGCTGCTGTGTGCTCCCAGGGGAATCAGACGATGACGATGACGATGTGGAGTGGGTCTTCGGGCCTGGAAATCTTCTAGAGCTCTGAAGAGTGCCCAGGAGCCGCCACCTGGGTTTCCCCACATGCTCTCCGGCGGCCCGGACCTCGCCTTACCTTTGACCCTGGTGACTGTACTCTAAGGGGAGAAATGTGGCGGTTTTAATTTGATGCCAGCAGTATATTTAAAAAAAGCAGGGACAGCAGCATGTTTATCACTGCATCTCCTCTTCTTTTAACATCACTCTGCTCAAAGTGTTTGAGACCTGAGGAGACACTGCTGTAGTTTAGAAAGTGCAATGATTTTCCATTCTTTAGCACCCTGACTCTTATTATGGAGCAATGCTGTTGTAATATGTGCAGAATGTGGTTTAGCATTGTCTTGCTGAAATAATCAAGGCCTTCCTTGAAAAAGATGTTGTCTGGATGGCAGCATATGTTGCCAAAACCTGAATAAATTGTTCAGCATTAATGGTGCCTTCACAGATGTGCAAGTCGCCAATGCCATGCACACTAATGCTGCCCTATACCATCATGGATGCTGGCTTTTGAGCTGTGTGCTGATAACAAGCTGGATGGTCCCTCTCCATTTTAACCCAGAGAATGTGATGTCCATAATTTCTGAAAGGAATTCAAACTTTGATTTTTTAGACCACAGGACACTTTTCCTCTTCGCCTCAGTCCATCTTGAGCTTGGGTGGTGGTGTTTCTGGATCCTGTTTGTGATTTCTTCTTTGCATTGTAGAGTTTTAACATGTGTGTGCATTAACGTTGTGGATACACTGATGAACTGTGTTCAGACAGTGGTTTTTAGAAGTGCTCCTGAGCCCATGCAGTGATTTTGACTACTGTTTGTAATGCAGTGCTGCCTGAGGGCCCAAATGTCATGACTGTCCAATAATGGTTTTCAGCCTTGTCCCTTGCATACTGAAATTTCTCTGGATTCTCAGAATCTTTTAATAATATTCTGCACTGGAGATGATGAAATCCCCAAGATCTTTCTTGGGAAATGTTATTCTTGAATTGTTGTACTATTTGCCCATGCAGTCTTTCATCCCTCCCCATCTTTGCTTCTGAAAGACTCAGACTGTCTCGGATGCTCTTTTTATACCCAATCATGTTACTGACGTGTTGCCAATTAACATAATTTGATGTGAGATGTTTCACCAGGTGTTTTTAGCATTATATAAGTTTACTAGTCTTCCGTTGCCCCATCCCAACTTGTTTGAAAAGTATTACTGGCATCAAATTTAAAATGGGCATATTTTTTAAATATACATTATCTTATATTGCATTCTGTTTATATTTGCACAGCATCCCTTCAGGAAAAAACTATTGAGATTTATCATCTCCCTCCTTTTTCAACTGCACAAACCTAAATTTGATAAAGTCAGCAAAGTCCTGTTAGAATTCAGAAGAGGGCTATGGTTGCCTGTAGATTGTGATTAATGAAAAATAGATACATTACTGGCATTTTAATATTATGTCCAGCACTTCTAATTTTAGGTGCTGTCACTGCGAATTGGATGGACTAGTCTAATATTCATTAGATCAGTAAAACAAACTTTTTGAGGTTTTCTGAAATTGTTTTATTCAGACAGTCAGTCTCAACTGAGTAGAACGTATTTGGCATCTCCAGGCAGCTAGCAGGCAGTCAGTTTAGCCTGTTTGCTGCTGAGGAGTGGAGTAGCGGAGCAAAACTGTTGGACACGTGAATGGGAGAGGAGCGGTGCTAGCGTGGGGTAGCTTTAGCGTTAGTGGCTGTGCCGCTGAGGCGCTTGTCCCACTCTGAGGGCTCTGCTCCCGATGACAAAGGCATACTAGCTCTCCCTGAAGCACATGGAGCTTCTAACAGTGAGTCTAGCTGTATAATCTTCATCTTTAAAGGAAGTAATTCTCACTTTTTTACCAATTAAGTTAGTAACGCTGCTGTCACTAGTGACGGGAAAAGAGGAATAACTAAACATGTTGCACTAAACATGTTACACTGTGCACTGAGCTTTTCCCTAAAAGGTCTTGAGGAGCAATGAAGAAATAGCCTCTGAATATCTGTGATTCAATTTCTTTTTACAAAATATTATGTAACTACAAGTGAAAAAGGGAGCTATAGACTAATAAACACTAGAGCACAGAGACAGAAACATTCCTTCCAAGCGATTCCTAAAAATAGGAACTCCGTCAACAGAAACACTACATCCTCCATTCCCAACATCCACCATTCATTCTCCACCATTTATTATTATTAGTGGTGTTATGTTTTTAATTAAGTCAAGAAAGTGAAATAAAATTATATAAAGGTATTTTTGCACTTTTAAGCCCCTTGCAATAAATGCATTAAACATTTAGAACGTCAGCTGCTTCATTTAAATCTGAAACATCCTGTTTCTCGAGAAACTGCATACCACACCAGCTTTACAATCTAAGATTTCTATCCTTTTATATATTATTTGTTTTATGATTATCTCTATTGTGCTATGAGCCAGAAAGTGTCATGCTATATTCGGTTATTCAGTTATTAAAGGGTTAAATGCAGGTGAGTGATCTCTATCAGACACACCTGTTCAACTGTCAGTTCTAACACTCAGAACCAGGAAACTGTCTCTGTTCTTCAGTTCAGAGAAACAGAAACTTCATTCCACAGTGGAGCTGCTGCTGTATGGATCTCTGACTGCGCTGGTGTTTCTGTCGTGGTGATTGTGTATCTGCAGTAAAATGGCCAGTGTTTCAGTGGATCAGTTCAGCTGTCCAGTCTGTCTGGACGTCCTGAATAATCCAGTGACCACTCCCTGTGGACACAGCTTCTGTCTGGTGTGTATTAATGGCTGCTGGGATCAGGAGGATCTGAAGGGGGAGTACAGCTGCCCTCAGTGCAGACACTCCTTCACTCCAAGACCTGTTTTATCCAAGAACGTGATGCTTGCTGAAATGATGGAGAAGCTGAAGATCTCAGCACCTGCTGAGTTGGTGGATTGTGACGCCTGCATTGGGAGAAAACTCAGAGCCGTCAAGTCCTGCCTGGTGTGTCTGGCCTCGTACTGTGAGACTCACATCCAGCCTCACTATCAGTCTGCTGCCTTTAAGAAGCACAAGCTGGTCAAAGCCTCCAGATGCCTCCAGGAGCAGATCTGCTCTCAGCATGAGAAACATCTGGAGGTTTACTGTCGCACTGACCAGCAGTGTATCTGCATACTGTGTACCATGGATGACCATAAAGGACACGATACAGTACCAGCTGCAACAGAACGAGCTGAGAAACAGGTAAGAATTGCATTGTCTTTTTTTTTTACTTCTGCTTAAAATGAAATAGAGCTAAATGTGATACATAAACACTTTGTACATTATGGAACCCGAATGAGTGCTGAACACTGAAAAAGATCTGTACATTTCAAACTGGTTACTGCAGATTTTTCTAGTCCAGCCTGCCAAGCCAGTTTTCCATACCAGGATCTTATCTAACCAGATATATTACCTTTTCTGTTAAACAGTGGCTCTGACCTGAAACATTACACATTCCATTCCAGTAGCACCAGCAAAAAGACTGAAATCTTTAATTAATGATTCAATAAACTGGGATTTTCAGGTTAAGTTTATGGGCAATATTATATGTGTGAATGGATTATGGCTTGTGTGCATTATTAAATGTTTGTGTGTTGTGTGTTTCAATAGAAGAAGTTCGTGGAGACCAAGAGAGAATTCCAGCAGATAATCCAGGAGAGACAGAAGGAAGTCGAGGAACTGAGGAAGGATATGGAGTCTCACAAGGTGAGTTTGAAGCAGAGCAAGACAAGAGCTGATTTCTAGAAAAGGACTGATCTGTTTGACGATCTGTTAGGCAGCCACACAGAATCCACCCAGCAGCCAAAAGTGTTTCAGCACTGATAATCCAAATATGGTTACATTGAAATTGGGCTGAAACTCACAATATTATCAACTTCATCCACAGAATGCAGGTTCTGTGTTCTGGTGAAAAATTCTGACACATCTCATCTCTCTGTGCTCGAACAGTGCTCAGACAGCAGTGGAGAATACTGAGAAGATCTTTACTGAACAGATAGATGGATGTAGTGATTGATCTGTCTGTATCAGACTCTCCTCTCTCTGCTCTAACAGCGCTCTGCTCAGACAGCAGTGGAGAACACTGAGAAGATCTTTACTGAACTGATCTGCTCCATTGAGCGAAGACGCTCTGAGATATCAGAGCTGATCAGAGCTCAGGAGGAGGCTGCAGTGAGTCGAGCTGAAGGAGCCCTGAGGAGACTGGAGCAGGAGATCTCTGAGCTGAGGAGGAGGAACACTGAGCTGGAGCAGCTTTCACTCACTGAGGACCACATCCATTTCCTCCAGGTAAAAGCACCACCAAGAACCTTCACCAAATACACTCAAAGCTTGAATTGAAGGGGCTGGAGCGCCCATTTACTGGCATTTTAATTCAATAACTAAAAGCAACTCTTGGTCTGTGTTAACCTTACAAAATTAAATCTTGTATATTTAGCTTAAGCCTAAAATTTTGAAGCAAGTTATTAAAGCTGTTAAAGACTCAACTAAATATTAACATATTAAACATTGTTACACCAAAAAATATATTGTAGCATCAGCATAGAAGAAAACATGAAAAACATTTAGCATGAAAACACAACACACTGGGATAATGCAGGACAACACGACACTCAGAGAGGGTAGGTACTTGTAACTGCTAGTTAACTGCAAAGCCCACCCTCCTCAAACACAATTACTCCAGTAAATGCAACTTTAAACCAACAACAACAGCATCAACAACAGAACAATGACTGTCCTTGTTACACCGGGAGTGTGGTGCTTCCACAGAGCCATGTTGCATGGCCTGAGCCCCTCATGGCAGCACCGTCTTTGGCAGACACCACAATATTTTCTGCAGATCTGCAAATTGCTACTTAGTTTCATCCTCAGTACATGTGCAGAAAGATTTGTAACACTTGTAACAATGATGGACTAGGCAGGTTGTTAGGATCCATGAGCAGGCTTTATTGTGACAGACAAAGGTACAAAAAACAGTCCAAAAACAGATTCGGGGTAGAGCAGAGTGTCAGAGGCCAAAAAGACAAAACGGATCCAAGACAGAAAAATCTAAGACAAAATCCAAAACTCAGAGTCAAAAAAGGGTTAGCCAAGATCAAAAAACCACGAAGTCAAAACGTTACAGAGAAAAGGCTCAGGACACCAACAATGCTTTACAATAGGTGGAACGAGAGTGTGAGTATTTATAGGGGAGTCGATGAATGGAATTTGACAACATGTGTGGGTGAGTGGCAGTCAGAATTCAGAACTCAGTAGTAACAAAACAAGCTAAATTACAGCCAAAAGTTGTCCTAAGGATATCGAATTCTGGAAGCTCTTTTAGATAGAGTTTTCTTTTATATGTCAGCTTTTGGTCATTACCGTTTTGTTGATGTGTCATACAGTGGTAGTGTGTTTTTTTTATTCATCTGACATAATCTTTAATCCATAATTGGCTTTACTTGTCATCTAGACAAGACCTCACTCATGAAGTCTCCCTATTTTTGTCCCAAGTTCTCTCTGGCAAGGTTTGTAGCACTTGGTGGTATGTCTCCTCTGGGACAGCCTCCTTCTGGAAATATGATGCTTCTTCAGCAGCCATGGGTGGTTCAGGGAGAGTTTTTCAAATATGCCCTGTTTCCCAGCAGTTCTTCCTCCCCTGCCTGAACAATGTAGGACCATGTGCTTTTCTGAGCACAGTAGCTGGCAAATCAGAGCTAGAGCTCCACACTGCTTGACCCTGATTCAGTACTGGCATATTAGTGTCATTTGTTAAAGTTCAGTGACTAATCTATTTTCAGTTTGCCATCCTTTTGGTCAGTCCCTCCATTTGGGCCACTGTGGTTTAAGATGGCCTTCCAAATTGGGCAGCAGGGAATGGAACCTCCGTCCCTCTAAAAGCTTGGCTGATGAGGGACCATGTAGCAATGGTGTAACCCTGTAGGCCAGTAGTGTCTTGTATGGTTCATCATTCTTAAACAGTGAGATTCCTAAGCAAAAGCTCTCTCTGTTTCCCCATTACTTTGGCTAAAGTATGGGTTATTTGTTACATGCTCATTATACTCTGATAAGGAAAACTGTGGTCTATTATCACTTGTTAGCAGTTCTGGCACACCATTCCTAAAGATGAGACCTGTTGTGATTACTCCTTTGGCTGTGGTGATTGCTATCTGGTGTCAGAAAGTGGAGGATGGGCTTTGACCCAGATTTTCTGTAAAGTGTCTTTGTGCTATATAGCTAAACTTTGACTTGACTTGGCTCCATAACCAGTATATATCATTCAGTATTAATAGTGCTTTCAGACATGTGCAAAACACCCATGGCATGTGCTCTAATGCACCCCTAAATCCTCACTGATGCTGGCTTTTGATCTGTGCACTGATAACAAGCCTAATGGTCCCTCTCTTCCTTAGCCTGGAGGACACGGCATCCAGGATTTCCAAAAAGAAAAAAAATGTCAAAGGCTTTTTGGAAGTGTTCCTGAGCCCATGCGGAGATTTCCACTACAGAATCTTGTCTGTTTTTAATGCACTACTGATCACAGCTATCAAATTTCAGTTGGCCTTGTCCCTTGCACACTGAGATTTCTTCAGATTCTGAATCTTTAATGATATTATGCATTACAGAAGATGAAATCCCCAAGTTTATTATTTCTGTGCATTGAGAAACATTAAATGATCTGAATTGGTGCCCGATTTGCCTGCACAGTGTTTCAGAGTGGTAAACTCCTCCCCATCTGTACTTCTGAAAGATTCTTACACTCGTTTTGTATCCTATCTTGTGACTGACCTGTTGCCAATTAACCTAATAAGTTCTGAGATGTTCCATCAGGTGCTTTTAACATTACACAACTTTACTAGTCATTTGTTGTCTGGGTCCAAACTGTTTAGAAACATGCTGCTGGAATCAAATTTTTAAAAATTCTCAGTTTTAACATTTTTTCAAATCTTTTCAGTTAAATATATGGTTTAAAAGTGCACAAAGTCCTAACTTTTTTTGCAAACAAGTTGGTACAACATTATGTAATTGCTTAAGATGCTTAGCATTACCTGATTTAAAGCAGCTTGAAATAAACAATGAACTGAAACACAATAAATCTAGTAGACCTTAAAACCAAGAGCCACTTGGTCTCTATTAGCTCTTCTTAGATGAGAGTAAACTAATGTAAGATGTGTGTTTGAACTGTGGAACACTGTCTTGTTGTTTTTTGGTTCTCTGTAGAGTTTCCAGCCTTTCTCAGTTCCTCCTGGATCTGCAGGATTGACCTCCATCATATTCAGTCCTAATGACTCTTTTAAGGAGGTGTTAAACTCTGTGTCTCAGCTGAGAGAGAAAGTGGAGCAGCTCTGTGAAGAGGAGTTTAGAAATATCTCTAGTGGAGGTGAGAGATTACAGATGTTCTCAATCTTCTTTACTGGACATTCTGTAGTTCTCTGATAAATACAATGTAGAGTCCAGTGCCTGAACCTTGAGGCACTGCACAAGAAATGCTAAATCTTTTTGATGAATGATTTTCAAGTTTAAAACAATTGTTTATACTGACCCTACGCACAGTGAGGAGAATGGTTCAAGTGGATAAAGAATCTCCAAGGACTACAGATGGGGAACTGCAGACATTACTTACGTCAGAACGTCTCCCAAACCATAATCAAACTCCACCTATATAACCATAAGTTGTTTGGGGGGTTGCCAGAAGAAACCCTCTGCTGTCAAGGACCAACAAACTCAAGCTCCTAACGTTTGCCAAACATTGCTAGAACTTTCAATTGGACCATGTTCTATGGTCAGATGAGACCAAAATAGAGGTTTTTGGCAACATACACCAGATGTGATTTTGGCATAGACACAAATATAGCCGTGCAGAAAAGTACCCCATCCCCACTGTAAAATATGATGGTGGATCTGAGATGTTGTGGGACATCTTCCAAAGGCCCTAGAAAATTTTTTCTGACACATGGTATAACAGACTCCATCAAGTACCAGCAGAAATAAAATCAAAACCTGACTGTCTCAGCCAGGAAGTTTAAACTGGGCCATAGTTCGGACTTTCAAGCAGGACAATGATCCAAAGCATGCCTCAAAATCAACACAAAAATGGTACACTGACTACAGCATTAAGGTTTTGCCATGGCCACCCCAGCCCCCTGACCTAAACCCCATAGACAATCTCTAGGATGAGCTGAAGAGGAGAGTCTACAATGTGGACCTTAGAATCTGAAGGATCTGGAGAGGTTCTGTATGGAGGAATGTTCTGAGATCCTTTGCCATGTGTTCTCCGGTCTCAGTAATTGTTACAGGAGAAGACTCAGAGCTGTTATCTTTGCAAAGGGAGGCTGCACAGTATATTAAGAGGAAAATGTCATCACATCTGAGTTTAGTGCAGCTTAGTTTTAATGTTCATCTAGTTTTGCTGAAAACAGTCAGTTATGTTAAAGAGAGAACGCTGCCATGGTTGCAATGGAGTTTTACTGCAGTAGCTCAGTAGCTACAGTAAACTCTGTCACTTAGATGTTTTATACAACCAGGCACAGTGCTGAGTGACTTAACACTGTTTTATCTTTTCAGTGAAAAAGATCCAGATGATTCTCCCTCCTGAACCCAAAACCAGAGCAGAGTTTCTGAAGTGTAAGATACACACACACACACACACACACACACACACACACACACACACACACACACACACACACACACACAATCCCCACACACACACACACACACACACACACACACAATCCCCACACACACACACACACACACACACACACAATATTAATATCCACACAAAGTTAAATACTTTCTGTGTTTCCTCTAATCTGTGTGTGTGTGTGTGTGTGTGTGTGTGCAGATGCTGTTGATCTCACTCTGGATCCAAACACAGTGAACAGAAATCTTTCTCTGTCTGAGAGGAACAGAAAGGTGGAGAATGTGTTTGAGGACCAGCCGTATCCAGATCATCCAGACAGATTTGAGTACTATGCTCAAGTTCTGAGTGTGGAGAGTCTGACTGGACGCTGTTACTGGGAGGTTCAGTGGAACGGAGATGGAGCTGATATATCAGTATCATACAGAGGAATCAGGAGGAAAGGAGTCAGTGACGACTGCTGGCTTGGATACAATAATCAGTCCTGGAGTCTGATCTGCTCTGATAGCAGATTTTCTGTCAGACACAATAAACAGGAAACTGAATTACCTGGCTACGCCTCCCGCTCTAACAGAGTAGGAGTGTATCTGGACTGGGGGTCCGGCACTCTGTCCTTCTATACCATCTCCCCTGATACACAAACACTGACCCACCTACACACACTCACCACCACATTCACTGAACCGCTCTACGCTGGATTCTGGGTTTATCCTGATTCCTCAGTGCATCTGTGTGAGATAGAATAAATTCTATACAGAGAAGCCTGCTGAGTTCTGGAGAAAAATAGTTCTAGAACACACAATCTCTCCTACACACACCACTGATGGACATGATGATGGAATTAGTAAACATTAGAGATATTTTTGATGTTTGTATTTTAAAAGCTCAGAACTCTACACAAACTTTACAATTCTTTGTTTTTTTGTTCTAGTGTTCTGCTACAGTGTAAATGAGGGTCCTCCTCAATGTACTCAGAGTTTAAATAAAGGTTGATTGGTTGACTGATTGACTCTACAGATCCTCACACACTAAGAGATAAATAAAACATCAGTTATCAAATTGTGGAAATGAAAGAGGGAGGGGTTTACACAATGAGGAAAAAAAGACATAGTTGTAAAAATATCTTTATTGTTATTATTCCATTTTACATTGAAGCCAGGGTTACAATGGGGGAGGGGGGTGTTACCAGACCTCCTGTAATACATCATCAGAGCAAAGCGTCAGGTACCATTGCTAAGCTGTTTTGTTTTTAGCCTAGCTTGTGGCCTGTTTTTAGCCAAACTGGGCAACCCAGCAGTGTTTTTACCTTTTTGAGCTTTGTTTTACTAAGCGCTAAATTTCTATCCGCCAGAACCCCTCCACTGACTACCCTAACTACAAACAGCTTATTTTATTTTTATCTATGAGTTGTTGTTGGGCCATGCCTCCCCTCAGCTCTCAAGCTGGTTGTGATGGCTGTGCAATGCTGAGCCAGAAGATGAGTGAACTTGAAGGAAGAATTTCTGTGCTCTACCAGATAAAAGATGATGAGGATCTCCTTGACTCCTTGCTGGCTACAACTCAGGTGTTCAGCAGTCTTCCCTGAGTGGCTACCATGGCTGTCCAGGATCAAGGATGTCTGGCCTCAGCTAGGAACTAAACCCAAGGCCAGGGAGGTGTGCTGCTCTACGCTGTGCCAGGCTGAGCCATGATGTATTGCAGGTGGGGGTTTGCAATTCCACCAAAGGTCCACCTAAGCAACAGATTCTCTGTGTTGGAAGAGCTGGAAGACACCACTCCTGCTGACAAACAGTCATCAGTGCAGAATGTCCAAATGAGCTCTCAATCCATGAACTTGATCCTTGCTCCATCCTGGAAGCCCACTGTGCCAGGGGGACCGCCATTCCACCTCTCAGCTGGATGCAGCTGGAGAGCCAAACCCCTGCCTACCTCCCCAGGCCATCTCTACCTTCTCCTTCACATGGCCACCCTGCTGAGCTACCTCACAGCTCCCACATGGACAGCCCGACCGCCGCTCCCTGCCATGGAATTCTATCGCGCTGACCCCTTGTCTCCCACCACCGTTGGTTACCGGGCCACA
The DNA here is from genome assembly GCF_904425465.1 of Colossoma macropomum. Lineage (NCBI taxonomy): Eukaryota > Metazoa > Chordata > Actinopteri > Characiformes > Serrasalmidae > Colossoma > Colossoma macropomum. Next base: position 717,227 of record NW_023494784.1, read on the forward strand.
AATTCATTGTCCATCCCCACCTCAGCCTCGAGCGACCCGCCACCCTCCTCCATTCACACTCTTGTTTGTTAATATACACGGTGAATCATCTGTTCTCACAAAAGTAAAGTATGGTGTTCCACAAGGCTCTGTTTTAGGACCTGTATTATTCACATTATATATGCTACCATTAGGCACCATTATCAGTAAACACGGCATAAACTTCTACTGTTATGCCGATGACACTCAGTTATATTTAGCAAGTGACCCAGATGATAGAATTAAACTTAGCAAAATTAAAGACTGTATAAAAGACATAAAGGACTGGATGTCGAGTAACTTTCTCCTACTTAACTCGGATAAAACAGAGGTTCTGCTTCTTGGTCCAAAAGCAGCTAGAAACAAACTGTCTAATTTAACATTTAAACTTAACAATTTCTCAGTAGCATCAAGCTCACCTGTAAAAAAGCCTTGGTGTCATTATAGACCCTGATCTGTCCTTCGACGCACACATAACTAATATTACTAGAACAGCCTTCCTGCATCTCCGCAATATTGCTAAATTGAGAAATGCATTCTCTCTGCAGGATGCAGAAAAGTTAGTTCATGCATTTATTACTTCAAGGCTAAATTACTGTAATGCCCTGCTGGCTGGATGTCCCAACAAAAGCCTTAACAAGCTTCAATTGGTCCAGAATGCTGCAGCCAGAGTTCTTACAAGAACCAGAAAGTTTGACCGTATCAGCCCAGTTTTATCAACCTTACACTGGTTGCCAGTTAAATTTCGCATTGATTATAAAATTCTCTTACTGACTTATAAAGCTCTAAACGGACTCGCCCCTCTGTACCTGAGTGAACTTCTCTCTCACTATGAACCATCACGCCTACTTAGATCACAAGGTGCTGCTCACTAGTAGTACCCAGAATTAATAAAGTTACGTCAGGGGGGAGAGCTTTCTCATACAAAGCCCCCCGGCTTTAGAATAGTCTTCCTGTTAATGTTCGGGACTCAGCCTCAGTGTTTAAGTCTAGGCTAAAAACGTACTTGAATAGTCAAGCCTTTGTTAATTAGTTTTCCCTGTCAGTTCTATACCTGCCAGAGTCTCTTTGTGATCGGTCACCCATTACAGAACTGACTCTCTGTGTGTTTTCCTCTCTTGTGTGTTTTCCTTTCTTTTCTGCGCCGAGTTGAACAGCTGCCCATCCTGTGCGTTCTGATGCTGCTGCCTTTTCTGCCTCGATCGGGTGCCACTGCTCGCCAGCCCTCTGGACCGGCTTACCAACATTGAGCCTCCTGCTGTACAATGCCGTACAAACCTCACCCTCACAGCCTGACCCCACTGATACTACTGCTGTTGCTACATGAACTAATCAAAATTATTCACCTGTACCAATCATTTAAACTAATTCAAATTAATCAATCACTCATTACAGAACTGACTCTGTGTTTTTCCTTTCTTTCCTTTGCCGAGTTGAACAGCTGCCCATCCTGTGCGTCTGATGCTGCTGCCTCTTCTTCCTTGATCGGGTGCCACTGCTCGTCGTGCAAACCTCACCCCCACAACCTGACCCCACTGATGCTGCTGCTGCTGCATGAACTAAACTATTCAAATTAATTGTTTGCTCCTCCTTTTACCCTGTTTTTTTGTACTATAATGCTTTATACTAACAATGTTTTACTATCTGGTGTCGACCAGAGGAGGATGGGTTCCCCTTCTGAGTCCTGGTTCCTCTCAAGGTTTCTTCCTGTTTCCTAGGGAGTTTTTCCTTGCCACTGTGGCCACTGGCGACGCTCATGGGGGCTCGGACCCGGATTTCTTTTCTTTTTAATGCTGATTTCCTTGTAAAGCTGCTTTGTGACAACACCTGTTGTAAAAAGTGTTATATAAATAAACTTTACTTACTTACTTACTTACTCTTCTTTTAAGGAACAAAATATACAAATGCACTAAAATGGATCCATAATTATCTTAAGACAGACAACAATGCATAGCACTGAGCAATGACAAATCAGATTGTTTGACCATATCCAAAGGAGTACCACAAGGTTCAATTTTGGGACATATATATCGCTGTTGTCGGAAGAAAACCTTGCATCTCCATTTTTGATGTTTTCCAGTTTTTGACATAATTTGAAAATACCTGTTGCCCCTCTATTGTGTGTAAATTTCATGATGAATGGACCAAAAGAAACGGCCCAAAATGGCAAAAAATTCTGGTTCCGTTGCCTTACATTAAAATTATATATATATATATATATATATATATATATATATATATACATACATATTTACATTAATGAATTTGCTGCCTCTACCTCAGACTGCATAGTACACCTGTATGCTGATGACATGGTTTTATTCTGTTCAGCTGATTCTGTTCATGTTGCAATAAGTAAACTGCCGGCCTACATGTTGCTTTGTCTAAACTTGTTTTAAATACTAAGAAAACTATGTTCATGCTGTTTTCCAGATCTACTAATACTGATTTTGATACTGTAAATATCTCTACTCTGGCAGGATCCAACATTAAAAGAGTCAGAATATAAATACCTTGGCATATGGCTGGATGATAAATTCACTTTTAAATCCCATATTAATAAATTGGTTGGCAAATGTAGACAGAAGCTTGGTTTTCTATCTAGAAATAAATCCTGTTTCTCCACGTATGCAAGTAAAGGAATTGTTTAGGAAACCTGCCACTTCATTCTGCAATTAGGTTCATTACTGGAAACCCGTAAAACACTCATCACTGCAGACTGTATGAAAAAGTTGGTTGGCCCTCACTAGCAGCACGGCAGGAAACATACTGTTTTACTTATAAAACACTCTCCAGTCATATGCCAGAATATATTACTTCAATGATATCTGTAAATAATGGTAATTATCAGACTCGCTTCAGGGGCTGGATCACATGTAAGGTACCGAGAGTTTTTACTGAACTGGGAAAATCTGCTTTTAGTTACAGCACCAGCAAGCTGGACCTAACGACAGGAAAGACTAAAGCTCAGCTCGCTGGGTCACTCAGTCATTTTAAACTCTTACTCTCTAACCACCTCCACTCTGCCTGACACTGTTGCACTTGATTTTTACTGTTATTGTCTTATGTTCATTATTTCAGTTTAGTGGGTGTGCACGCTACAAGGAGAGAATTATCCATTACTGTTGTATGTCATGAGGGATGAAGACCTGATATTTCCCCTTGTACTAGGACTGCAACTCCTATTGGTTTTTGGAATAAACATTGATTTCAGAAATTTTACCTATACTTTAATGATGAAAGATGACACCCTGGACCAACCAAGTATTTCCCAAGCCACTGCTGAAACCATCCACCAATTGGTAAGCCAGGCAGATGTCGGAGACATCGAAAAAAAGACAGTTAGAACAACTACTTTTCAACTGGCCTACCATATGTACTGACATGCTAGGACACCTTAAAGTGATCCAACATCACATCACAGTGGATGAAGTGCCTGTTCGACAGAAAGAATATCCAGTCTCAGTAGCTTAACAGCAGTTTATTGAGTGAGTTGACCACCATGCTGAGTATGGGGATCATACAACCATCCACTTCTCCTTGGGCTGCAAAAAAGAATTCAGGAACTAGTCTCTGTGTAGATTATGGGGCTTTAAATGCAAAAACACATCTGGATGGATTTCCCAAGCCACAAGTCTCAGAAATTTTAGAGTCGTTGCATGGAGCCACAGTTTTTAGTACTTTGGACCTGAAGAGTGGCTACTGGCAAGTTCATATGGACCCAAACAGAGTACAGAAAATGGCAGCCACTTTTCAACGACCGATGACGCATGTATTGAAAGATTTTATTGGACGGTTTTGTTTTGTTTATATTGATGACATCGTGGTCTCCTCTCAAGATATCAAACAACATTTCCAACATCTCCATCAGCTATTTTAAACTCTGGAAGCAGTAGGTCTTACACTGAACCTCAAAAAGTGCAACTTACTACAGCACTCTCTGACGTGTCTGGGACACATATCCAGGGACAGGATCACAGGAGAAAATGAAAGTAGATGTGGTACAAAATTTTCCATGCCCCAAACAGTTAAAAGATGTGCAGAAGTTTCTTGGGTTAGCTGGGTGGTATCGTTGATTCATTCCAAAATTTCCCAAAATCGCTGCCCCATTACATGCTCTTAAGAAGAAAGGAGCCATATAGGATTGGACAGAGAATGTCAAAGTGCTTTCAAGGTTCTTAAAGAGGCCCTACTCAGAGCCCAGGTACTGCATGCAACATGTAGGCAATGGGGGGTGACACAGAAATTAACCATTGCGTATCACCCTCAAACTAATTTGACAGAAAGAATTAATCATACATTGAAGTGCATGTAAAGGACAATTGCTGGATACCTGAATTCCACATTGCCATTAATTCATCATGCCAAGATCCTTAAACAAGTCAGTAAGGTAGACTATTCAGTAGCTGTTAGACACCCCTGATAAAAAGGATATTTTCCATGTCGAAAATCTAAAAAAAAGGTATGGTTTGGTCAAACCTTTTTCTGAGGGAGGGGTGTGTGACAGTATGCAGTCACTGTCACTGGGGAAATTCCTTTCCCAGTTGCTAGAGGGCAGTGTCAACCCCTAGTTTTCTGTATAAGGGGAAAAGAAGAAGTGATTTGGAGGGAAACTTAAGTATGTTTGGCATGTAACGGCTCTAGAAACACGTTCCTTTAAACTTTTGTTGGGGGATTGTATGTTCTTTGTCTCAATGTGAGTAATGTGTTTGTGTTTTGCGAAGCTTTTTATACAATGTTAGCTTCATGTTGATGTAGAGAAAGTGATGGATGGGAATATCTCATTCATATTTTTATACATGTTTTTGTTTTCTTTTCCAAAAGGGTTTTGGTTGTACTGGGTTTGGTCTGGGTGAATCTCCAGACTTATTCCAAATCCTGATTGTCTCTTTGGTATTTAAACTAGACATTTTGGTTCTGTGAGCCAAGGACCAACTTTATGTGGCTTTGAGGAACTTTGCTACAGTCGTCTGGTATCCTGTTGAGAGTCTGGTTGGGAACTAAACTTACACTGGATAACTGATGAACTGAATCATCCCATACAGTCATGAAAAAGCCTTAGAGCATGGAATGAACATTCTGAGAACTGGTGAGACGGTTTCAGTTTACCTGCTTAAAGCTCATTGCAGATGGACTTTTGTTTTTGTTTTGTTTTGTTTTGTTTTGTTTTGATATTATGTTCAATTTTGGTTGTTTGTTTTTTCTGCATTATTCAAACGATATGACTGTACATAGTTGTAAATGGATTGTGGGAACATGCTTGGTGGATACGTTTTAAGATAATTCTACTATAGTAAAATGTCATCTGTTTCAAACTAAATAATGGTAATCATGTATGGTTATTTTTTTATTTAGGAAAAGCAGCACAGCCCTTATTAATTTCTGTTAACCACATTCCTTGGTAATGGTAAACCCAATCAGTGTTACAATTTATTTATTTTTTCCCATTTATTTATTTGTTTATTTATTATTATTCTTATTCTTGTTTTAATTATGATTATTAATTTATTAATATCAGTCATTTTAATTAATTTCAGTTCCCTTTTGTGATCTTATCCACCTTTTGTTTTATCTTCTTTTGATTTTATTAACTTTTACATTAGCTATGTTTTAATTATTGTTTAGATTTTTTTAGTTTTAGTTTTTATGTAATTTTATTATTAATGTTTTGGTTTTTTTGTACTAACCTCATTTGAGTAAGTTTTTTTTATCATTTAATTATTTTATTATTTGATATGTTTTTACACTATCAGTCTCTTTTTTGTATCGACTTGGCAACATTGTAAATCGGGGTCACCTTCAGCGTTCTCTGAGGTTAAGTAAAGGTTGGTTGGTTGGTTGGTTGGTTGGTTGATTGATTGAAAAGCGTTTATAACCCTAAAGAGCAATCTGAGGATGACAGTGGTGGGAAAACATCCCTAAGAGCATAATGAAAAACAATTTGTGTTGCAGTTATAGGCAATGGATGCCTGGGTGCAATTACATTAGCATAGTTGAAAGAACATAAGGGTATTTGTAACATTCAGATCAATGGCTACTGTTAAATGTCATGATAGTCTTAAGGTTTATGTTTGAAAGTACAGAGAACAAATCAAAGAAAAGATTATAGAAAAAACTATATCCCATGTGGACCGTTTAAATTGTTGCACAGGTGTTCTTATCAAAGTGTTGGGTGTGTCTTAGGTTCAATTCATACCATGTATTTTAAATCATGCAATTCACAGTGTGTTATGTAATGTGTTAAAATGTTATATTGACCAAGAATGTCCATCTTTTTCTGATATTAAAGATCATGTTAAAAAATATTGAAAATCACAGTTTAGTATTTACCATTTGCAATGAATTTATAGAAAGCTAACCCGAGTGTTTCTAGTTTAAGTTGTGAAATCTTCATTCCAGAAGCTCCACTCCTGAATCCTGCTGGTCATTGTTACTGAGGTTCAGCTCTTGCAGGGAGGATGTTTCCAGTTCTAAAATTGATCCTAGATTTTCACGTCTTATCCCTGCAGCTAGATAGTCTGCAAAAGGAGGATGAATACAACAGATTTTATTTTGCAGTTACATGAGAAGTTTTGAAAAAAAAAAACTATATTATGTCAACACAATGTTCATATTAATGTATTTTCTCCAACACCTTTTCTGCTTTCATGTGGCAATATGTACTGTTTCTATGTGTTGTGACTTTTTTGTTACAAAGAAGCTGCGTTTGACTATTGTTCATTCAGTGAATAGCAACTAGTCTAGTACAATTTAGTGTTTTTACTAATCTCTATTTTTGATGTTGCATAATTAACATAGGGAAAGTATCTTTAAAATATTTTTACCCTGTTTTTAGATTACCTGCACATCATGCATACTTTATTGTATTAGGTGCATGTGTGTAATGCAAACTTTACACACATGCACCTAATACATTAAGTAAAATTGCATTAAGTAAAAAAGCATTAAGTTACCTTTCATCATTTTTTTCACAGACTAAGGTGTTTATAATAGATCGTAACACTTCAGTCTGAGAAGGTAAAAAATGAAAAATGATTGCTATTACTATGTGGACATTTGACTGAAGAGTAAACATTAACCTAATGAGCTAGGTCTCAACTAGCTAAGTATTGGCAAGCAGATGCAAAAATGATTACTGCTATAGACAAATTCAACAATTTTTTTTAGTTTGGCATTTCCTGAACTTCCTTTACATTTATGTTGCTGTAGTATTTATTAAGGAAAAAGCCACTGCATAATAATAGTAAATAAATAAAGAAAAATACCAAAACACTTCAAGCTACAAAAAGGAACATGGTTCTGTGGTTCTGCTTAAAGTCTACTTTTAAGCTGAACAAAAACCATACCTCTTTAGTTTCCTTAACTTGTGCAGAAAAAGTAAAAAATTTCCTTAAATGTCTTTTGTTAGTTTTGATATCTGTTGCAAGCTCCAGATTTAAGCTACAGCTGCCATCAAATGAAATTTAAACCACTAGTATAGTGCTAATGTAACATTAGAAATGAGTTGAAATTTGTAGATATGTTGTGATAACCTTTTTTTCTGATTTTAATAAAAAATGAACTTATCTTAAAAAATTAAATAAATATACTGTACTTTAATGTAAATATGCAAGTAAAAATCATAATGCAAATGCCTTTGCATAAGGCTTCTATGTATTTTAATATCTTACAGAGTAAAGTAAAAGATATTGTGAACCAAATGGAATGTCTTTAAATAAAATATATCTTAAATATATTTACTGAATATCTCCTCTCACAGAATATAATTAAATCATTCATAACCAATTCACCAAAAGCTATTTCATACTCTTCACTAATAAATTGGCAGAAATTTCACCTGAATGTCTCTAGTTAACAGTGTGAATTTTTCAGCTAGCAGAGATCAGCTCCACTCCTGAATCATACATGTCATTGTTACTGAAGTCCAGTTCTTTCAGGGAGGAGCTTTTCTGTTTTAAAACTAATCCTAAATTTTCACACATTTCCTCCCCAAGATTAGACAATGTTAATCTATGCAAGGAGAATACAACAGTTCTTGCAACACAAAGAAGGTGGGACCTTCTTTGTGCAGCAAGAACCTTGTCACTGTGCTGGAAGACTGTATACTGAGCCACTGACAGGACAGGCTCACTGGACACCAGCTGGACAGTACACTACACCTCTCCACTCATATTACTATGCACTGCCATTTTGATTATACATTTATACATATTTAATATTTCACTGCCACAAATATTGCACATTGGTCTGTCACGTATGCATCTCTAAATGACATATGGTTATTATTAACAGTAAATAGTAGTTCATTCATTGACCAATGACCACTGCTTTGTCCTGCTGCAATAGAAGAATTTCCCTCTGGGATTAATAAAGTGATCTATCTGTCTATCTATCTATCTATCTATCTATCTATGTTATTTAAACACAAAATACATTTTTATTATCTGAATGTTTATAACAAGATAAGAAAAGTGAGAAAAGCTAATACCCTGAATATTTTAGAATGCAATGTGACATTCCTGAATCCTGCAGATCAATGTTAATGAGATTCACTTCTTTCAGGGAGGAGTTTTCAGAATTCATAGCAGAGCAAAGAATCTGGCAGGAGTTCATGTTGAGATGACAGCTAGGTAATCTGTGAAGGAAAGATAAACAAATTTTATGATATTAATATAACAAGGGATGTAAAATCATGTCTCAGGAATTTATTTAGTTTATTAATTTATATTTCAACATTCATAATCATAATGCATAGTTACTGTATAATTTATTATGTGTTACTAAGATAGAATAGTAATTGTTGCATGTGTGAATGTTTGAACACCCTTCCATTTGTGAATCTCAGTATTTAAATATCTCACTAGGTTTAGGGGAGTCAGTAATTGTCATTAGAACTTACCAGTTGATGAAAACTCCAATAGGTAATATATTCTTTTATACTTTAAACCTTGGACTTACACTCAGCAACCACAGGCTGATGAAAATAAAGGAGACTGATGCCTACAAACAGGCAAGGCAGCAAAAAGATAAATGATTTCAGCTTGCAGTTTCTACTTTCTGAAATGTCATTAAGAAATGGCAGTTAAGGGAAATCGTGGAAGGCAAGGCAAGACCTAGAAGATCAAGAAGACCCTCAGTTAGCACTACTCATTTGCTGGCTATAAAGGCAAAGCAACCACACACACACACACACACACATGCAGCATCACATTGTTTTTTTTTATTATTTTACCAAGTTTTTAAAGCTATTAGTAAAAAATAAAGATTTGCTATAAACAGGTTCACACTTTCCCTGTAGTTCATGTCAAAATAATTCCATGTACTGAGAATACTAGCTATACCATAATACATACATTATTTCACTAAACTATTTAAAACTACAGGCCTACTGTACAAGGAAAATCTGTAAAAAAAACTATTCAGGCATAAATAGACATAGCAATAAGCTAAATATATACAAAATTATAATTTATGGGGTATTTTCTGTTGGGAGATATTTGTTTCCAAACTGGCCCCTAAATTTCAATGTGTGAAATGAATACTTGCATTTTTTAATAATGCACTTTTTTCAATATTGCTTTTAAAATACCTTTTCATCCATTTGAATAAGTTCAATTTTTAAATGAAAAAACTACAGAAACACACAGAGATTTAGACCATAGGTGATGCCATATTTTAACCACACCCCCGAATTTTAAAAGGGGAAGTGAGGCTGCATCCCTGTCCCTCATGGCCACATGGTGAGCAGTTAGATCCCATTGTTCTGAAGTGTGTCTCAAAGCCTGGAAGTCAACAGGGAACATTAAGAATTCTCATTACTGAAACATTTTTTGTTTTAATTAAAATACGATGTTCTGGATAGTGGTTTTGAGTGCCATATTGAGTGAATATTGTCACTACCGAAACAGTCACTACTGAAACAGTCACTACTGTAACATTTGGTAAAGTTTTGTTGTGTTGACAAAATGAAATGTTCAGTCATTTATTTGGTAAAAAAAAAACATAATTGAAAACATAAGGTCATTCCTCAAAAAATGCTCTCAAAATTAGAGATAAATTTAGGAAACAACTCTTAGTGCTTTTGGGGGAGAGATTTACTTTACATGGAGAAGTCTTCTTGCATGATTATTTTACTGCATTTTTGTGAAAGACTAAAAATGTAATGTTAAGGCGTATTCCGTAAACTAAAATTAGAAACAATACATATAAGACAGTCTGCCACTTAACTATTCACCATCAATTCTGGGTGGAGAATGGAGACCAAGATCATTTTTGACATGGGCAGATGAGCTAAAAATTTGGTTGATATAGGTCTCACCTCCCTTCCTGGATCGGGGCCTTGTCGTGGCGGAAGGGCTTGTGTGGTCTAGGGATCTTCAGAGCTAAGTCGTCGGGAGCAACATGCTCCTGGTAGGGTCTCCCAGGGCGAACAGGTCTGGAGTGAAGACCCAGACTAACTCGATCCAAAAACCTCCATGAAAAACGGACGCAGAACATCGTGTACCCTGCCCGGGAGAGGGTCACCGGGACCTACCCCTGGAGCCAGGCCTGGGGGTAGCGTCCCTCAGCGAGCGCCTGGTGGCCAGGCAGCCCACGTAACCCGGCCGGGCTCAGCCCGAAGAGGCAACGTGGGGGGACCATGTGGGCCCACCACCCGCAAGGTCCAGCATGGGGGAGTGGTGCAGTGCCGTACAGGCAGTGGGAGATTGCAGGGGGGCCCTTGGTGGCCTAGGCCCCTGCGGCAGAAATTGGCTCTTGGTACATGGAACGTAACCTCACTGGGGGGGAAGGAGCCGGAGCTTGTGCGGGAGGTTGAGAGGTACCAACTAGATATAGTTGGGCTCACCTCCACCCACAGTATCGGCTCTGGAACCAAACTCCTGGATAGGGGTTGGTCCCTCTCCTACTCCGGGGTTGCACAAGGTGAGAGGCGCCGGGCGGGTGTGGGGATACTCACGAGTCCCCGGCTGGCGGCAGTACAGTTGGAGTTTGTCCCGGTGGACGAGAGGGTCGCCTCAATGCGTATTAAAATCGCAGAGAGGAAAACTCTGACTGTTGTGTGTGCTTATGCACCAAACAACAGGTCGGAGTATTCGGCCTTCTTGGAGCAATGGGGGGGGTTCTGGAAAGGGTCCCAACTACAGACTCCATAGTCTTACTGGGAGACTTCAATGCTCATGTTGGCAATGACTAGGAGACCTGGAGAGGCGTGATTTGGAAGAACGGCCTGCCCGATCTAAACCCGAATGGTGAATTGTTATTGGACTTCTGTGCCAGGCATGGATTGTCCATAACGAACACCAAGTTCGAACACAAGGATGTTCATAAGTGTACATGGTACCAGAGCTCCTTGGGTCAAAGGTCAATGATCGACTTTGTTGTCGTTTCATCTGACTTGGGACCATATGTTCTGGACACTCGGGTGAAGAGAGGTGCTGAGCTGTCAACTGATCACCATCTGGTGGTGAGTTGGATCAGATGGCAGGGAAGACTGAGGGTTAGACCCGGTAGGCCCAAGCGAATAGTGAGGGTGTGCTGGGAACGACTGTCGGAGGCCCCTGTTCGGAATGATTTTAACTCCCACCTCCGGGAGAGCTTTTCTCATGTCCCGGAGGAGGTAGGGGACATAGAGTCTGAATGGACCCTGTTCAAAACCTCCATTGTGGAAGCTGCCAGGCGCAGCTGTGGCCAAAAGCTTGTTGGTGCCTGTCATGGCGGTAACCCAAGAACCCCCTGGTGGACACCGGTGGTGAGGGAGGCCGTCAAGCTGAAGAAAGAGGCCTTTAGGGACTGGATGGCCCGAAGGACTCCCGATTCAGCAGATAGGTACCGACATGCAAAAAAGGTGGCAGCTGCAACGGTGGCAGAAGCAAAATCCAGGGCGTGGGAGGAGTTTGGTGAGGCCATGGAAAAAGACTTTCAGTCGGCCTCGAGGAGGTTCTGGACAACTGTCCGGCGACTCAGGAGTGGTCGGGGTGACTGCGCCCAGGCTGTATTCAGCAGGGGTGGAGAAACTCTGACTTCAAATGAGGATATTGTCGGTCGGTGGAAAGAGCACTTTGAGGAACTTCTTAATCCGGGTGACATGCCTCCCTCACGGTAGTCAGGGCCAGAGGCCTCTGGCGTGTCAAGCTCCATTTCCCTGGTGGAGGTCACTGAGGTAGTTGGCAAGCTCTTCAGTGGCAAGGCACCGGGGGTGGATGAGATTCGTCCGGAGATGCTTAAGGCTCTGGATATTGTGGGGCTGTCGTCCTGACACGCCTCTGCAATAGTGCATGGACCTCGGGAACAGTACCCTTGGACTGGCAGACCGGGGTGGTGGTCCCTATTTTCAAGAAAGGGGACCGGAGGGTGTGTGCCAACTATCGGGGTATCACACTGCTCAGCCTCCCTGGGAAAGTCTATGCCAAGGTGCTGGAAAGGAGACTTTGACCGATAGTTGAACCTCAGATTGAGGAGGAACAATGCGGATTCCGTCCTGGCCGTGGAACAATGGACCAGCTTTTCACCCTCTCACGGATTGTTGAGGGGGCATGGGAGTTTGCCAACCTAGTCTACATGTGTTTTGTGGATTTGGAGAAGGCTTACGACCGTGTTCCCCGAGATATCTTGTGGGAGGTCCTCCGGGAGTATGGGGTGCCGGGGTTACTACTCCGGGCCATTCAATCTCTGTACGCCCGGAGTGAGAGCTGTGTTCATATACTCGGCATTAAGTTGGACTCTTTCAGTGTTAGCGTTGGACTCCGCCAGGGTTGTGCCCTGTCTCCACTCCTGTTTGTGATATTCATGGACAGGGTGTCAAGGCGTAGCCGGGGTCAGGAGGGCATTATGTGTGGAGGCCGGAGGGTGGCGTCTCTGCTATTTGCAGATGATGTTGTTCTTTTGGCTGGATCACATGGATGCCTCCAGCGCACACTGGAGCGGTTTGCAGCGTGTGTGAAGCGGTTGGTATGCGGATCAGCACCTCCAAGTCTGAGTCCATGGTCTTAGCCCGGAAAAGGATGGTATGCCCACTCCAGGTAGGGGGAAAGGACTTGCCCCAGGTGGAGGAGTTTAAGTATCTCGGGGTCTTGTTCACGAGTGATGGGAAGAAGGATCGTGAGATCGACCGCAGGCTGGGACAAGCGGCAGCAGTAATGTGGTCGCTGTACCGGACTGTAGTGGTGAAGAGGGAGCTGAGCCGTAAGGCGAAGCTCTCTGTTTACCGATCGGTCTACATCCCGACCCTCACCTATGGTCATGAGCTGTGGGTAATGACTGAAAGAATGAGATCGCGAATACAAGCGGCAGAAATGAGCTTTCTTCGCAGGGTGGCGGGCTACACTCTATTTGATAGGGTGAGGAGCTCGGCCATCCGGGAGGAGCTCGGAGTAGAGCCGCTACTCCTCCGCATTGAGAGGAGCCAGCTGAGGTGGTTCGGGCATCTGATCTGGATGCCCCCGGGACGCCTCCCGGTGGGGGTGTACCAGGCACGGCCTACCGGAATAAGACCCCGGGGTCGTCCTAGGACCCGCTGGAGGGATTATATCTCCAAGTTGGCCTGGGAGCGGCTTGGGGTCCCCGGGAATGAGCTGGAGGAAGTTGCGGGGGACAGGGTCACCTGGGATTCTCTGCTCTCCCAACTGCTACCGCGACCCTATCTGGACTAAGCGGTTAACGATGATGATGATGATGATGAGGTCTCACCTGTAACACTTCTCAAACTCCAGTAAACAGCAGAAACTCACAATCTTAAATAATATACTGTAGCACTGGGGGTGGAGCTTCCATGTAAACTGATGCTAAAGGTAGGATTTTGTCATTTTATCATTTAATATAACATGACATATAATAGCATAATAATAGCAAAGAAAAATTGACAAAGCATTAATTTCTCAGCTGTAGGGCTGCAACAATGGGGCACATGGTGTGGCCACTATTGAGTTTCAGCTACAGCAATATAATCAATGCCTGCTGTAATAGTTGACTTTCCCTCTGGGATTAATAAATTGCTCTATCTATCTATCTATCTATCTATCTATTAAATGAGTGTCTGCAGATCATATGCAAAAGTCTATATCACTGGTCAAAATATGATTTTAGTGCATGGTTTACGTTTATTTGCTGTATTTGACATAATGAAAAATATAAACATAAAATAGAAAATGTGACATAATTTTTGCACACACAACATTGTTTTATTTTCCCCCAATATGTTAAATTCAGTAAATAAACATTAATTGTGTCTTAAAATGTGCCAAAGTGTGTTCTCTGTATGGGACATGTTCGCTGAGGAAACTATTCATGTAATGTGATACTCAATATTTCAGTGTACTTTTAAATGCTTCATCACTCCACTGTTCCACATCCCAATGCTGGGGGTCTTTATACCCCTCTAGACCACGCTTGGCATTGAGCATGGAGACCTTAGGCTGATGTGCAGCTGCTCCAGAGTGTCCTGTTCTATAGACAGTGCTTTTCTATGGAGATTATACACCCTATGTCAGCAGTAGCAGAGCTTAAAGTAGCTGAATTCACTCATTAGAGGACTGTCTGAATACTTTTGAACAACTTTCTGTACATTCTGTACACAACAGATGTAGTTTTAAGTTGACCACACAGGCTAGAAGAAGTTACAGAATTTACATGTTGTGGAACCAGTGAAGAAGATGATGTGGGAAACAGCACCTTAGATGAATGCTTGCTATTGAACACAGCAGCAGTGGAGAACCTGCCGCTCAGCACTGGCTAACATGGCTGGGAGGCAGGCAGGTCACCTCCAGCTATGCAATCAGTAAATCCCACCAACCAGCCCCCACAGCCCAGCACAACATCTCACAAATAACATTTGTATGCACTAATAACATCGATACAACACCTTCTTTACACAAGTCGCTCCTACTGCAGTGCAGTGGTAACTGGAAGTCCTGTATCTGTATCTAATGGTCAAATCTCAGTTTCTGCTGTTATTGTTTGCTATCCGGTGTGGTCCAGAGGAGGATGGGTTCCCTTGTTAAATCATTGTTCCTCTCAAGGTTTCTTCCTCTTGTTCTTAGGGAGTTTTTCCTTGCCACTGTTGCCATTGGCGATGCTCATGGGGGCTTGGACCTGGATTTTTCTGTAAAGCTTCTTTGTGACAACACCTGTTGTAAAAAGCGCTATATAAATGAACTTTGGCTTGACCTGACTTGACTTCTTAGTCAATTTACAAATTGTGCTAAATAATAGTCTAGGATTATTCTTATTGTTTTCTGTGAGAGAGGAGAGAGAGGCTGACTGTGCTGCAGTAAGTGCTCTTCTATAGTCTATAAGGCTATAATCCCTCCAGATGGACTGGAACACTTCTAGTCTAGTCAGACGCCATTTTCACTCTAGTTGTCTGACAGTCTGTTTTAAAGCTTGAGTCTGATCATTATAACATGGGGCAGCTTTCTCTGCCTTATTATTTTACATTTTAATGGAGCCACATTATCTAAAGTAGATCGACAAATATCCTCTTTCATGATGTGATCTAGACTGTTCAAAGCATCGAGTAAGTTTCGAGTAAGTAAGTTTATATGTAAATACCTGGCTAGCTCAGAGTGAATGTCTGATAGCAGGCTAGTTTTCTCAGTATCAGTCATTACCTTCTATCTGAGTTTAGCTAACATGCTAAAGTTATCATGGACATTTTAAACTGAGCTCACTGACTGTAAACACACAAATGGTCAGACAATAATTATGGTGAATAGACTAGATATCCAAACACAAACCACCAGAGTGTGGAACAAACACAGTCATTGCCATGGAGATTGGGTGGGCGGAGCCTGCCACAGTCTGATTTCCCATTGGCTGAACATGAAGTGCGTTCAACAGAGACTTTGTTTCATGTACACACATTAGAACAGAGTAAAACAGATAGACAGTTTAGTTTCCCTAAACACTGTTACCTAGATTTTACACACCTGAGCTGGAACGCTGTTCCATCGTAATGTGTTCTGACCTGTTTCTACTAGAGACAGGAAGTCAATTCCAAAAGTTTATTCTTTAACTCTAACACATCTGGGAGTCAGGATCATCTCCTTTACAGGCATTTAATGTGATACAGACAGTGGTTTCGAAATGACAATCCTGGTAGGGGCACTGGACTTTTTGGCGCATCCGAATGTGTGTGCGTAAATGTGAAATATGCATGGCTCTTCAAAGCCACAAAGTTGACAGTGGATCACATTTTTTGTGCCATCACTATGATTGTCATTAATCTGGGAATGCACTGCTGATAAATGGACATTCAGTCCATTAAAGGACTCAAATGTGCAAAGGTACTCTTTATGAAGATATGGTACTGGCAATGTTCTTGTGTGACCACCATGTTTCAATCTATAAGGTCTAAGTGGTTCCTCTCTTTTCACATGTAAACTTGCAAAACTTACAAGTCCACAGCACTAGTGTTAGTTTCTCATCTTGAAGTTGCAAAAAAGAAGAAGTCTAAATGGATTCAAAGTCCTTAGATTTTTCAGGGCTCACGTATGAAGTAAAGTGTGTTTCATAAAAGTCCTTTCTTTACTTACATAGTTATTGAATAAATTAAAGGTTTTTGTCAACACATCAGCATAAATTAAGTTTAAACAAGGTACCCCTATACTTAGTCTGTCTTTTCTTGCACATAACAGGCCACAGACAACTTGTTTTCTTTCTGATAAAAAGCAAAAACTCACTATTTACAGCCTGCATTTTTTAGTTCTTTAATTGAACTACTTGTTTGTAAATTACAGGATTAACTATACACTTAACTATACATTTAAAATACAGTATGACCTGGTCATAATACCCTGATCTAAATATTGGCGCTCTTAAACAATTCAGAAAAAAAGGTATTAACCACATTCATATGCATGCAAAGCACATTAAGAATGATTTATCATGAAAAGCTAAATTGCCTTAAAGTGTCCACATCCTTAGAATTTTTGCCATCACTCTAAAAACAATTGTCCATGGAGCCTTCAAGTCATGTCTCTGATATTTGTAAGCTAGAGAGATTGCAGTGTGTGCATGGAGTAAAATTTTAAAAGTACATCCTTGTGTGTAATGTCTCTCAGGCTCTTGTGTCAGGACTTTGTGCTACACTGCATATTTACTAAACCAGAACCCCAAGGCGCGTGTGATGTGCAATTCTGTTTTTACTGGAGTCAACGTCACACTTTTGACCAACACAGCTCCAGAGCCGGTGATAAAGATAAGAGATTAAACCATCCTAGATACAGTTTATCCAGTTTTAAGAGTACAGATTGTAGTGATATGATGAAAAATCAGTCATTTCACTTAACGAGGGGAAACTCAGGGTGATATACTGAGAAAATCACCACTGTAGTCAGATTTTTTGAAAAGGAACCAGTTGGATGTTCTTATTCACTTGTTACAGGCTGAAGTTGGCTTCATATTCACCAGCTTCTTATTCGATGTTTCCGTTCCACCTTAAGAGATGCAGCAGTTAACTTAATGGAGCGCTGGCGCCATAATGCAATTGCAGCGCCATTCAAGGTGGAATGGGAATTTGAAGAAAAAAAAAAAAAAGCTTGCCAATCTTTTCCATTCTCTTTTCCACAATACTCTGTTGGCAGTCTGAACATAACCTTTGAACAAGTTAAGTAAGGGGTGGGGCAGCTTGTTGGATACAAGTTGGAACTAAACTCTGCAGGAAGGTACCGCTCAATCAAGATCTCTGCTGTGTCTCTGAGAGTCTTAAAGCTAAAGTTTCAGCACTTATAAAGTGAATTTCTGGATCAAATGTTGCTCTATTTAGGGTGTGATTTTATGACTTTACAGACGTTATGCTAAATATTTATGTCTACAGCTCCTGCTAAATGGTCACTGCTACAGCTCTGTGTGTGTGAAGTGTTGGTCTTGTGACTGACTAAAGTAGCATAAATTTAGTTGTTCTAAATGCTGATTGTGTTAGATTAGCACATCTCACACATGCTTGTGTTACGACCCCACACTGCACAGTAACAGGTGCCATTTAAAATACTGATCCAGTGATGAAGATAAAAGCATACAGAACATACAATTAAGAGCTCTTTATTAAAACCAACCACAATAAAAAGGATGTACTATAATATCTAATACCACACTGGAAGAGTCAAACTGTGGACAGCACCAAAGAAAAGAAAAGAACAAAACCACACTTGCCTACTCAAACAATCTCTTTAAAAAAAAAAAAAGGTAAAAATGTGCAGGTACAATATTAAACTAAAGTACTCCCAACACAAGAGACCAGCTCAAGTAAACCAAGTTGAAGGGAACACAGGTAAAATATCTAAAACCACATAATCTTAAAACACAGACTAAACCACAGCACACATGATATATTTATTAAACTCCTCTCTGTTCAGCCAACTTGGACACCTCCTTTTAAGGCTCCTCCCCAGTTACACCAGCCAGAAATTTGATTGGTCAGAGGCCCTGATGGCAGAAAGCAGGCACACCTGTGATGGGAGAAACCAGGAGAAAGAAAAAGAAGTGAGAGAGAGAGAAAGAGATAGAGACAGAGAGAGAGAGACCAAAACCAAAATATGCACTTGCAGGTAACATTTGTCTTCTGATTTCCTTTTTGAAATACGCTTTTATAGGACATTTTGCATTAATTTTATAATAAACCAATAAATGCTTTAATTATCTGCATTAAAAATAATAGGACACCTCAACAGCTGAAAGTTGTTGAAAGGTTAACTTTATCTACATTAGGGGTCTCTGACCTTTTCAGTGGGGGTCTCTGACCTTTTATTTTAATGCTGAAAGAACAAGAACACTGATTTTGTGTGTTTCCAACAAGAGTACTTTGGAGTGATTGTTGAAAATAAATCCTGGAGCTTAGACATCTTAATTACAGACCTTATAATCAAATAATGCTTTAATCAAACACCAGGAATTCACAAACACAAAACAATTTAATTACAATCCATTAATTATTCTTAAATACAGATAAAAATGTTTCTATGGAGAGGAGGAAAACTCAGTAGAAAACAATCTGAAAAACAATTTTTTTCTAAAGTAAAATAAACTAACAGAAATATAAAAACATCTAAAGGTTAATTGCACTTCAATGAAAATGTCATTAGTGACACACAGAAATCCAAACAAGCTTTTCAACAAGGCAGAGACTACAAAGAGCAGCAACACGTCAAACACTTGTAAAAACAACCATTGTTGTAGCTGAAATACTGAACAACCTCTTTCATGATGTGATCCAAACAGTGAGTTACTTTGTCCTTAGGTAAGTTTATATGTAGATACCTGGCTAGCTCAGAGTGAATGTCTGGTAAATATCTTGATGATGTTCTGGTGATACATTAGTTACATTAAAAACCTAATCCTAACCTTCACCCTGCCCCTAATCCTAATGCTAACCTTAAGCTCATTGTAAAAGCTTATCCTAACCCTGCCCCTAATCCTAAACCTTACCCTGCCCCTAATCCTAAACCTTACCCTGTCCCTAATCCTAATCTTAACCTCAACCCGAAACATGGTGGAATGAACTCCCACTGGCTGTCCGAACAGCAGAGTCTCTTGCTGTCTTCAAACGCAGACTGAAGACACATCTGTTTATACAGCACTTAAATGAGCACTGAGTTAAGTATTGATTGTAAAGTATTGTACTGCACTTATGTATTGTATTGTATTGCACTGTTCTGTGTTTAACTCTGTTCCTTTTTCTCTAGGTGTCAATAATGACTTTCTGATTCTAGCAGTATCTGAGCTCAGGACTGACTTTCTCTCTAACCTATTGGTAACTAGCGAAGATTCTTTCTCTGGATAGACAAAGCACTTTTTGTAGGTCGCTCTGAATAAGAGCGTCTGCTAAATGCTGTAAATGTAAAATGTAAATGTAAATGTCTGTATCAGCTTGTTGAGGATGTTGATGGTCTGTATTAAACCTGTTAATGTTCAGTTCCTCTCAGTTAAACATCTACAGATCTGAACTTGGACACAACTGAATTCAGCAGATTATAGATTATATCTGTTCATCACCGGCTCTGACACTGTCGGTTAACATGAAGTGCAGGAGTGATTATGATTCAAGCAGCAGGAATCGAGAGTCAGAGTCGACTCCAGAACCACAGAACCACTCATACAGTCATATTCAAAAGTTTGTGCACCCCTGGTCAAATTCCATGTTGTTGTTCATTGTCTAAGAGTAAATAAGTTAACATTCTCCACTGTGAACACACGTCTGCACAGATTAATGATCAGTTACTGTTTATTTACTGAACTAAACACATTGGAGATGAATAAAACAAAATGTGGCCTGTAAGTTACAGCAAATGTTTATTCTTTCAGTATGTTAAACTCAGTAAGTAGAAACTGCTCTAAAATGCCATATTTAAGGTTATTCTCTGTAGAGGATGTGATGACTTGTGTGATGTCATTTGACCGGCAGTACCGAAAGCTTTGCATGTGTTTCCCACACATAGGCTTTACTCAGTCGCCCCCCCTCACCTCCCAAGTATATTGACCACCACCCAAATTTATTTTCCATTTTATATACATCATTACAATAAATGTTACGTACTGTTTACTTTGAATAACTTGATTGATTTGCAGTATCAGCTACTTGTTTCAGAAACTATATATATATACTGTATACACTCCCAGAATGACATCACTGCATCACTGCATCATTACCCACGAACCACACCCCCACCCCCTCCCCCCAGTTAATGCCTCACAGCCACAATATATTTTAAACCTGTGCAGTGTCTGTCATGATGGCCACATTAACCAAACAGATGAAGGTGTTTAACACTTTACTAGCAGCAGTTTAAACATCCTGCTGTGCTCTGTTTTATTGGAGTCTTGGTTTTGAAAGCCCTGCTTTCTACAGGTTATTTAAGCTGGTTTTAACTCTACACTCAGACTCTTACTGTGTAAAACCATTTTTAAAGATGGTGTTCGCTGCTGTTCAGAAGTTTAAACATGAACAAACGTAGCCTTCATGAGATTCTCTGGGATGACCAAAATAAAGACGTCTGCTTTTGCTAAATAGACACAGCAGCAGCAGCTCTGTGTGTGAGAAGTGTTGGTCATGTGGTTGAAATTCTGATGGTGTAAGATAAGCTTATCTCACACACGTTTGTCTGTTCTATCACCAGTTTTCAATAGTTTTTTTTTACTAGAAAAATCCTAAATTTTCAGTTTCTGCTGCCTTTAAACTTTAAAAAATATTTTAAATGATCTTTGCATTCGTTTTATAAAAAACAATAAAAGCTTAAATTTCCTGCATTAAAAAATTCCTGGAGACTTCAGGATCTGAAAGCTCGTCTGTGTGAAGGTATGATTTCTCACTGGCTGAACTTCAACAGACACTTCATTACATGGAGACACTTTAGAGCAGAGTAAAACAGCTGCACACAGTACCAATGTGGTCCGGCCCATTTTCCTTCTCAAATACAGTCACATGCAAAAGTTTGGGCACCCTGGTCATATTCCATGTTGTTGTTCATTGTTGTGAATAAGTTGCACATCCTCTACAGAGACACACATCTGCACATTATAATACACAGTTACTGTTTATTTACTGAATTTAACATCTTGGAGGAAAATAAAACATAAAATGTGACCTGTGCAAAAGTTACAGCACAAAGTTAAACTCAGGAAATAAATAGAAACTGTACTGTAACAGTGAGAGTGCAGTGTTTATGATGGCCACCAAACAGATGAAGGTGTTTGAAGTTTAATATCAGGACACAGGAGAGTCCAAACCTGATAGAACATCATCAACCCTTTCTGTAGATAAAAGGACAGAAATAGAGCAGTTTAGAAGAGGAGCTTCATCTCATATCACTGCTATCATAACTAACCCTTTCCTCTCTGAAGTGGCAGCGTTTTTGGACTTTAATGTATGTCAGTAGGTTTTGATCTGACAGTGATGAGATGATCCTCACAAAGAAGAACAGAAATAAAATAATCATCACACTCAGACGTCTTTCTGAGAGCGTTGAGTGAAAAAGGAAGTGACTCTGAGCTGAAAGGGGAGGAGTGACGACAGAACACACAATGCAGATCACGTCTTCAGTGTCTTTGCTGACTTTCTCTCTGCTGAGATCAGAACAGTTCATAAGTGTAGGAGAGTCAGAGTGAGGAGCTTCTGGACCTTCTGGACCTTCAGGTATCCGCTGTGTTTGAAGAGTGATGCTGCCATGTTTTCCCAGAGCTCAGCAAATATTACAGCAGCACTGATCCTCATTTTACTGGCAGGTAAACTTTACATTTATTTACATTTCTGCTCTTAATGTGTTTGTGTTCCACAGCGCTGATCTACATCTGTGTCAGATTAACGTGTAGAGACTAAAAATCCTTCAACATATAACAGTTACAGTGTGTTTCAGAACATTTTAATACATTTGACACGATTCAGTCATTCAGACAGCAGAGCATATTCTGAAATTATAACCTCTGGTCAGACACGGATTAGGCAGCTCTGTTCATTCATCCGTGGAACGAGCTTTTTTCCCACCGTGGAATGAGTCGAAAAAACTTCAGCAGAAAAGCTCCACTCGTCTTTTCATTTTGTTCAGGTGTTTTCACGCTGCAGCGGCTAAAGTGCACCAAATCACACACGTGTTCATTTACCGTCAGATATTTTACAGGGTCCTTACTCTCTTACACTCTCACATCTGCCACCATGAAAAGCAGAAAACAGAGACACTTACTGTCTACGTTTATCACAAGCAATAATGATAAATCTATTGATTTCTGCTTCTTTATGATTGTTTACCACTATATTAGTCATATGTTTACCTGCTCGGGGACTACTTATGGAAATTAGCTTTTAGCTAACTCTTGTGTGAAGCTTTTCTTCTCTTTTGAGATGAATGTATTTTATACAGAGTCCTTGACAAAATAAACATAATGAACTAAACACAACTTGAATTTAACCAGCCAGGTTGCTGACGCTAGGCCTAAATATATCCTGTGATCCAAGTTCCAAAATTAAATTAAATCTTAGCTATTTGTGTTGCTCTGATGTTATTCACAGCAGTTTTTGCTGCAATATGAATGTTTGCAAAGAGTAAAATGTTAAACAGGCAGGCAGTAAAACGCTAATATGCACTGAGAAAAACACTCTGGGGTTCTCTCAAATGATTCGTATGAGCTCGTCTCACCAGCAGCAAACTAAAGCAAAGGTCGCTGGACACATTCCAGACACCTGAAAATGTCAGGGGACTCATATATAAAACACACTTTAATTTATTAAAAAAAAAATGTTCTTAAGATCAGTTCTGAACATTTGCGTACGATATGTCACTTTAAATGGGACATCCACCAATTTATCAAAACTTCTGCAAAACTTAATCATTAGGTCATTCAGTGTGGTTTGGTGTGAAATGGTTCAGATGTCTTTACCGTGGTGGTGATAGGAACCAGAGGTCGCCATGACTACAACACAAATATAGACATTTTGTTTACTATCCAGAACCACCAGTGAACCTACACGAGTCTTCTTCATATGAGATTTATATGTAGTGTTCATGTTTGTAAAATATTGGAAAATCTGAAACGTAATATTCAAAAATTCACAAACATTCAACAGCAAATTCAAAAATTCTCTGTAAGTTTATCTAGAACAGAGCGTTTCACACCAAACCACTCTGAATGACTCTGTTTACATCTTAACCACCTAATTATTCATACGTTTTGAAATAAATGGTAAAATTCTCCTTTAACATTGTGATGTTTATCACACACAAAAGCAGATTAGTTTATGATGTAGAAACGTTGTGGGCTTCTTTTCATGCTAAAAAACCTGGTGAGAGACATGTATGGAAAATAAACAGGAGGTTAAATAAAGCACACAGAAGATCGGAGAGAAAGAGAGAATGTTCAGTGCTAAATGCAGGTTTTTTAGTTTGTTCCCCCCTGTAAGGGAAGTTCACCACAGCGCAGCTCTGTGGTTCTGATAAAACGTGAGCAGTAAACTCACATGAAAGAGAGAATTCTAATGAGAAACAGTGTGTTTACTATTAACTATTAACTTGGAACAGATTGACCTGAAATGTGCTAAAAGTGATAAATGTCACTTTTCCTCCACAGCTTCTTCCACTACTGTTTACTGCTGATAACCTTATCAACTGGGTGCACACCAGCACACAAATAAGACCGTTATACATCAGCTGTGTAGATTTATCTTGTTGGGGGGTTTCCTGCTGAAATCTTTCCTCTCTGGTTTTTATTTGATTATTACTTACGTGACTGTAAAAAGAGATGTAATCCAAAAGTAACGTTACACACACACACACACCCACACACACACACACACACCCACACACACACACACACACACACTCACACACACAGACACACACACACACTCACACACACACACAGACACACACACACACACACACACACTCACACACACACACACACACACACACACTCACACTCACACACACAGACACACACACACACACACACACTCACACACACTCACACACACACACACACTCACACACACACACACACACACACACTCACACTCACACACACACACACCCACCCACTCACCCACACACACACACACCCACACACTCACACACACACACACACACCCACCCACCCACACACACACACACCCACTCACACTCACACACACACTCACACACACTCACACACACACACTCACACACACACACACACACCCACCCACCCACACACACACACACACACTCACACTCACACACACACACACTCACACACACACTCACACACACACACACACACTCACACACACATTCACACACTCACACACACACCCACACACACACCCACACACACACACACACACACTCACACACACACACACACACTCACACACACACTCACACACACACCCACACACATCATTAACACCTGTTAGCTCTGTACACAAGCTGCAGCAGATGCAGTAGAGGATTTATAATAGCCTTCAGGTGGGCTACGATCAGGCATTCAAAGACCTTCACGACTACAGAGGTTAGGGCTACTGACCTGTAGTCATTTAATCCAGTGCTGTTCATTTTTCTTGAGGACTGGAATGATTACAGATGTTTTGAAGAACAAAGGAACAGAGCAGAGTTCCAGGGATTTGAAGTTTCTGCTAGTGGGTCACAGCAGTGCTGTAGGGTGGATGGAGAGACTCCGTCTGGCCCTGGACCTTTTTGCACCTTCTATCTGCCGAAAAGCATCTTAATGTCCTTCATGTTGATGGGGAGATGAGTGGGTGGGGGGTGGCAGAGGTGAAAGAGGCAGGGTGGGAAAGGAGCGCAGGGGACTGGCATGATTGACTACTGTGATTTTGACCGAACCGTCACTCACCCTGGACACTCTCAAAGTGTCCTAACCTGGCTAAGGTCAGAGGTCACCTGTGCTCAGTGCAGTATCCTGTCCTCAGGCCCCTTGTCTTCCTCTCTCTGCAGGGTCGTTGGCTCAGCGTGTGAAGGTTCAGCCGGAGGTGGTTTCGTATCCGGGTCAAGTCGTATCCCTGCGTTGCCAGTTTCCTGATCCAGGCCAAACTCAGCTCACACAGGTCAGAGGTCACCTCACCATAATCAGTCCAGTAGCTCACAAAAACACGGACACAACAGGCAGCTGGTCTCTGTGTAGATAATTAATGCACCTATTGATCACCGGTCAGTGACCAGACGAGTGTAGAGCAGGGCTATCATGGTGTTCTTTGGTTTTTGATTTGTTTAATTTGTCAGTTTTAAAGGTGAATGAATAGTTTTGGTTTAATATTTTTTTTTTGAAAAGTGATAGTTTTAGTTTAGTATTTATTTATTTTAAGTTTTAGTTTCTGAAACAGCCTGTTTTGAATTCGATGTCCCTTTGATGTCATAAACACATTTCCACTTATCCACCTCTATTTCCAATGAGGAGCAACACAGAGCAGCCAATCAGAACAGAGCTCTTTTACACATATCAGTCTTAAAAGCATGGCAATCAAAACAGCCTGTTTAACTCTGAGGGATGAAGAGGTTTAACAGTGGCCATGTAAAAATTAACGATGACTTTTTTGTACATGAGCTTTATGAGTCGACCTCAAGGGAAAAAATAAGTAGCAAAATTTGTAGGATGTGGCTCCTTAATTGAAATAATGACTTCAGTAAAAGTACTTCTTCAAAAGAAAATATTTGAATGCAAGTACAAAGAAAATTTTGTATTGGTCAATTATAGAAAATCACCAGTATAGTTGAAAAAGTTTTTTTTTTCCTTTAGTTATATTGTTTTCTTTAGTTATAGTCAGTAATGAGAAAAAAACTACCTGCCTGCTTTGAAATCACTGACTAATTGTTGACTTATGCCATTTATCATAATTATCATTTTTTGTGATTTTGCCAAAATATTTATAGCAACATGCAGATAAAGTGCCAGTTAAACTGAATCTCTAACCTGAATATGTCTGATTTTATTATTCCTGTTAATAATATTAATATCATTAATAATATCAATGTTAAAAATATGCTTAGCTATATGGCAGATGAGGGTCACCCTTAATGTACTCTGAGTTTAAATAAAGGCTGGTTGGCTGATTTATGTGATATGATTTGTGCTTTAATATGAACACATCAGTATGATGAGTGTAATTGTAGGCGTGGTTTGTTTACAGTGTTTAGTGCAAATTGCTGTATGTGAGCTTCAGCCACCTGACAGAAACTTCTCAGTACATCCAGCATCGATCAGCACAGAACCTGAAGTCAGTTACACTCTGTTCTTCTCTTCTTGATGAACCTTTAGACTAATATGAGATGCTAAATCTCAAAGGTCAGAGGTTTGACCAATCACAAAGCACTGACCTGCGTAACAGAGTTAAACACAAAAGAGGGATCAGTGACTAAAGCAAAGAGATAAAATGGAACTAAGGAAAAAGATTAAGTTTCTTCCTAATATGTCTGAAAGAAAAGTGTGTCTGTTTTATAGATGATTTAATGTTTATACTGATATTTTGTCTCTGTTTGTGTTTTCTCTCTTTCTGTGCTGTAGGTGTCCTGGATTTTCGAAACAGCTGCTGGTGTCCGAACCAGCATTGCAGTGTTTCACCCAAACTTTGGAATTAATTACTCCAAGTCCCCGGTGACTGGCCGCGTTAGTTTCACGATCGACCCGCCCCAACTGGAGAATCCAACCATTCAGATCACAGACATGAAGTTAACCGATGAGGGAAAGTATATCTGTGAATACGCCACTTACCCCAGTGGAAACGAGCAGGGCGTCACCAACCTCGTCATACTAGGTGAGCAGTAGGCAAGACTGTGTGTGTCTGTGATAAATTTACTACAAGAGGTGTAAACTGTGATTGATTACAATAATATTCAATGTGCTGATTATAATAATATTCAATGTGCTGATTATAATAATATTCAGTGTGCTGATTATAATAATACTCAATGTGCTGATTATAATAATATTCAATGTGCTGATTATAATAATATTCAGTGTGCTGATTATAATAATACTCAATGTGCTGATTATAATAATATTCAATGTGCTGATTATAATAATATTCAGGGTGCTGATTATAATAATATTCAATGTGCTGATTATAATAATATTCAGTGTGCTGATTACAGTAATATTCAATGTTCTGATTATGATAATATTCAATGTGCTGATTATAATAATATTCAGTGTGCTGATTACAGTAATATTCTATGCGCTGATTATAATAATATTCAATGTGCTGATTACAGTAATATTCTATGTGCTGATTACAATAATATTCAGTGTGCTGATTATAATAATACTCAATGTGCTGGTTACGATAATATTCAATGTGCTGATTACGATAATATTCAATGTGCTGATTATGATAATATTCAGTGTGCTGATTATAATAATATTCAATGTGCTGATTACAATAATATTCAATGTGCTGATTATAATAATATTCAATGTGCTGATTATAATAATATTCAGTGTGCTGATTATAATAATTTAGTGTGCTGATTATAATAATATTCAATGTTCTGATTTATAACAATATTTAATGTGCTGATTATGATAATATTCAATGTGCTGGTTATAATAATATTCAATGTGCTGATTACAATAATATTCAATGTGCTGATTATAATAATATTCAGTGTGCTGATTACAGTAATATTCTATGCGCTGATTATAATAATATTCAATGTGCTGATTACAGTAATATTCTATGTGCTGATTACAATAATATTCAGTGTGCTGATTATAATAATACTCAATGTGCTGGTTACGATAATATTCAATGTGCTGATTACGATAATATTCAATGTGCTGATTATAATAATATTCAATGTGCTGATTATAATAATATTCAGTGTGCTGATTATAATAATTTAGTGTGCTGATTATAATAATATTCAATGTTCTGATTTATAACAATATTTAATGTGCTGATTACGATAATATTCAATGTGCTGATTATGATAATATTCAGTGTGCTGATTATAATAATATTCAATGTGCTGATTACAATAATATTCAATGTGCTGATTATAATAATATTCAATGTGCTGATTATAATAATATTCAGTGTGCTGATTATAATAATTTAGTGTGCTGATTATAATAATATTCAATGTTCTGATTTATAACAATATTTAATGTGCTGATTACGATAATATTCAATGTGCTGATTATAATAATATTCAATGTGCTGATTACAATAATATTCAATGTGCTGATTATAATAATATTCAATGTGCTGATTACAATAATATTCAATGTGCTGATTATGATATTATTCAGTGTGCTGATTATAATAATATTCAGTGTGCTGATTATAATAATTCAGTGTGCTGATCATAATAATATTCAATGTGCTGATTATAATAATATTCAGTGTGCTGATTACAGTAATATTCAATGTGCTGATTACAATAATATTCAATGTGCTGATTATAATAATATTCAATGTGCTGATTATAATAATATTCAGTGTGCTGATTATAATAATTCAGTGTGCTGATTACAATAATATTCAATGTGCTGATTATAATAATATTCAGTTTGCTGATTACAATAATACTCAGTGTGCTGATTATAATAATATTCAATGTGCTGATTATAATAATATTCAATGTGCTGATTATAATAATACTCAATGTGCTGATTATGATAATATTCAACGTGCTGATTATAATAATATTCAATGTGCTGATTATAATAATACTCAATGTGCTGATTATAATAATATTCAGTGTGCTGATTATAATAATATTCAATGTGATGATTATGATGGTTCAATGTGCTGATTATAATAATATTCAATGTGCTCATTTTTATTATCAGAATATCTTCATATGTAAAAAAAAAACAGAAATGGCAAAAAATAGCACGTTTATATAGTCATTTTAAAAAGCTTGTGCATTAAAATGTGCAGAGGTGTGTCTGTGTAGAGGATGTGTTCATGTATTTTCACTCAGAAAATCAACAACACATGTACTTTGACCAGGGGCACCTAAACGTTTACATCCGGCTATTTTTTTATACATAACTGCACAAAGGTATTCAATTTGATGTTAAAAAAATAACAGCATTAATATTAATAAAACATTAATAATATTAATAAAAAATAAGCCATTTATCTGGGCTGTTTTGCCAGTAAGTGTTTTATTTGCTCATAAAAACACTATTTTTTTACATTTTACCATAAATACAATAACATGACTACAACAGTAGTTATTTAAAGGTGCAGTGTGTGAGATTTCGGGGGATCTATAATCAGAAATGAAATAAAGTAACAAAACCATGTGTTCATTGGTGTGTAATCAGCTGTATCTATGAATCATTGTGTTTTCATTAGCTTAGAATGAGCCCTTCATATCTACATAGGTAGCAGCTCCTCTTCAACAGAGGCCACCGTGTTGCTCCGGCATGTTTCTACAGTAGCCCAGAAAGGACAAACCAAACTCTGACTCTAGAGGGCGGCTTTCACGCTTTTACACTGAAGTGGCAGCTTGAATTTTTTGGCGCTGTAGCTCCGACTGGAAGACCTAGAAAGAAGAAGAATCAGTGGAGCTTCCGGTGCTGCTGACCATTTTGTGCTGTGAGAAGTTTGAGTACCCAAATTTAGACAAATGGAGGATCAGACTTATTATTTAGCACCAGAAAAAGTGAGAGAGGGTGAATCCTCAATCAATGAAAACAGGAAGCAAAAAGAAATCAGGACAGACGACGGCAAGAAACCTGCAGGGTTTTACTGCGTAATTAGAAAGGGAGGGGTGTGGGGTTCAGTTGGTCTGCAGCCTCACCACTGTAAATCTTACACACTGCACTTTTATGTATGCCTGTGTTTTTGTTTAACCTTTGTAATCGGTTTGGTTAATCAGTCCTTCATTACGTTAAATCAGGTGCTTGATGGAATGTAACTGTTATAGCTGGAGGTGTCCAGGAGAAATCTGGAACCAAAGTTTGTTCTTCACATTAGCTCACAGGATCAGCTACTACTTTGAAAAATAGAAATACTTGTTACTTTTACTGTGTTTGTTTATTTGTACTTATTCTGATGATAAACAGTGTTTTTACACGTTCAAGCACAGTCTATATGAAAATAAATGGTTTTAAAGAATGTGCCTAAATGCTGTTGAGAATTTTGCATAATACTGTTTTGATAAAACACAGTTCAGCTGTGGCTGACTCCACCTGCTGGTTAGGTCTCCCCATCACACAGTGCTACCAGGCTGAAAGGGTGAAGGTTCTGAGACACGTTAAGCTCCACCACATCCTCCAGCACTGCAGTGTCACTGGGCAGCTCAACACACTTGGAGAAGAACAATAACTGCTAATTCTTTTACTCCAGCTAACAGATGCCTGTGTTGGCTAGCACTGCGCTGAGTCCTGGGGGAGAGGGAGGACCGTCCTACCCACCCAGAGTCTGATTATACTGTCTTGGACTCCCACTGGCGGATGCCTGTGGCACGGCTGGGAACTGCAATTCTCCGAAGTTTAGACGTTTGCACCACTCAGGAGACAAATGTTTGTTTATATTCCACTACAGTCACATTTGCATATTCAGTATATTGTTAAACATAAACATAATTCTGAATCAGACCAAAACTGCCAAAAGCAGCTGAATCATATTAAAACTTCACGGGGCACTGAACTGTTTCCTAAGTTGTCTAATCGAATCGTTGATCAGAGATTTACAGCCATGTTTTGCACCATATATTGTCGTGTATCTTATGTCGCCGTGCCCCTCTCTGTCCTGCTTCAACTGTTTTCAAAAATTATATTGTCAGATTATTTGCGCCGCTGTTTATGTGTATGAAGTTTGGCAGTAACCTTGGCCAGACTCTCGCTGTCCCCCTCTATCTCTGCGCCATTGATCTGCCTGCTTATCACACTGAGAGGCTGCTCCTCTCCTTGGTTCACCGTCTCCCTCACTTTTCTCCCTCACTTTGATGTCTTTCTCCGAGTGGAATACTGGTACAATGTGATGCTGTGGACCGAGCCAAGTGGTCATCTCAGCTTTTTTGGAGGTTTTTTGTCCTCTAACTCTGAATGTAGTCTGTTACAGACTGTTACAGACGCTCCCGTTCGTGTTTTTCGTTTTTTTTTTAACTTTTATTTATCTTTCTAATATTTTACTTATTTGACAAGGCAACTTAGTGAAGCTGTGCCCTCTCGAAACATGCTAGTAGAGAGAGTCTTGGTCTGTTTTTTCATCGTGAAAGTGCTTCTTTCACTCTCCTGGTCCACCGCTGTGCAGCAACATGGCCGCTTTGTTTACACTCGGGATCAGCTGATCGCGCTGAAGCCGGCCGGCCGGCATGGCGACCAGGACAACTAACATCCCCAAAGAGCTTTGGAGACGGACGCACAGGGGATGCAGAGGAGGAACAAAACAGCGCACGGGGAAAGCGAGGGTGAGACGACGGAGGCTTATGGAGAAGAGGGGATATAAACCGCATCTCCCCTCTCTCATCATGGGCAACGTGAGATTGCTGGTTAATAAAATGGACGAGCTAACAGCATTAGCCAGGAGTCAGAGGGAGTACCGGGAGTGTAGTTTAATGTGCTTTTCGGAGACATGGCTACACCAGGACATTCCGGATGACAACGTTTCCATCGATGGCTTTCGGACTATTTGGGCTGACCGGGGCTGCACCCAGAGTGGTACGCGTGAAGGAGGAGGGCTCGCTGTGCTAGTTAGTAACCGCTGGTGTAACCCTGGTCATATTACCATCATGGAACGTGCCCGTTGCCTGGACATTGAGCTGTTGGCTGTTGGATTGGGCCATATTATTTACTGCGGGAGTTCTCCCATGTTATTATCGTGACTGTTTACGTTCCCCCCTCTGCCAAACCAACGTCGGCTTGTGACATCATTCATTCAACCATAGCGTGTCTCCAAACTCAACACCCGAGTGTCTTTATCGCCATATCGGGTGACTTTAACCACGTCACTATGGCCAAGGCACTACCAAACTTCACTCAGTATGTGGACCCACCAGAGAGGAAAGAACACTGGACCTGCTGTATGCTAATGTTAAGGATGCATACAGCTGCTCCCCCCTCCCCCCTCTGGGTAGGTCAGACCACAACTTGGTGAACCTCAGTCCCTGGTTTGTGCCGCTGGTGAAGAGTCAGCCTGTGACCACACGGACAGTGAGTAGATGGTCTGAGGAGACTTATGAGGCACTGCAGGACTGCTTTGAGGCTACTGATTGGCCGGCACTGAGAGGACATCGACGGGCTCACAGAGTGCATCACGGACTACATTAACTTCTGTGTGGACTCCACTGTCCCAGCCAGAACTGTTAAATGTTACCCAAACAACAAGCCGTGGGTAACAAAGGACATTAAAGCTCCCCTTAACAACAAGAAGAGGGCCTTCAGAGCTGGAGACAGGGAGGAGTTGAGCCTGTGCCTCCCAGCTTTGTGGAGTACTGCACCATGTCTTCAACATGAGCCTGAGTCTCCAGAGGGTCCCTATGATGTGGAAGACGTCCTGCATTGTTCCTGTTCCGAAGACGCCGTGACCCAGTGATGTCAAGGACTACAGGCCAGTGGCACTGACGTCCCACGTCATGAAGACCATGGAGAGGCTCGTCCTGGATCAGCTCCGGTCCATGGTCCAGCCACTTCTGGACCCCCTCCAGTTTGCCTATCAGCCCCATCTGGGAGTTGAGGACGCCATCATCTACCTGCTCAACCGAGTCTACGCTCACCTGGACAAGCCAGCCAGCACTGTGAGGGTCATGTTTTTTTACTTTTCCAGTGCATTTAACACCATTTGGCCTGCTCTTCTGGGTGATAAGCTGACAGTGATGCAAGTAGATGCCCCCCTCGTGTCCTGGATTGTTGACTACCAGACTGGCAGATCACAGTATGTACGCCTGCAGCACTGTGTGTCGGACAGAGTGGTCAGCAATATTGGAGCCCCGCAGGGAACTGTCGTCTCTCCCTTCCTTTTCACCCTCTACACCATAGACTTCAGCTACTGCACAGAGACCAGCCACCTTCTGAAGTTTTCTGATGACTTTGCAATAGTTGGATGTATCAGCAGGGGTGATGAGGACGAGTACAGGGCGACGGTGAAGGACTTTGTCGCATGGTGCGAGCTGAACATGACAAAGACAAAGGAACTGGTGGTGGACCTGAGGAGGGACAAGGCACCGGTGACCCCTGTGTCCATCAGGGGGGTCAGTGTGGACACTGTGGAGGACTACAAATATCAGGGAGTGTATATTGACAATAAACTGGACTGGGCTAAGAACACTGACGCCCTCTACAGGAAGGACCAAAGTCGTCTCTATTTTCTGAGGCGCCTGAGATCCTTCAACATCTGCCGGACTATGCTCAGGATCTTCTATGAGTCTGTGGTGGCGAGTGCTGTCCTCTGTGCTGCTGCATGCTGGGGAAGCAGGCTGAGGGTGGCAGACGCCAACAGACTCAACAAACTGATCCGCAAGGCCGGTGATGTTGTGGGTGTGGAGCTGGACTCGCTGATGGCAGTGTCGGAGAGGAGGATGCTGTCTAAGCTGCAGGCCATGATGGACAATAGCTCCCACCCACTCTACGACACAGTGATGAGTCATAGGAGCACATTCAGTGCAGAACTCATTCTACCACAATGCACCACAGAGCACCACAGGAAGTCATTCTTACCTGTGGCCATCAAACTCTATAACTCCTCCCTCAGTGTGTGACACTAAGGTTCATTTGTGCAATATTCAATACCGAATTGTACTGTTCATATGTATAATAATAATAATAATAATAATAATAATAATGTAATTGTTTTTTAATTGTGTGCAATAACTCAATAATTTGAACTGCTTAATACAGTATGTTTCATATTTATTATCACAGCCACTGCCACTTTACTGTATTCGTAAGAATTTAAACATGAATATATTGCAAATTTCTCTTTTTTGTTTTAAATTATTATTAGTGTTTTGTTATTTTACATAAAGTATCTGTCTCTCTATCTATCTATCTATGAACATGGATTTCTGCTTTGCAACCAGCCAATGAACTCAGAACATGATGTGGCGTAAGTGTAGCATAAAACACAAACTTCATGTTTGTTTTTTAAACATTGAGTCACTTTAGCAGAAAATATGAATAAACATCATCTAGAAGATAAAGAATATTTAAATCCTGCAAGCATGTTGTTGGTGTTTTGTTGGCGTCTTGCGGTGTTGTGTTAATCACTGCTTGCCTTTTTTGGGAGAGTAGCCTGATTTCACACATGCGCAGACTGGGAAGCCAAAAGGAATCAGACTAATGCTAACCACACACTAGAACTAAAGTCTGACACCCTCTCACATCTAAAGACAGTGTCACGGTTTTTAGTCACAGACTATGATTTTGCAAAGGCTAAGAATCTTGCAGTGTCACTATTTACAAGACTGCAACTAGAGTTTAGAGATTATTCCCCATCATGCACCTGGTGGAAATTTACAAGCAGTTCCTTCCACTCTATAGTGGTGCAGATGGGAAGATACGTTGGCTGGGTGTGTAAAGATCTGGGGCTCAGCCCAGTTCACTGTAGAGCTGTTTACTCTGGCAGATCATCACCCAGAATCTTTTAATTAACCTGTAAAATGTGATGATTCTTCATTGATGATTCTTCAATAAAGCCGTTCCTGAAGTCGTCTACACATTTCCTTACATCACCGTTACACTCAGTGAACCTGAAATATTAAAGCAGTCAGTTTACATTTTAAGTTAATATGGAGCAGATTTGCCTTTTTACAGAGATTCCAGGCTCTCACGCATTTTCTCCCTTGCTCTCTCTCTCTATCGCGCCGTGCGCCTGCGCTCGCCCTCTCGCGCGCCCCTGGCACGTCACTATTTGCATGAGCCAAGACTTAAAAACGTGTGATAATATTAAACATAGTTGATTCTGTCGCAGCGTCAAGACGAGAAAACGACTGACGTAATACGGCCGTCCTGACCAGCTCACACTAAACGATCGAGATGTCGCGAGCGTGTTTAAACCATTCACTGTATATAGTTCCAAACTGCACACTCTCATACTAAACACTATGTCTAATCAGTTCACCAACAGTGGTGCATTCAGCAATGTAGTATTTTGATTTGGCACGATTTTGAAGGTGGCTGCTTCGCTCCTGAGTGGTGCAGCCGTCTAAGCTTGGCTCATCAGGTGATCGCGAGCCTCATCCTCGCTGATGCCACAGCCATTCATGACTACGAGTCCAAGATGTTATAATTGTCTTCCCTCTCTGGGTGAGTAGTGTGAACCGAGCTGGGCGTCTGTCAGCTGACGTAACAGAATTAGCAGTCAGCGTTCTCCTTCAGACGTGTTGAGCTGTTTCTGTTGGTTTAGCAGTTTGAAAAGGTGTAGTGGAGCTTCACGTCTCAGAGGAAGCTTGTAGACGACTGATTCTACTGTTTTTAGCTACACAGTGTACTTCTGTCCATTTTTACAGAGAACTGTACATCAGAAACTACATTAGTTGCAACTCTACTTCATCATCCATCATCTAATCTCTTTCTTTCTGTTCCAGCCAAGCCCTCAAACACCGCCTCCACAGTCACTGTACAGGCTGGCACAGCCCCGGTCATTGTGGCCCGCTGCGAGTCGGTCAACGGGCGTCCGCCAGCCACCATCTCCTGGGTGACTTCAGTGGGGGGCAACGGAACTACCCCAACGGAGATGGATAACTTGGACAACACGGTGACGGTGAAGAGCGAGTACTGGTTGGTGCCGACTCCAGCTGACAATGGCAGAGACATCAGCTGCGAGGTGTCACACCGGACACTGACCAGCCCAGAGACTTTCCCCATGAAGCTGGTGATTGAATGTATGTCACAGCTCAGAG
Organism: Colossoma macropomum; assembly: GCF_904425465.1. Lineage (NCBI taxonomy): Eukaryota > Metazoa > Chordata > Actinopteri > Characiformes > Serrasalmidae > Colossoma > Colossoma macropomum. The sequence continues at coordinate 753,514 of NW_023494784.1, forward strand.
CACGAGTCTCAAAAGCCTCATTATGTCCAGATCACTGCCTGACTGTTACTGTAGACACTCTGGTAAACTCGAGCGACTCAGGAGGGAAACAGGAGCATGTTTTTCACTGGAACCAATACAAATGTATTCCACTCTAAAGGCTATTGAGCTCATTGACAGTCAGGAACCTGCAGAGCTGCTGCACTGGATTAGCTTGTGCTCTGCCTCAGGGCTAATGTGGCTCATGTTGTGCTAGTTAATGTTAAAATAATAAAACCTTTATGCTGGCAGCACATAGTTAACCTTTACCCTTTCTACAACCCCCCCCTCCTCTTTTCTCTCAGATCCTCCTCAGGTGCAGATTGTGGGGTATGACAGTAACTGGTATTTAGGACGCACAAATGCAGTGCTGACCTGCCAGGCTCAGGGGAACCCTCCCCCCACCATCACCTGGAGAACGTGAGTATTTCCTGTGCAAACGCCTCAGGACCATCTACCGCTGCCCAATGAGCTCCCTTCAGTGGGCTCTATCAGTGTTTTTAATGATTTCCCATTAGCCTCTATTAGTTTCCATTAGCCTCCATTAGCCTCCTTTCCAGCCTCCTCGTCTCCTTCCATCTTGCTGACCGTTCCTGGTTTCCATAGTCACTGCTGGACTAAGCTTTATAAGCTTGACCCTCAGGCCTTTTGACGTCACTGTAACCTATAATAAATACACAGCTTATCCTGGCAGCTGGAGTGGTCAGTGGCTGCTACAAGGGCATTGGATTTGATGGAGGCCAGAGGCTTCAAGATCATTCAGGAAGAGATGGAAACCATGTCTCCTGACTGTTCACAGTGCAGTTCCACCCATATTTCAAAATATCTCCATAATTCAGTTAAGATGTTAAGTCATTCAGAGTGGTTTGATGTGAAACGGGTCACTGTAGAGAAACTTACCAACTCAATCACCAACGAATTCTTTACAGTGATGGTGATGGGAACCAGTGGTTATGATGGTTGAACACAAATATAGACATTTACTATCCAAAACCGACCTACATGAAAAAATATGTTTCCTTTGGGGACTGTTTTGCTCATAACACCCTGATAAAATTATGTTTTAATTTACATTTTAGATCATAAAACAATCTCTCAGACATTTTGCTCTGAATGTGTGAACTTTCTGTGATCTGGTTAATTGCTAATTAATTTTTATTGCTCTCTTCAAATCACTTAATTCAGCCTTCTAAGATCTTCAGAATTCAAACGCAGGAACATCATTAAAGGATCAGTTTATGAATCAAGTTATGAATGATTTATTAGTGTGTGATATAGACAGTTTACACAAAGCTACAACAGCGTCCATTACTGAGCTGAACAGCCTCGTAGCTTCAGTGCAAAACTAAAGGAGCAAACTTCAGACTCCAAACACGTCTCAGCTGAGGGGCTACTTTTGGTTTAAGGGGGATTTTTCACTGAAATGGCACTTTAATTAGAGCAGGTCATCTGGTTTTTAGCCAATCAGCTTCCGCTGTTTGTGTGGTTTCTGAGGTTTTTTCTCTTGGTCCCTTTTTCCGTCTCTCTCTCTCTCTCTCTCTCTCTCTCTCTCTCTCTCTCTCTCTCTCTCTCACCCTTTGTTCTGAATTATTCCTCTCGCTCTCATTTCTGTTAATGTTAACTGATCTATTCAAGCTCCTCAAGCGTGTTCTTTCCAGTCTACTGTTGTGAAGTTGGACAAGCTTTGGCAAAAATCTCATTCAACCTAAACTATAATTACATTAAGATGATATTTATGTAAATTTTATGGAGTGAATCTTGTTTTTGTGATGTAATTTCAGGGATTTCTTTACAGGGGGTAATGATGGGAACCAGTGGTCATGATGGTTGCAGCACAAACATAGCCATTTTTTTACCTCCAAAACCACCAATGAACCTGTTTTTGCTTGTAACGCCCTGATAAAAACACATTTTAACCCCAACCCTAATATTTTATCTCAAAACTATCATAAAACAGTTTCTCAGTCATCAGGCAGTGAATTCATAACCATTTCATGTAGGAACTTTCTGTGAGGGAGCTTTTAGAGGTGGACGTCTGGTTCCTATCACTACCACTGTGAACAGTTCTTTCACACCAAACCACTCTGAACCACTTAATTATGCAGAAATTTTGAAAAAATTCAGTGGCGTTCCCCTTTAACTGGAATGCTTTCCTAATAAGAGATTGTAGCTTATCTCAGTCTTTCTTTTCAGCAGATAGAAATTTTTACTTTACCGATCTTTACTGATGGAACTCTCCTCTTCATCCTTACGGTTGTTCAAAGTGTGTATTAAAATAATACCAATGTAACACGCCATCAAAGTAAGAAATCTAATAAAGCTAGTTAAGCTAAAGAGTCTTATCCACCAAAGATATGGATCATATCATTAATGAATATTAATCAGTGATAGATGGAGCCTGATGAATGTTTATTAAAGACATGATCCACATCTTTGGTGCATGAAATCAAGTGTCATATGTGGAATATAAAGACGTTACTGGATTACAGTGTTTTTGATACATAAACACACACAGACGTTGTTATCTGTGGATTTCAGAGGTGAAAAGGTGAAATAAGTAAAAATACAGAAAAGGACTCTTTAACGTTGTTTTGACGTTGCTTTAACGTGCCGTGACAGGACGTCGGGTCTGATGCCGGAGACGGTGCAGGTGAAGGAGAACAAACTGACCGTGCTGAAAGTGGACGAGACGGTGAGCACCACTTTCATCTGTGAGGTCAGGAACGGCGTCAGCACAGGAACAGACCAGGTCACCGTGATGGTCAGGGGTGAGTGAAACCATCCGTATACATGCACTAGGATCACTGTTCACTCTCACATGGCTGAGCTTCAGCTCCACAGAGGAGCTGTGATTGGTCAGGATGCACACAGCACACAGTAAAACACACTGTGATTGGTTGGAGGGCTCATTTGCATATTACAGTTTTCTGTGATTTCAATATTGAAAAGGCCAAAATCACAATAAGTTAATAAATGATATATTGTGCAGCTTTATAGTGTCTTTTGTGAGACGTGGAGCTGAACACCACCAGAAATCGCCCGATATTCTGGGTTTCCACTCCCAGGGGATTGTGGGTAGTGGCGTAAGGCAGTTTGTTGGATCCATACTGTTCTTTTTTTACGTTTACTCATCACTTCATTCGTCCGTCTGTCTCCATATTCTGTGTTTCACCTCTTTCTCTCTGAATGTGTGGACGCTGTTGTTTCTTGGACAGTTTGTTCAGGAACAGCCTTAAAGGAGTAGTTTGTGTGTGAAAGTTATGAGTGTGTGATGATGACAGTTCACACACAGCTAACTGGTGTACAGAGCATACCAGCTAAACCAGCATCGGAGCTTCAGTGCAGTGTGGTCTCTACGTTTTTCTGTCTCTCTCTCTCTCTCTCTCTCTCTCTCTCTCTCTCTGCTTCTCTTTCTCGCTCTTTCTCTCGCTCTCTCTCTCTCTCTCTCTCTCTCTCTCTCCCTCTCTCCCTTCATTCTGACTCATTCCTCTCGCTCTCATTGTTGAAGTGTTAATTGATCTATTTAAGCCCCGCCCTCAAAATATTTTTTTATTGCTCTCTTTAAATCACTTAATTCAGCCTTCTAAGATCTTCAGAATTCAAACGCAGGAACATCATTAAAGGATCAGTTTGTAAAAGTTATGAATGATTTATTAGTGTGTGATGATGACAGTCTACACAAAGCTACAACAGCGTCCATTACTGAGCTGAACAGCCTCGTAGCTTCAGTGCAAAACTAAAGGAGCAAACCTCAGACTCCGAACACGTCTCAGCTGAGGGGCTACTTTTGGTTTAAGGGGGATTTTTCACTGAACTGGCACTTTAATTAGAGCAGGTCATCTGGTTTCCAGCCAATCAGCTTCCACTGTTTGTGTGGTTTCTGAGGTTTTTTCTCTTGTTCCCTTTTTCCGTCTCTCTCTCTCTCTCTCTCTCTCTCTCTCTCTCTCTCTCTCACCCTTTGTTCTGAATTATTCCTCTCGCTCTCATTTCTGTTAATGTTAACTGATCTATTCAAGCTCCTCAAACGTGTTCTTTCCAGTCTACTGTTGTGAAGTTGGACAAGCTTTGGCAAAAATCTCATTCAACCTAAACTATAATTACATTAAGATGATATTTATGTAAATTTTATAGGGTGAATCTTGTTTTTGTGATGTAATTGAGGTTTTTAGGGATAAACATCTGATTGATCTGCTAAGCGATGGCACAGTGAGATATAAATACAGCTGTATCAGTAACGTCAAGCTGCTGTGTTGGACCAGAGTCGTAACTAGCTAACAAAACTGAAGTTGGTGAACAGGCTGTTAAACTCATCAGTCCCACGTTTATACCTAAACACTTCAATTACACAGCCACACAAACTACACCCAGTCTCAATCTCAGCAGTTTGACCTCTGACCTTGAACACACAAAATAAATATTATCTGAAATGAAAAGAAAACTCTAACGTATGTCTGTCAGTAAGAACTGAGTGCTGCACTACAGTCTCTCTCAGGGTTGAATGGGCTTCTTGTCAGTGTTATAGATGGACAGCAGGTTCTCTCTAAACAATAAAGAGGAAGTCAGGTTCCCTAACCTCGACTCACTGATGCACACATGGTTTCTCAGTTTAGTTCTGATTGTAAATCAGATACATAGACATGCTGACTGGAGAAGGACAGTGGGAGGCATGTGGGAGATTCAGAGGAAAGGTTTCGAGTGTGTGTGTGTGTGTGTGTGTGTGTGTGTGTGTGTCTATATACGTATATAAACTCACCAATATATACACCGACTGGCCGGTTCATTAAGTCCTCCTCTTTGTTTCTACACTCACAGTCCACTTTGTCAGCTCCACTGACTGTATAGGAGCAGTCTCTTTAATTACTGACTGACAGAGAGAGAGACTGAATAACTGACAGTATCCAGTGATGAGAGGCTGAAACAGTGAAGGTCACTGCAGTTACAGGAAGAGTGGCTGAGAACAGTGACCTACACTTCAGCTGGTCTTCCACACAGGAGGAGTTTAACACAGACTTACAAACAGAGGCGTACAGAACTGAACACTCTCTGCAGGCTGACTGTCAGAATCAGTGACGGGCATTTCAGTCAAATCTGATCTTCAGTTTGTAATAAAATTCTAATGTCTTTTCTACATGATTTCATCTTCAGTGGTTCAGACTACTGTAACTCTCTACCTGCAGAATCAGCTCTTCTTCCCTTCACAAGAACTCTCGTCTTTCACTCATCCTCGCTCTCATAACCACATTACAGCTGTTCTCCATGATCTCCACTGGCTTCCTGTAAAGCACCGCCTTCACTTCAGAGCTCTGACCGACCTCCCTCCTTCTTACTGTCTGATCTCCTCCTTCACTGTAAACCCAGCTGTTCTCTCTGCTCTTCTTCAGCTGATTTACTGAACATTCCTCCATCCAACCTTCACAGCTTCCAACATTCCCTAGTTCTGCTCCTCGTCTCTGGAACTCTCTTCCTCCACAAGTCCAGCCGTCTAATTCTCTTCATACATTTATTTCAAATCTCAAAATCCCGTCGTTGTTGATGTTGTTGTTGTTGTTATTATTATTATTATCATTATTATTTTTAATGAAACATGTTGGAAAATACTCACACAGTGTGATATATTAAGATGTATTTTATTGTAATAATAAATACTGCCCAGTATATCTTGAGATATACAACCCCGTTTCCAAAAAAGTTGGGATGCTGTGAAAAATGTAAATAAACACAAAAAGCAATGATGTGCAAATCATTTAAACCCTGTATTTCACTGAAAATACTACAAAAACAACATATAAAATGTTGAAACTAAGAAATTTTATTGTTTTTTGAAAAAGCAGCAGCAGCAGCAAGAGACTGAAGAGCTAAAAAGCTTGAGTGTGAGAGACTGAAAAGTCTAGCCAGCTTAAGCCACTGAAAAGTGGCCAGCATAGTTTGGGTTGTTTGGAGTTGGTTTATTTGCTTTGCGTTTATTTGTTAATAAATATGGCTGCTGCAGCACTGAACCCTGCCCCCAGCGTCCTCCTTGAGCCCAGGGTAGCACATGACGTGCTACAAGTAGTTATTTACTTTCACTGTTGTATATGTAAATTTATTCTAAACGTTCGAGAATGTTTTAAGGCTTCCTAATTTCAGTAAAATTATAACTGGACTGAACTGAAGTATAATTTCTCTGTTCTTTTTCCAGGCCTGCATTTTCACACTGATACAGATAACAGGACTTTAGTATATGCAGCTTCTGGAGTCGTCGTGGTTTTGATTCTGATGTTCATTGCTGTCTTTTTGTGGATCAGGTGAGAATCGGAACTCACATAAGACGTTCTGCTCTAATATAAGTAGTGTAATATAGTATATTATATAGTAGTATAATAGAGTATATCAGAGTTGGGAGGGTTACTTTAAACATGTATTCAGTTACAGATTACTGATTACCTGTTAAAACACTATAGTAACCTAATCCAAAGCATTACTCAGTTAAGGTAACGTAATATGATTACTTTCTGTTACTTCTGGATTACTTGTACTTTTAAAGTCGTATATTAAATAAAAAACAGTACTTTTTCTTCAAGAATTTGACTATTCAAATAAGCTGTGATGCAGAACTTCAGAGAGGACAGGATTTAAGCAGCTGATATTGAGCCTCACACAAACGTCTCTTCTGTCACATTTAGTGAAGTTTGAATTTAGATGTGTCAGCATGAGCAAAAGGTGACAATCTCAGAGATCAAGGCTTCTTCAGCTCCTCTGAACAATGATTTGAAGAGGAAAAGAACTGATGCTCTGTAACTGAAACTGATCCAGTCCATTGAGTTCAACATCCATTCAAAAGCAGTGTAGTTAAATCTACACTGCTCTTCTGGCTAATGTTAGCTCACTCCATGTTACAGTCTGGCAGCTTAACGTAGGAAAAAGTTTGATTGACAGATAGAAAAACTATAGAAAACTAGAATAAAAGAGCTGCCTTCAACTTTACGTTATGTAAACCAGAGTAAACGCCTGATTCAGATATATTATCTCAGTTCTGTGAATGAAAATGAAACAGTTTCTATATTTCTACAGATTCCTACCATCAGGACTCAACTCCCTTCTTCCCAAAATAAAAACAAACATACACAATTTATGTGACAGATTTCTGAATTAAAAAGGCCAAATTTGACAGCAGACGATGAGTTTGTGTTTAATCCTGCTGGTAATCAGCCTGTTTTTATACTGTGATTAGATTACTGTCTTTTTTACTGGGACTGTAATGGATTACAGTTACCTTTCTTTGGATCCCGACTGTGTAAAGCCGTTACATGTATTCTGTCACTACCCAACCCTGAATACAGTAGAGAGTAAAATAGACGGTGTGCAGTTTCAGAACATTAACAGGAGTTGATTTAATGCTGGAGATGTGAATCTGAAGGTCATTTTCCTGTGAAAACTCCAACAGGAGACGAGCAGCAGTGACCAGCAGAGAGAGAGAGGAGAGCAGTGGAGAGGTGAGTTTTAATGAGGGAGTTATTTGGATCCAGTCAACATGATTTCCACAACCGATTAATTGATTAACTGGAAAAAGAAACATGCAGCCAGTAATCAGTAACTAACGTATTCCACATCACACACAGTGGGCCTTATTCATCAGGCTACATACGGTTAAATCTGAACGTGCAAATTTAACTGACAAGTTTGTGATTCATCAGTTTCATCTTTTCCATATCTGTACAATCAAACTCACATCTGGTAAGAGTGTATAAAACTTTGTTTAACAGCCTACAACAGAAACAATTAGAAAATAACAGTAATACTAGTAATTTGTGCACTTGGCTATCCAGTACAGAAGTGTCTGGACTTATATTCAGGCACATTGGTATAAACAAATGCTGCGACTATTATATTATCAATTAAAGACAGTTTGCACTCTGCTTATGTTTTACACCTCTGACACTGACACTGTGAAAGTTTCATGAATCAGACACAGAGCAGTCAAACATCATTTAAATCTGTCAAAGCTGCACTGTTTTTAGTACAACTTGGTACAGCTTTAAAAAAACAGAGATTATTCCTCATTTTGCACAACATTATTTCAAACACAAAACACCTGCCCGATCCTCTACAGCATAGTATTATCAGGACCGCTACTACCAGACACTACTTCCCACATTCTGAAAGAGTATGAAGGTAAATTAAGAGCTTCACACTGTTATTAACTTAATTAGTTTGTGTGGTTGGTAACACTATGTAATCAAACCTGATACCACAAAGGCAGATCGATTATCAGCTCCGTGTTCAGTGAGCTAAAGCAGCGCTGTCTTACAGACGGGAAGCTCAAACACAGAGAGAGAAAGTTTGCTTTAAAAGGACTCTTTACCGTGAGGACGAGCCGGTCTGTGAGCTTCAGCCTTCTAGAATAAACCACCATGCTGAGCTTTTCTGTCCTGAACGTGTTTCTCTGGATCTTCACTCAGGACAGCTGTGCTGCTGTCACAGGTCAGCCCAGTTTCACACGTCTAACAGGAAACCGTCTTTTTAAATGATGTTGTAGTGAAGTGTCCCCATATTTCTGACTGGAGATCCTGTACTAAAGTCTCCATCTTCTGTTTTCCCTCTTTTATTTTAGTGATGTAAACGAGGAGCGCAAACATCATCGAGCCATCTAATTAGGAACCAGATTCACTGGCAACTATTTTCTATTATAGACGTTATCGATATTGATGTCAGTGCATGATGTCACTGTTTGTCACATACAGGCTGCTTAAAATTTCAGCACCAGAGCTTAAAACTCTTCCTGTATCCCTGAATGAGCATCTCTGACTGATCCTTATAAACTGAAGCTGTTTCTCCTCGTCTCTCTAAAAGGCTCCAAAGTCTGGAGACGACACTTACTCAGCTCTGAACCCCAACACCACGTCCTCCGACTACGACACTCTGACTGTAAGTCTGGAGTGTTTGTGTGACTGAGTATTATTGTGGTTAATGTATTTAATTCATACGTATTTTTAATATTCTTTTATTCTACAGCATGTTAGAGACTCTCCCAGTGACACATACTCAGCTCTGAACCCCAAAAGCATGTCCTCTGATTACGACACTCTCACTGTAAGTCTGGAGTGTTTCTATAATTGAGTATTATTATGGTTATTAGTGTATTTAGTTTTGTAAGTATTTTCCAGCGTGTTATTCATGTTAGATACTGTTCTAGGGTCAAGCATTAAAGATACACTCCAGCAGAAAATAACTGAATGACACATGAAATCATTCCAATGTTCAGCAGTGCAGCATGAGGTAAAGAGTAATATTTAATATTCGTAACTCGTGAAGTGGACAGTGTTCTAAACCCAGAGAAATGGCCGCCATGTAGAAAGCGGCAGTCACTGTAGTGTTGGAGATTTTTTTGGTTCTCCTGATCTAGAACATCAGGAGAGAGTTTATTTCAGCATACAGGAGCCTGTACTGTACGAGTTTGAGCCTGTGGAGCACAGAGTTCAGGAGAGAGTTTGACTGCTAATCTTAGTTTTATTTCTGCTGTGAAGCAGGAATAAATTCAAACAGATCTGCCAGTCGTGTGTTGTTACATTGTTTAATGCCGCAACTTCATAATTCATTTTCAAGTAGCCTTGCATTGTCAGATTAGCCTATCACTCATTTCTGCTAGCTTCTCTATGGATCTCTATGAATTTGTAGTGTTGTTGGCGCCGATCTAGCAATGTTGTATAATCACATCTGATGCCAATTCTAGCTTAAACACTGGCAGATGAAGTTTAAAACAGACATAAAACCATATTTTTATTATGTGTACAGTTTTAGTGTGACTTCTGGAATGATCTGGATTTGAAGCTTGTTTCTCAGTATGAATAAGCCTGTTAGCCTATTAGCTACCTGCTAACATCATCTGGAAGGATATAGTTCAGTTATGGAGAATATAAAGTGACATAAGCTCAGAAAAAGTGCTTCAGAGCAGAAACAGTCAAATGCAGACATTACGCTCCAATTTACTAATAACTGCATGAAGTTGAACATTTAGACCCTTAAGCAGTTTCTGAAATCCATACTTCATCTAACAGAACGTCACACATGATACACTGGAGCTCAGCTTCAACAGAACCTGGTGTAATGAGTGTGTACGCCTGGTGTCAGTTCACGTTTGGGAAGAAGATCCTACAGAGTGAATCTGCAGACTGTAGTGATTAAATTGACTGATGACAAAAAGATCTTTACCAGGTTGGCAAGAGAAAATATTTATAACTATACAGCACTGAGCTGAAGTCTGAGAGAAGAGACGGGTTTAGATGTTTGATTTGAATATATAAAGAGAATTAGACGGCTGGACTTGTGGAGGAAGAGAGTTCCAGAGACGAGGAGCAGAACTAGGGAATGTTGGAAGCTGTGAAGGTTGGATGGAGGAATGTTCAGTAAATCAGCTGAAGAAGAGCAGAGAGAACAGCTGGGTTTACAGTGAAGGAGGAGATCAGACAGTAAGAAGGAGGGAGGTCGGTCAGAGCTTTGAAGTGAAGGCGGTGCTTTACAGGAAGCCAGTGGAGATCATGGAGAACAGCTGTAATGTGGTTATGAGAGCGAGGATGAGTGAAAGACGAGAGTTCTTGTGAAGGGAAGAAGAGCTGATTCTGCAGGTAGAGAGTTACAGTAGTCTGAACCACTGAAGATGAAATCATGTAGAAAAGACATTAGAATTTTATTAGAAACTGAAGATCAGATTTGACTGAAATGCCCGTCACTGATTCTGACAGTCAGCCTGCAGAGAGTGTTCAGTTCTGTACGCTTCTGTTTTCATCCTCAGCCTGTTAGAGACTCTCCCAGTGACACGTACTCAGCCCTGAACCCTGAAACCAGGACGTCTGATTACGACACTCTGACTGTAAGTCTGCACTCTGTGTACCTTCATTCTCTGGTTGAGCTTCATAACAGTTCCTAAGATCTCCTGTTTTTCAGGTTGTCCGTCCTCACCCAGTGATGAGAAGAGCTCCAGAGAACGAGAACTAACAGCTGTGTTCATTTACTCTTCATTCACCACTGTAGCTTCAGCTCTATGGACAGAACATTAAAGAGGCGTACGGAGGATTTCTGAGGATTAAAGAGCTTTTAGAGCTCAAAACACATCAGATGATTCCTAAAGTCAGAGTGATTCTCTCAGATCAGTCAGAGGAGCTTCTGTTTATGAAGGGTCTTTATTCACTGTTGTGCTTTTATACACCATGATGATTCAGACACGGACCAGAATCAGACAGTTCTGATCACTCAGGATGAACAGAGTTAAGATTATATGAATCCTGTTTGATTAAAAATGTAATTCTGAACAATCTGGTTTATTTATATCTTTTTTTACAGGTTTGCTTGTATTAAATCACTTTTTTGCATTTGTTTTATTATTTTATTTAACTAGATCCTCATAAACTCTTCTATAGCTGTGCTGTACTGTCATTATTCTAAATGTGTGACTAAAAATAGATTATTAATAAAGTTTTGAAGCAGGTATTGTCTTCTGTTTAATGGCCATATAGTGTCTGTGTATATGTATATTTTATGTGTAAGTGTCTTAATGCACAGATCACAGGACTTAATAAGGCAATAATAACAGAATCTATCAGGAGTGGCGTCACATCTTTAAAATTGGGGGCAAAACTTGTTTAAAAACTTGGCTGGCTGAGTGAAAAACTGCAGCTTGGCCACTGAGTGAGTAACTAAAACTACCTTTCATGTCTTGCTAATAACACGTCTCTGTAAACATATTCATATTTGTGATGTTGTATCTTTTCATTTAGTTTGATTTGCTTCACATCTCAACAGCTAAAGTAATTACACTCTGAGTATTGTGTGTATTCTGTTACTGTCAAATTTACCACCATACAAAATAGAAAAGAGACACTTAACATCTATTATAGCATATATATATATATATATATATATATATATATATATATATATATATAATAATAATAACACAGAATTCTTTTAGAAAAATAATCACACCATGTCATTTTCCCCATAATTACACCATTCCTACTGTCTGAAATGTGAAAATGAGACGCTTTATTATTTTCGCTAACTCCGGATACACTCGTCTCTCTGGATGGCTTTCACCTCGTACGGGCGGACAGGACAGCGGAGAGCGGTAAGAGGAAAGGAGGAGGACTGGCAGTATTTGTGAATGATAGATGGTGTAATTCTGGACACATCTCTATTAAAGAGCAAATCTGCTGTAAGGACATTGAACTGTTAGCCGTTAGCATGAGGCCATACTACTTGCCACGTGAATTCTCGCATGCTATCACGATAGCTGCGTACGTTCCTCCGTCTGCTAACGCTGATGCTGCCTGTGACGTCCTGCACTCAGCTGTGAGCAGGATTCTGACCCAGCACCCACAGGCCCTCCTCCTGATCTCTGGGGACTTTAACCATTCTTCTCCATCCTCAACACTGTCTACCTTCACCCAGTATGTCACCTCCCACACCAGAGACAATAAAATACTGGACTTGTTTTATGCCAATACAAAGGAGGCATATAACTCCCTACCCCTCCCTCCCCTGGGAAGATCAGATCACAACCTGGTTCATCTTCTGCCTGTGTACAAATCACTTGTACACAGAGAACCAACCATCACCCGCACAGTGAAGAAATGGACTGCAGAGTCTGAAGAGGCTTTGAAAGACTGTTTCAGCGCAACACTGTGGGAGGAGATGTGTGATCCTTATGCGGAAGATATTGATGGCCTCACACACTTCATAACAGACTATGTCAACTTCTGTGTGGAGAATACCGTACCCACCAAGACCATTCGGTGTTTCTCCAACAACAAACCCTGGATTAATCCTGATATAAAGGCCCTCCTGAAAGAGAAGAAGAGGGCTTTTAAATCAGGTGACAAGGAGGAGATGAGATCTGTGCAGAGGGAGCTGAGAAGGAAGATCCGGGAGGGGAAAGCCAGCTACAGGAGAAAGATGGAGGCCCAGCTGCAGCAGAATAATGTCAGTGGAGTCTGGAATAGCCTCAAAACTATTTCTGGACTCAAGAAGCCCGACTCCCGGGCTGTGGGGGACCACAAGTGGGTGAATGAACTCAATCTATTCTTTAATAGGTTTGATCACTCGCCTGCTCCCCCCACCACAGGCACATCACTGCTGAATTCTCCCTGTCTGGCACTACCAGCATTTGGCCCTCCCCCCTCTCCTGCACCCACCCCCCTTCATCTCAACACACAGCCACCATCAGACGGCTCTCCTGCTGACATACATCCCAGCACTGTTCTCCCTTACTCCAGCCTCACATTCACATCATCCCAGGTGAGAAGTGAGCTCAGGAGGATGAAGATCAGGAAGGCTGCAGGTCCAGATGCCATCAGCTCAAGGCTTCTCAAGACCTGTGCGAATGAGCTGTGTGACGTGGTCGGGTACATCTTTAACCTCAGCTTGAGGTTAGGGAAAGTCCCACAGCTGTGGAAAACATCCTGTGTGGTGCCAGTGCCAAAGACCCCACACCCCAAAGACCTCAACAGCTATAGGCCGGTGGCGCTGACATCTCACCTGATGAAGACCCTGGAGAGACTGCTTCTTGTCCACCTGCGCCCCCTGGTGAGCTCTTCAATGGACCCACTGCAGTTTGCCTACCAACCTGGCATTGGAGTGGAGGATGCCATCATCCACCTCCTACACAGCTCTCTCTCTCACCTGGAGAATGCTGGGAGCACTGTGAGAATCATGTTTTTTGATTTCTCCAGTGCTTTCAATACCATCAAACCCACACTGCTGAAGGACAAGCTGGAGTGCACGGGCCTGGACCATCACCTCACCACCTGGATCCTGGACTACCTCACTAACCGACCGCAATATGTGAGGACCCAGGGCTGTCAGTCGGACACGGTGGTCTGCAGCACGGGGGCTCCACAGGGAACTGTCCTCGCTCCCTTTCTCTTCACCCTCTACGCTGCGGACTTCAAGTACAGCTCTGCCAGTTGTCACCTGCAAAAGTTCTCTGACGACTCTGCTATCGTCGGCCTCATCACAGACGGAGATGACAGGGAGTACAGAGAACTGACGCAGGACTTTGTGGAATGGTGCCAGAGGAACTGCCTGCAGATCAACGCAGGAAAAACCAAGGAGCTGGTGGTGGACTTCCGCAAGTCCAAACATTCTCCTCCAGTGCCTGTGAACATCCAGGGAATGGACATTGAGATTGTGAAGTCCTATAAGTACCTGGGTGTTCACCTCAACAACAAGCTGGACTGGACTGACAACACAGCTGCCCTCTACAGGAAAGGCCAGAGCAGGCTACATCTCCTGAGGAGACTCAGGTCCTTTGGCGTGCAGGGGGCACTTCTCAGGACCTTCTTTGACGCTGTGGTGGCATCAGCCATTTTTTATGGAGTGGTGTGCTGGGGCAGCAGCATCTCCATTGCTGACAGGAAGAGACTGAATAAGATCATCAGGAAGTCCAGCTCTGTCCTGGGATGTCCTCTTGACCCAGTGGAGGTGGTGGGGGACAGGAGAATGAGGACTAAGCTAACAAACATGCTGAAGAACCTGTCCCACCCCATGCACCGCTCTCTGACAGCACTGAGCAGCTCCTTCAGTGCCCGGCTGCGGCACCCGCGGTGCGTGAAGGAGAGATACCACAGGTCCTTCCTCCCAGCCGCTGTCAGACTCTATAACAGTCACGGCACTCAGTAGACAGTAGTTTACAATTACTTTCCATGTGCAAGAACTCTCAACATCACTGCCACAGCACTTTACTGTGTGCAACATCTCAATCCACCATGCGTAGTATATTCACTGCGGATCACTGTCAATATGTTTACCACCATTATGTGCAATTATGTCAAGTGCAATATTTCTCCATTTATTACTGTTTATTTATTTGCTATTTTATTCACTGTGCAATACTCACTACAATACATACATTTCTACATTTCTAAATTTAAGTTTAATACTTTGTATATTTTTCTTGTAATTTTTGTACATATACATATATCTTTATATTTTTATTGTTTATTCTATTTTATATATTGTTTGTATATTTCCTGCTGCTCTGTCTTCTGTGCTGCTGTAACACCGCAAATTTCCCCGTTGTGGGATTAATAAAGGATTATCTTATCTTATCTTATCTTATCTTTTCACATTTCATTCCTTTCAGTTGTTAATCTGAACCAGATAAAGCAGTTTGAGCTCCTTCCAGTAGGGGGCGCAGTGCACCACCTATTCCCCCCAAACTCCTCCTGTGTAGAAGACCAGCTGAAGTGTAGGTCACTGTTCTCAGCCACTCTTCCTGTAACTGCAGTGACCTTCACTGTTTCAGCCTCTCATCACTGGATACTGTCAGTTATTCAGTCTCTCTCTCTGTCAGTCAGTAATTAAAGAGACTGTCAGCTCCGTTACAGACACTCAACATCAGAAATGATCCTACAGATTTAGGACTTGATGATCTTTAACCAAAGAGAGATTTAAAACTGAATTTAATCCACAATTCAAATGGAGTTAAAAGCTAGAAAAGCTCATCTTTCCTGCCTGATCAGGACTGTGTGGGCGTGTCTGACCTCACGCTGATTGACAGCAGCATAAAGCAGCATAAACAACCAACAGCAGCAGCAGATTTTTACACTTTTAAAGCTTTTATTTTCTGGACTTTTAAAAATCTGTCCTAATTCTGATTGGTACGAGGAGAAACTGGACATCAGCCTCTTCAACATACTGCCCACCTCAAAGCCAACAGAGGAAACACAACAGTGCAGGAATCTGTCAATCAAAATGTGCCGCATTGTTCTTTATTTGACAGTTAATAGTGAATTCATGCAGGAGCCAATCAGAGCTAGAAGCACCAACAGATTAAGGAAATAATCAGACAGTCGCTTTAAATCAGTCTGAGTTACTCAGTAATACTGACACTCAGTGTTACAGCCAGTAATGCAGTCAGACTGGAGTGCAGGCAGTTCAAATGGGTGCTTTAGCTCCGCCCCCAGCGAGATATTTCATCTTTAGCTCCGCCCCCAGCAAAATATTTAATCTTTAGCTGTGCCTCATCATCAGTTTCTCCGTTAAGCTCCGCCTCCTCATCACTTTTCCCAGTTTAGCCCCGCCTCCTCATCGGTTTTCCCCATTTGGCCCCACCCATTCATCAGTTTCCTCCATTTAGCCCCACCTCTTCATCAGTCCCCCCCTACGCCTCCTCATCAGCCGAGATAGACCACTGTAGTCGTACGTCACTCTGTAGTCCTCGTTATGCCCACATTAGGAACTCCGGGTCTGAGCTCCATTCCTCTATGGGCCAGAATGAATAGGGTTTTCGAAAAATCACTTCTAGCGCCCCCTGTGTTCAATACAAATGTTCAGAACCCGATACGTTCTGTCCTGTGAACATTCTCCTCTCGAACATCACTGGATCCTCCGAATTACGAGGTCGTTAAAGAGCTCTAATACTAATATTGCTACATGTGAGCTAAAGCTACTGCGCATCAATGTGATGTCACTAAGCTACACTAAACTAAGGCGGGCTGTGGCGCTGCTCTGACGAGCTGAGCTACCTTATGGAAATGTTCTACTGTAGTGCATAATTACAGCTATTTCCGTAAATAAAACCTCTGGGTGGGATATTTTGATAAAGGCTAAAACTCCTTTTCAAAAATACTACCAGCATTAAAACTACGAGGCTGAATTTAGCTTCTTTTTTCACAGCTTCCTGTTTGAATGTTCTTGTTCCACCTTAAATGGTGCAGCAGCTGTGACTGGCTATCACAAACATTGGCAAGCAAGACAAAATCCTGACCTGTCGGTTCTGAGAAAGTTAATGTCTCTCAGCTGTTCAGCGGAAATAGAGAAACCTCCTCATATCAGGCCTTTCAGCCCTCCATGAAGCTGAACTGCTTCTTTTTCGCCGCTGCTTGTTCAAATTTTCCCATTCCACCTTAAATGGCGCAGTAGTTCAGAACGTGACTGCTGCACCGTTTAAGGTGGCACGGGAAAAGTCGAACAAAAAGCTGGCGAATGTCCTGAGAAAAATGTTCCTAGCATTAAAATAATAATGAGGATATTCTGAGAGCCTAAATCAGTTTATCAGGGTGAGCAGTGATCATTAAGCTGAGTCTGTGCTGGATCAGCCTGAGTTCAGGAATGTTTGTAGATCTTTTCAAATCAAGCTAAAAGGAGAGATCTATCATGTTTCAGTGAGCATCAGGTGAAGAACAGAGAACTGCAGGGAAACCTGCTGATTTTGTTCTGACTCCTTTTCATCAGCCTTCAGTCTGTAGATGGAAATGTACGCTGACGAACCTGATTAAGGAGGCTGACAGTCTAATGAGGTGAATTCAGAGCTTTAGCTCACATGGAGCAATATTCATATTTCAGCTCTTTAACGACCTCGTAATTCAGAGGATCCAGTGATATTCGAGAGGAGAATGTTCACAGGACAGAACGTATCGGGTTCTGAACATTTTTATTTAACACAGGGGGCGCTAGAGGCGATTTTTCGAAAACCCTATTCATTCTGGCCCATAGAGAAATGGGGCTCAGACCCGGAGTTCCTAATATGGGCACAAGAACATGGCGCCAACTACAAAATGACGACACGACCACAGTGGGCTATTTGGCGCTCAGTTGTGTCTCCGTCGCGCGCTCTGTGCTGTGGACTCTCAGTGAGGAGTTAGCTTAGCAGCTAAAACAAACAGCTCTACAGAAAAGTCGCTTTAGGACTCAAACACAGAAAAAAACACCAACAAAAGCCGTTAATGTTGATCAGAAGCTCAACACGCGGCTCAGCAGCACATCTGGGGGAGTTTATTTCACTGGTTTTCCTCAGAAAACCACAATCTCTGTTTTAGCGTTTAGTAGCTCATCACGCTAATCCTGTTAGCTTTCCTGGCAGGGCAGCTCAGTGTAAAGTGGGTTTAACTCAGCTAAACGCTAATATAACGCACTAAACCCACACGGTACCGACCCATTTTACTGGATTAAGGACAGTTTCACTGAAAGCTGTGGAGGAAAATGTTCTTTTTGCCTTGTTGGACTCTGAGCAGGTTGAAGCTGCCGTGACAGCAGACAGCGCTAACATGTAGAACATTCCAGAGAGATGAAAGCTGCTCATATTCAGGTGAGTCTTGGTAAAGCAGGTAGATGCTGGGAACAAACAGCACACTTTAAAACTCTTTGTAGGAGTTTATTTTATTAATATAAACTTAGTTATGACAGGTGAATGAGAGCACATTGAACAGGTAACTCAGCTGTTAGAACCTGATAAAGAAAGCAAGGTTCTAGATTAATTACACTGAAAATATGGGAAAAGAAATGATTATCTGTTGTATTGTTCTAAGATAACTGTAAAAATAAAGGAAATAAAGGTGGTGAGTTTATTTTACTTCCTGTAAAAGAATATTAACTTGTATGTTGCTGTGAGTTTCTGTGTGATGGAAACATAAAGAATGATAAGGGACAGTTTTGGGAAATAACAGTGAATCAATACTGTGATGTACAGAACTTTGGGTTATGGTTCCTGTTTACTTGAACAAGTCAGGATTTTAAGAGGAGTTTGAGACACAAAGACTGATCACTGTTGTAGGTGGATAAAATTCAGATTTAGTAGAATATGTGTTAGAATTAAGGAGATAAACATTTATTTAAGAAGGTAAAAAGTGTGTGGAACCTTTTCAGCTTTAGTAAAAAAAATAAGTAAAAGAAATTATTTGTATCAGAAACGTTCCTTTCAGATGAGTTTCTGTCAGGGGCGTACTGTACAGTGCTGTCTATAATGTGAAAAATAGAGTTTATTAATGTTTATTTATGAAAGTGATCAACATGATCTATTTACAACAGACACAACCTCAACTTTGTTCTTTTCAGGGAGATTAATGACTTCATCATTAACTGATTTCTTTAATAGCCTTAGTTTACTGTAATGTTACATCATTTGTATTTCAGACTTTATCACTTTTGCAAGTCTACATTGTTAATGGTTATTATTCTTCATTACTGATTATTATCATATACAGTGAAATAAAGACTCAGAGCTGCTGTAACTAACTAGACTAATTTAGACTGTTTCCTTCTTAGGTCACTTCACTTCTTGTGGAGACAAGAATCAGATACAGAACCTCCCTCAGCACCTTCAGACCTTCACACCTGCACGCCAGCTCAGGTCTTCACTTCTGGACTCTCATGTTCTTCCCTGAGATCTGATCATTCTCACAAGGTAGGATCTTACAGTTCTTTAGCGCCCCTCAGTGGTGGAACTCTGCACTGTAAAACTTGATGGGTTGATCTTACTTAAATGCATTTGTTAACGTGCCTGCTGTTTTCTGAAAAGTGCTGACCAGCGTTCTTTTCACTGGAGGCTGCTCTTCCTTTCCGTCTCAGTGAGAAGGTCTGATTTATCAGCTGACTCACAAGTACTGCATTTACTCCTTTTCATTTCATTTTCAAGCAACTGTCTGGAGCTTTCCAAGGCTTTTTGCAGGTGGCTCTTGATCTGGATTCTGCTGTGTTCTATTTTTACTATTGACTGGCACATCCACCATTCCACATCTGTGAAGTTTGGAACGAAGATTACCCATTCTGATTTTTAAACTATTCTTTCGTCCGAGGCATCATCTGCTTGACCCTGGCTCAGCAAGGCAAGGGTGCTTAGAAACGCCTGTCTCGTGAAACTGACATGTGTTTGCCATCTCTCCTCTAAATTTGGTTTAACTGTCTCAGTCTATATTCAACATGCAAAGAGAAATAAGGCACCTCAAATGAAGGCCACTCTTCAGGTAAGGTCAGCTCAGTGCGATGCAGTATTTCTGTGTCAGATGAACTTGCTGAAGACAGTGTACTTGAAGACAATGTTAAAATTATACTTTCCACAGAGAGATAATCTTCAGAGTTGCTCTATTAGGCAATTAGCCTGAAATCGAACTGTAGATTCAGCTGATTTTTCAACTTCCACATTATGAGGTCTTTCATGAATGTCATTTTTTTTACAAACTGTTACCCTCACTGGCCAGGATTAGTCCATGGGTCTGTAAGAGTGACAATAATGACATCAGCACAAAATTTAGTGCTTCAGAGTAATAAACAGTTTGCCCTTCACTCTGTAGCCAGACAGGAGAAAGACGTATTTTAAGCTTGTTTGGTCATGAGCAAGCATGAACTACTTTTGCAGACCTCATAAGATCTAAGGTGTTCGTGGTACCATGCAAACATCTGTCTACAAATTAACCAAACCCTGGTATCCACAACCACAATCTTCTGAATCTGCCTGATTCTGGGAGGCCTGCACATGAGCCTACAGATATCACCATGTCAGCTGCATACTTAATACCGTCTATGGTGACAGATGATGCTGCAAAGACTGTGTATTGAGGTACATGAGTTGCAAACAATTGCTGCTGCGCACTGTCTACTCAGACAGAACAGAGGTTTTTCTTGGTCCAAAAGCTGCTAGAAACAAACTGTCTAATTTAACATTTAAACTTAATAGTTTCTCAGTTGCGTCAGGTTCATCTGTAAACCTTGGTGTCATTATAGACCCTGATCTGTCCTTCGACGCACACATAACTAATATTACTAGAACAGCCTTCCTGCATCTCCACAATATTGCTAAATTGAGAAATGCATTCTCTCTACAGGAAGCAGAAAAGTTAGTTCATGCATTTATTACCTCAAGGCTAGATCACTGTAATGCCCTGCTGGCTGGATGTCCCAGCAAAAGCCTTAACAAGCTTCAGCCAGTCCAGAACACTGCAGCCAGAGTTCTTACTAGAACCAGAGAGTTTGGCCGTATCAGCCCAGTTTTATCAAACCTGCACTGTTTGCACGTTAAATTCCGCATTGACTACAAAATTCTTTCTGAGTGAACTTCTCCCTTATTATGAACCATCACGCCTACTTAGATCAGAAGGTGCTGCTCACTATCAGTGCCTAGAGATAATAAAGCTACATCGGGGGCCTTCTCTTCCAAGCCCCCCAGCTTTGGAATAATGTTCCAGTCAGTGTTCAGGACTCAGACACTTCAGGACTCAGGCCTCAGTCTTTAAGTCTAGGCTAAAAACCCACTTGTTTAGTGGAGCCTTTGTAAGCAGTCTGATCAGGTTCCAGTTTTAATGGCCATTACCTTCAGTGGTTTCTTTGGCATGGAATGAAGCAATGAAGGGGAGATTGGAACTTGGTCTGTAGTTGGCGAGTTCAATGGGATCAAGATCTTGCTTTTAAGTGGGGATTTAACGACTGTGAGTTTTAATGATTTTGGTGTATATCCCAAATCCCAAATGTGATCTGTATGTGACATCACTCTGAACAGATCAGCTCCTAAACCGGCCCACATGCGCAAAACAACACGTCATGTTATTTTATGTAGTTCATCCAGAGGTAAACAATCATGACTATGAACAAACGCCAGTCGCTCCCGGAGGATCAGTTTCATCTTCGCCAGCATCACAGGAGCCATCATGAAGCTTCACTGACTTTTTGACTCTTTGGTTTGTGATTCTTTAAGGATGGTTCTTGAGGGTTTAGGATGAGTCTTTTCTAATTTTTGTACAGAAATATCACCCAAATGTTTATTAGATCTCAGCAGCGTGAAATTATGACGAATGTCGAGTTGGACTGATGTAAAATCTGCATGAATTCCGATCTGGCTGTTGAGACAATTTACATTAAAATATGCAGAACATAATTACAGTACAAACCTTGTCAGTGAACTATGAGGGCAGAAAAACAAACAAACAAAAAACAAAATAATTGTTCATTATTCATAATCAATTTAAAATATTCAATTAATCGTGATATTGATTTGAACTCATATCACACAGCACTAGTACTGGCAGTGTTCTTGTGTGAGCGCCATGTTTCAGTCAATAATGTCTAAGTAGTTTCTCTCTCTTTTCACACGTAAACTTGCAAAACTTGCAAGTCTACAGAACTAGTTTTAGTTCCTCATCTTGAAGCTGCAAAAAAGAAGTCTCAAATATGAGAAAAAAATTTATCATGAAAGGCTGAATTGTCTTAGTGTTCACATCCTTAGAGCTTTTGCCATCAGTCTAAAAACAATTGTCCATGGAGCCTTCAAGTAACGTCTCTGATATTTGTAGGGTAGAGAGACTGCAGTGTGTGCATGGAGTAAAATTTTAAAAGTAAATTTAAAATTTGGGTGATAGTCTGTATGACAGTATTTTTAGCTTGTCATGAATTTTAACTTATTTACTGGCGGTTATCACTATAAACAGAAAATATGGCCTAAAAATGCAGTTGTGAGTATTGAAACTGTAGCTAACTAATTTTAATAAGTATTTAACTTGAATAACTTACCAAAAGAATTTTACCAGAACAATTGTTCTGCTTCCCACATGTAAGTCCAGTGTCGGGAAAGTTCTCCTACATGTGCCTGAAAGTGTCCAGGGTAGTTTATTCAAGTGTATTTAGTTTTAGAAGTCTTACAGAAAATGAGTATTTCACTAAAATTACAGGAGTTAAATCACTAGGATAGTATGAAATAAGTAAAGTACACTTGTTATTGCAGTAAGGAGTGGTGTTACTTTTACAGTGTTACCTTGTGAAACATCTCTCTGCTCTCATTCACTCTTCACTTCTTAATCCTGCACTCTTCTTAAGCTGCACTTAATTATTCACTCATTAATCAAAATGCACCTCATGTTTATTCTCCAGGTCTTAAAACTGTTTAGCTTTAACTATTTAGGGGCTTTGGACAAATTTATTGGCCAAAATCAGTAAATGTAAATGTTTTCTAGCTAATGCTAAAACTTAGCCATAAGACTCTCAGATACACTGTACAGCAGTGGTACCTAACCCTGGTCCTGGAGAGCTTCTTCCAACCACAGTTTGCCACTCTTGCTTCAGCTAATCAACCTCTTTCCATGTTCCTGATTCCTGGATCAGACACATTAGGCTACGTTCAGACTGCAGGCATATCAGATTCGTTTCTCAAATCAGATCTTTTGAGGCGACTGTCTGCAGTGTTATTGGTGAGTGACCAGATCGGATTTGTTGGTCCAGACATCACCAGCCAGTCTGCATGGGTTGCTGTGGTAACGACGTCTGCATCAGTTGCTGTGTAGCTACGCTGGTGATGCGGATTTCAAACGCAGATGCAGGAGAGATGGAGGAGCATCATCTCCCCTCCAAACTCTCAGAACTCTCTTCATCATCATGAATCTTTGCAGCTCTTCCTGAATCCCAGCACTTCATCACTCTGGATCTGACATTGTTTCGCATAGCGAGGGACACAAAAGACACTTTGAAATCAGATTTGAGCGTCCAAAGCGTCCAGACAGAGACGCGTCGGTACAAATTCAGTCAGAATTGCATTTCAGACCAGCTCCAAATGTGGTTTGGATCTGATGTGCAAAAATCAGATTTCGTGTGGGTTTCAGCTGTCGAGACCAAAAACCAGTCTGAATATGCCGAAAATCTGTTCTGAGCTGGCGATCTGAACATTAAGTAAGGGGTGGGGCAGCTTATTGGATACAAGTTGGAGCTAAACTCTGCAGGAAGGCGCCTCTCACTCAGGGTTGGAGATCACTGCTAGGCAGCGTCTCTGAGAGTCTTAAAGCGAAAGCTTTAGCACTAATAAAGCAATTTAAAAACAGTTTCTCAATCAAATGTTGCAATATTTAGGGTGTGATTTTATGATATTACAGACATTAACCTGAATATTAATGTTGATGTAATCATCCCTGAAGTGTCCTAAATGATGTAGACGTCGCTCCTTATGGTATTTTATCGTCCCTCTGACTCAGCATGGAGTCTTGGTTTTGAAAGCCTGCTCTCATCTAAAGGTCATTTGAGCTTGTTTTAACTCTACACTTGTACTGTTTTGTGTAAATCATAAACAGATGGTGTGCGCTGCTGCTCAGATGTTTAAGCAGGAGTGAATGTAGCTTTCACACAGTACTCTAGAATGGGCAATATAAATAACAGATGTCTACAGCTCCTGCTAAATGGTCACTGCTACAGCTCTGTGTGTGTGAAGTGTTGGTCTTGTGACTGACTAAGGTAGCATAAATTTAGTTGTTCTAAATGCTGATTGTGTTAGATTAGCACATCTCACACATGCTTGTGTTACGACCCCACACTGCACAGTAACAGGTGCCATTTAAAATACTGATCCAGTGATGAAGATAAAAGCATGAGGAACAGACAAATAAGAGCTTTTGAGCAATTAAGAGCTTTTTATTAAAACTAACCACAGTAAAAATGCTGTACTATAATATCTAGTACCAAACTGGAAGAATCAAACTGTGGACAGCACCAAAGAAAAGAACAAAACAAATCCACACTACTCAAACAAAACCAATTAGCAACTACAAAACGAGCAAAAAGCTAAGCAGATTAAGCTTCTCTGGCCAACAACCAAGAGTGCATGTGGCGGCGCCCACCCTCTGACCTGGAGGACTACAGAGAGTAGACCTTTACGGGGGTGAATGTACAGATGCCCCTCTGACCTGTTCGAAAGCCCAGGTGGTAAAATAATCAATCGGTTATTGAGAGGGAGCTTGAGCTCCTTTCAGCAGCCTCGTTATGTGAAGTCGGCCGTCTGATGGTGAGCTGCGTCAGTCAGCTACCTGATGTTATACTATAGGTTCACTGCAGTGTGTACTGTATGAATAAACCGTTTGGTCTGTGAACTTTCATCGTATCTCTTTAATCTGTAGCTAATTGGCTGAACTGTGTTTAGGGTGGTTTAATCTCTGCTGTATCTGTTTATCACCGGCTCTGACGCTGTCGGTTAAGTGGAGTCGAGGAGCAGGAATCGAGAGTCAGAGTCGACTCCAGAACCACAGAACTGCTCATACAGTCCTATTCAAAAGTCTGTGCACCCCTGGTCAAATTCCATGTTGGAATTTAAGGTTGTTTTCTGTAGAAGATGTGATGACTTGTGTGATGTCATTTGACCGGCAGTACCGAAAGCTTTGCATGTGTTTCCCACACATAGGCTTTACTCAGTCGCCCCCCCTCACCTCACAAGTATATTGACCACCACCCAAATTTATTTTCCATTTTATATACATCATTACAATAAATATCATGTGCTGTTTACTGCAGCATCGGCCATTTGTTTCAACATTTCTTTTTCAGAAACCACATATATATACATATATATATACACCCTCAGAATGACATCACTGCATCATTACCCACAAAACACGACCCAGTTAATGCCTGACAGCCACAATATATTTTAAACCTGTGCAGTGTCTGTCATGATGGCCACATTAACCAAACAGCTGAAGGTGTTTAACACTTTAATAGCAGCAGTTTAAACATCCTGCTGTGCTCTGTTTCATTAGAGTCTTGGTTTTGAAAGCCCTGCTCTCTACAGGTTATTTAAGCTGGTTTTAACTCTACACTCAGACTCTTACTGTGTAAAACCATTTTTAAAGCTGGTGTTCAGATATTTAAACATGAACAAACGTAGCCTTCATGAGATTCTCTGAAATGACCAAAATAAAGACGTCTACTCCTGCTAAATGGACACAGCAGCAGCTCTGTGTGTGTGAAGTGTTGGTCCTGTGGTTGAGGGTGTAACATAGTATAAATATAATTCTTCAAATTTCTGATAGTGTAAGATAAGCTTGTCTCATATATGCTTGTCTGTTCTATCACCAGTTTTCATTGCTGTTTTTTTAATTAGAAAAATCCTAAATTGTCTGTTTCTGCTGCCCTTAAACTTTGATATTTAATATTTTAAAATGATCTTTGCATTAATTTTATAAAAAAACAATAAAAAGAAGAGTAAAAGAGTAAAACAGCTGCACACAGTACCAATGTGGTCCGGCCCATTTTCCTTCTCAAATACAGTCACATGCAAAAGTTTGGGCACCCTGGTCATATTCCATGTTGTTGTTCATTGTTGTGAATAAGTTGCACATCCTCTACAGAGACACACATCTGCACATTATAATACACAGTTACTGTTTATTTACTGAATTTAACATCTTGGAGGAAAATAAAATATAAAATGTGACCTGTGCAAAAGTTACAGCACAAAGTTAAACTCAGCAAATAAATAGAAACTGTACTGTAACAGTGAGAGTGCAGCATTTATGATGACCACCAAACAGATGGAGGTGTTTGAAGTTGAATATCAGGACACAGGAGAGTCCAAACCTGATAGAACATTATCAACCCTTTCTGTAGATAAAAGGACAGAAATAGAGCAGTTTAGAAGAGGAGCTTCATCTCATATCACTGCTATCATAACTAACCCTTTCCTCTCTGAAGTGGCAGCGTTTTTGGACTTTAATGTATGTCAGTAGGTTTTGATCTGACAGTGATGAGATGATCCTCACAAAGAAGAACAGAAATAAAATGATCATCACACTCAGACGTCTTTCTGAGTGTTGAGTGAAAAAGGAAGTGACTCTGAGCTGAAAGGGGAGGAGTGACGACAGAACACACAATGCAGATCACGTCTTCAGTGTCTTTGCTGACTTTCTCTCTGCTGAGATCAGAACAGTTCATAAGTGTAGGAGAGTCAGAGTGAGGAGCTTCTGGACCTTCTGGACCTTCAGGTATCCGCTGTGTTTGAAGAGTGATGCTGCCATGTTTTCCCAGAGCTCAGCAAATATTACAGCAGCACTGATCCTCATTTTACTGGCAGGTAAACTTTACATTTATTTACATTTCTGCTCTTAATGTGTTTGTGTTCCACAGCGTTGATCTACTTCTGTGTCAGATTAACGTGTAGAGACTAAAAATCCTTCAACATATAACAGTTACAGTGTGTTTCAGAACATTTTAATACATTTGACACGATTCAGTCACAGGAAGTGGCTTTAGAACGAACAGCAGAGCTGCAGTAACTACAGATTAATAACTGATACCATTTTATAATCTCTTAAACTCACAGAACATTCAGACTAACTGCAGCTTTAAGCTGAAGATCTTCATCATCAGAGCTTATTTGTGTGATTAACTCTGTTAGAGCTTTGAAACTGTTTTAAACTGAGATCAGCTCTTTTGTGGTTATGAGGTCTCCACCATCTTCACACGTCTCTGAGTAGCTCTTGGTTACAGGGTTAACAGGGTGGAACAAATCAGAAACTGTACTTTAGTGACAGAACAGACACTGTGTTACTTTATACTTTTTACCTTTTTTACTTTTATATTCTTGTTTCTGAGTCTTTAAATAGACACTGTTTTACCTTCACTGCAGAATATTTCTGTCTCCAAATTTCCACTTTTGTTAACAGATCAAACATGTTTTTTTTTGTTACATAAACCCACACAAACTATATGAAGGGACCTCAGAGGGAAAAATAAAATATAAGAATGGTAGAATATGCTCCTTTATAAAGCTTGATGTATTAATGGCTTGTCTGATATGGATTTTAGTGTTAAAAGTACGCAAACTCATTATATCTCTTCGTTAAAGGTTCAGATAAGATAAGATAAGATAAGATAATCCTTTATTAATCCCACAACGGGGACATTTGCGGTGTTACAGCAGCACAGAAGACAGAGCAGCAGGAAATATACAAACAATATATAAAATAAAATAGAATAAACAATAAAAATATAAAGATATATATGTATATGTACAAAAATTACAAGAAAAATATACAAAGTATTAAATTTAAATTTAGAAATGTAGAAATGTATGTATTGTAGTGAGTATTGCACAGTGAATAAAATAGCAAATAAATAAACAGTAATAAATGGAGAAATATTGCACTTGACATAATTGCACATAATGGTGGTAAACATGTTGACAGTGATCCGCAGTGAATATACTACGCATGGTGGGTTGAGATGTTGCACACAGTAAAGTGCTGTGGCAGTGATGTTGAGAGTTCTCGCACATGGAAAGTAATTGTAAACTACTGTCTACTGAGTGCCGTGACTGTTATAGAGTCTGACAGCGGCTGGGAGGAAGGACCTGCGGTATCTCTCCTTCACGCACCGCGGGTGCCGCAGCCGGGCACTGAAGGAGCTGCTCAGTGCTGTCAGAGAGCGGTGCATGGGGTGGGACAGGTTCTTCAGCATGTTTGTTAGCTTAGTCCTCATTCTCCTGTCCCCCACCACCTCCACTGGGTCAAGAGGACATCCCAGGACAGAGCTGGACTTCCTGATGATCTTATTCAGTCTCTTCCTGTCAGCAATGGAGATGCTGCTGCCCCAGCACACCACTCCATAAAAAATGGCTGATGCCACCACAGCGTCGAAGAAGGTCCTGAGAAGTGCCCCCTGCACGCCAAAGGACCTGAGTCTCCTCAGGAGATGTAGCCTGCTCTGGCCTTTCCTGTAGAGGGCAGCTGTGTTGTCAGTCCAGTCCAGCTTGTTGTTGAGGTGAACACCCAGGTACTTATAGGACTTCACAATCTCAATGTCCATTCCCTGGATGTTCACAGGCACCGGAGGAGAATGTTTGGACTTGCGGAAGTCCACCACCAGCTCCTTGGTTCAGGGGTCATATCCACAGGTGACTTTGTTAGTCTGTCGATCATGATGAAGAGGATTCTGCTGTTGTTAATATTATTGTTGATAATGCTGGAGAAGAACGATTGTCTAGCTTTGCTCATTATTGTGCTGTAATCACGCATCCTGTCTTTGAAGGTTTGAAGCTTGGTTTTACACCGTCTGTGTTCAGCCTTCCTACATTCTCTCTTTTGGAGCTTTCTATTAAAGGTTTCTATTGGCATGTTTTAACTTTTACTGGTGCTTCCCATCCACAACACTGACAATTTGAGGTGAAGCTCTCCAGCAAACCATCAAGAGTCTGATTGCTTACATGGTGCAGAGCATTCTGCTCATGAAAAGTGTAGCTGTGCTGTCATTTATGAACCTTAAAGATGATGTATCTGCTCTTGATGTTTAGTGAGGTCTACATTTCAAAGAAAACAGAGTGATAATCTGACAAAGCGACATCCTTAACAGTGGCTGATATGTTAAGAGCCTTTGAGATGACCACATCGAGAGTGTGACCATGGCAGTTTGTGCTCCCGGTCACATACTGAGAGTCCGAAAGAGTCCAGTATAGCACATATAGTCTATAGTTCCTTGGCATAACTTTAAGTGGAATTGCCAATATGTGTGTTGAAATCACCAGCAATAATAAAATGATCAAAATCAGTGGAAATTAAAAATAATATATATAAATTTGTCAATAATATTAGCATTGTACTTCAGAGGCCTGTAGACAATTATGAATAATGTTCTTGGTGCCCCTTTTTAGAACCACACAAAGATACTCAAAGGATGTGAAATCACCCAGTGGTCATTGCTTGGATTGGAAAGAGTCATCAAATAGAGCAGCTACATCTCCACCTTTCTTGTCGGCATTTGAGACACATATAAAATTAAAGTTGGGTGAAGCTGAATCGATTAATATGGTTTCACGCTGCATTCATTCAACCATGTTTCTGTCAAAAGCATAAAATCAAGCCCATGAGCTGTAATGAAATCATTACTCAAATAAGACTTGTTTGTGAGAGATCTTAATAATAATAATACATTATACTTATATAGCGCTTTTCAAGAACTCAAAGACGCTTACAGGTTTTCGAAATACAGAACAGTAAAGACAAACATGAGAACACGAAGCACAGTCATAACATCACAAGCAAAACATAGCAGGACTTGGCAAAGGGCTGGTTTAGGACTGAGAACAGTTATAAGCAATAGGAAAGAGATAAGTTTTAAGTTTAGATTTAAAAGTGGAGACAGAGTTGGCCTGTTGAATATGTGAGGGGAGAGAGTTCCAGAGTCGGGGAGCCAGCCTAGAGAAAGCACGATCACCGTACCCATGTAGGTTGGAAGGTGGGACAGTGAGTAAACCAGCAGAGGAAGACCTGAGAGTGCGAGTTGGTTAGTAGGGATAAGTAGATCAGACAGGTAAGAAGGACTGAGGTTATGCAGAGCTCTGTCTGTGAGGAGAGGAATTTTGAGTTGTGTGCGGTATTTTACAGGAAGCCAGTGGAGACGTTGCAGGATGGGTGTAAATGCTGATGTGCACGGGTGCGGGTGAGAAGGCGAGCAGCAGAGTTCTGCACCATCTGGAGTTTGCATAAATGGGAGGAGTTAATACCAGCAAGTAGAGAGTTACAACAGTCCAGGCAAATAGAAATGAATGCATGAATAAGGGTTTCTGCAGCAGACTGAGAGAGTGACGTGTGTGCACTGAATGACAGAGTTGAGTCAAAGAGAACACCCAGATTTCGTACCAGAGGCGAAGGGGACAGAGTTACACTGTCGATGGAAAGAGAGAAAGGAGAAGTTTTAGAGAGAGTTGATTTGGATCCTATAAGAATAAGTTCTGTTTTGTCCCTATTTAACATGAGAAATTTGTGCTTTATCCATGTTTTATTTTCTGTTATGCAGTTTTCAAGCTTGGTGAGGGGTGGATTTTTAATAGATTGAGTGCTAATGCAAATCTGTGTGTCATCTGCATAACGGTGAAAGTTCAGCTTGAAACTACGTATTGTGTGGCCAAGAGGAAACACGTACACAATAAACAAGAGAGGTCCAAGGACTGAGCCTTGAGGGACCCCCTGAGTAACCACAGATGTGTGAGAAGTATGACCACCGAGGGTGACAAACTGTTTTCTGTCAGTCAGATATGACTTAAACGACTCCAGGACAGCGCCCCTAATGCCCAGATCATGCAGCATTGTCTGTGTGTTATGCTCCAGAAGCTGAGTCTCTTTTCACATTTTACGTGAGATTGTATACATTCACATTATCTGACATGAGTACTGGAATGGAAGAGATTTCTTGAACACAGGGTCCGAGCTTGTTTTGAAAACATGTACTGCTGACATCATCACTGTATCAGCACAGACTCAAAGTCTCTGTTTGCCAGAGTACTTGAAGATGGGGGGACGTCTTCCCTTTCAGTGAAGGAGGGTGGGTGGAGCTGCTGCTGGTGATGAGGTGGAGAGCGAACCTTACTGTTAGTTGAGGAGCTTGTCTCTTTCTTTGAGGTGGTGCAGGTGTTGGGAAAGCTGTGTTTAACTCTGTTTAATAGTTTGTCGATTTGTCTGAGCTTCAGCGAGGCAGCTTTGAGTAACTCCTTGATTGGTGAGTGTGAAGGTGTTGGGTCCCTGGGGCAGCAGGTGAGTGAGCGGGAGAAACTGGGCTGATTTTCCACTGAACCTGAGGGCTGACAGGGAAAGTGACAGCCTCCTCCAAGCTGATACCTGTTTCTCCATAACAGGTGAGAAGTTCAGATGGGGTTAGAAGGTGATGGAGTGATGGTGATGGTGATGCAGCTGATACAGTTGAACATCATCACGGCTCTCAGTCACTAAGTGCAGCTCAATCAGGGTGTTCTCAGTGTATTTTAACTTATGTCTAGATTTATTTCTATTTTTTATTTTCTGCATAGTTTATGGGCAATTATATGTGTTGCTACTGCAGCACTGCAATCTATCTATTTATCTACCGTACTACTTTAATGTACGGCAGCTTTAGCATTAGCATTGTCATGAAGAGCTGTGGTAACAGGAGTGGAGGATGAGACTACAGAGCTATATGTAGCACAGCGTTTGGGTTCAGCTCCAATGTGGACCTATTGCTAAGTTCTGCCAGCTTCACTTACATTAGTAGCTCAGTCCATGTGTTCTGCTGGCCCAGCTCTGTGTGTCTCCACTGCCCACTGCTTTGTTAAGCCCTCTTCCCACTGTCTACTGCCAGCACTCCAACACTCGCTTCCAAATCTATCATTTTTTAAAGATGTCTGCATCAATTCTGATAGCAAATCTGCTCTGAAACCTCAAGTGGCATTTTGTAAGTTACTTCTTTGGA
Organism: Colossoma macropomum; assembly: GCF_904425465.1. Classification (NCBI taxonomy): domain Eukaryota; kingdom Metazoa; phylum Chordata; class Actinopteri; order Characiformes; family Serrasalmidae; genus Colossoma; species Colossoma macropomum. Next base: position 785,239 of record NW_023494784.1, read on the forward strand.
AGCCAGCAGGATCTTTTCTAAATCCTGTGTCTACAGCACTACTGTAAAAACATACATAGTACATAGGCAAGTGTGGCCCTTGCTCAGGTATTAAATTAATTTAAGGATTCGACTACACCACCTAAGGAATTTCACCACAGGAAATTTAATGGAGTGAAACCCACAAGCACACAGGTACGTTTAGAAGTTAGAGAGACGTGATATTGAGTTCAGTTCAGAATGTTTACCAGATGTTTAAAAAGATAATACATGCCACTCAACATTAACATTGTTACAACTTTATTAATACATAATTTTAAAATCTATATATAGATATAAAAGAATATCAAAACACTCAAGCCGGGGCCTCGTCCTCCAGGTACTACTGAAACAAAATGAAAAAAGGCTGTGCAGGTTTATAAACACATAACCGCCCTATATTATTAACCAAAAGAACAAACCACTCTGAGCTCTCTAGCACCTGGTTCCACACACCTGTACACCAAAACTCTACACCACACACGCACACACAGGTTACTGAACCTCAACAATAGTGACTTCAACACTGCAAGCTAGGTGCAAAAGGGGTGAAGGAGAGAGGAAAACTCCAAGAGGGTGACCAGTCAACAGGAGAGACACCACATGCACCGGGAGGCTCTAAAGAAAGAAAACAAAATCATTAATACCAGGCAGATTATATACTGCCCAAAACCTGCACTTAGATCACTTACACCCCAGCCAATATACCTGAGTAAACCATAATCAAAAGAAAGGAACAATCATCAAACCAGCAGAAAAAAAAATGAAAACAAACCACTTAGAAATTGACTTAGTGGTTGCAAGAAAAAAAAAGTAAACAAGCTAATAATATAAACCAACAAAATAAATTTGAAATTAATAAAACTTCAAATATCAAGATAGTAATTAAAGAAAACTAAATAAATAAAGAAAAGAAAAATCAATTAGAAAACTTGACCCAAACAGTCAGGTCAGGGCAAAACAGCAGTGGCTTCAATAAAAGGCTCTTGATACTTGGCACGTGGGACGCCACCTAGGCCGGCCAAAAGGCGACGCTCCAACGGAGAAGCTTTAAGCTGAAGTTATCAGTGACAGCCAGAATGAACGGGCTCTGTGACCACATCGTCATCACTGTCTGGGGTAGTAGATGACCATGCCCTGCACTCTAGCTTACGTTAACAGGTGTGAACCTCTACAGACAGTAAACACATTCACAGCCTTCACACTGTATATTTACACTGATATCAGTTCAGAACATTTACACCATTAAAATCAGCAGCAACATCAGCAAATTACCCAGCTTTGATTTTACTGTAATATATTTCACTGGAAATCATGCTGATCAGTTCAGACAGAATCAGACATCATTACTGCATTTCACAGTTAAACAGATACAGCAGCTACACAGCCTCACAGTTAGACAAACACAGAGAAAGAGAGAGAGAGAGAGAAAGAGGGGGAGGAAGAGACAGAGAGAGACAGACAGAGAAAGGGAGAGAGAGACAGAGAGGAAGAGAGAGGGAGGAAGAGACAGACAAAAGAACAGAGATGGAGAGAGAGAGTGAAATTTTAACACAACTGTATTCTGTCTATATAATTACACCTTTATCACAACAGATCCATCCAGATATATGAGGTTAAAACACAGTTAAAACTGGAAGACCAGGTGAGAATCATCATCAACACAGCACAGTACAGCACTCTGTCCCCACACATCGCTGAGCACCTCTACCTGGCCTACCAGCCTGTAATACTCATATTCCACTCAACATCAGCTCAGGATTCACACAGCCAGCGCCTGTGGCCTCATTCTTCCTACTGCGCTGCAGATTTTAAGTTTAATAAACAGAATCATTATAAAAGAAGAGCGGATCTCTGTTTTCTTTAGTTCATGTTCAATGAACACAGATGACCATTTGGACGTGGTCTGTTCCTCGTGTGTGCTGGTTCAGTTCTCCTCTGTCCGTCTACACTAAACTGGACCTCTCTGTAGTGTTGTTCCCGCCGAAGCTGCTGTTTTTTGATTGGTGAGTCTTTTAAATTTAACCGCTCTTCGTTCTTATTGGTTTCTGAGCTGATATGCTCATCATTTATTTTTGCTCTGTAACGTTATGAAAATTAAAGTAGCAAAGAAAAAATATTTAATCAGAAATTAACTCGAGGAAAAGTACTATGATTTAATTCTACTCCAGAAAGTACCATTACAGGGAAAACTGTACTCAATTACAGGAACGAGAGGAAATGTAGTTTGTTACTTACACCTCTGCTCAAGACTAGGATGCATGATTTACTGACTTGACTTGGAAGTGCTGTTAACTGACTCAAGACTAGAACGCACATTTAACTGACTCAAATTGAATGTGTGTTTAACTGAAGCAAAACTACTATGCATGCTTAACTGACTCAAGACCAGGATGTGTGCTTAACTGACTCAAGACCAGGATGTGTGCTTAACTGACTCAATACTAGGATGCTTGCTTAACTGACTCAAGACTAGGTCGTTCACTTAACTGACTTGACTTGGACACGTAGTTAACTGACTCAAGACTAGGATGCATTCTTAGCTGACTCAAGAGTAGGACACATGCCTAACTGACTCAAGACTTGGAAGCGTGCTTAACTGACTTAAGATGATCACATAAACTTAACTGACTCAAGACCAGGATGTGTGCTTAACTGACTCAAGACTAGAATGCTTGCTTAACTGACTCAAGACTAGAACGCACACTTAACTGACTCAAATTGAATGTGTGTTTAACTGAAGCAAAACTACTATGCATGCTTAACTGACTCAAGACTAGGTCGTGCACTTAACTGACTCAATACTAGGATGCTTGCTTAACTGACTCAAGACTAGTGTACCCACTAAACTGACTCGAGTCTCACACTCGCTCAACTGACTCACAATTCTGACGTGCTCAGCTGGCTTTCGACTCAGATGCTCATTTAACTAACTCATAACTTGCCTCTGACTTACAATTAACCGACTCTCTGATTTGAGACTTCACTCAGATGTGTTAACCACCTCGAGACTCCACTGTGCATGAAGTGACTTTTGATCATCTCTGTGTTACGTTATTTGGAAACTCATGTGAAACTGCGATTGGTCAGGATGCTTACGGCACACAGTGATTTAAACATCGTGATTGGTTTGGAAATCTCATTTGCATATTGCAAAGACCAATAGCAGAAAACCTGTTTAAATACAGTACATTGTGCAGCCCTGTATGTTTGTACATGTGTAGAGCATACAGAGCTTTCAGTAGCGGCAGTTCAGTTCAAACACTGCTGCACGGATTTCACCTCTGTAAATCCGTCAGCTTTGGACGAATGAACAGCTTATGAATCTAACAATTACGAGTGTGTTTTTCATTTTGACTGTTGTGTTTTCAGACAAACTGAGGCTGAAAGTGTTTTGAAAATGAAATGTAGAATTAGAAAGATTAGAAAGTGCTGACTCGTTTCAAAAGGAAGAAGCTCCTGCCCCCTTAGGTCATTTCCCTCATTGTAGAAAACAATGGAACTGGAATATGTTTTTAATGCCTTCATTCAGGTGTGCAGAACCTGTGTCCACAGCTAATCTGTGTAGTGGACCGTCAGACTGCCACCCCCGCCCTGTCCTCCTCTAGAGAGGAGTTTTATCTGTAAAGTGGAAGTTTTCTGTAGAAAATACTTGTTTTTATATGATTTCGCCTCCCTCTTTCACTTCGCATACACAGAATGTGTTATTCATGTGGAATTATTCATTTTTTTTCTTTTTTTTCTTTCTGCCTTTATAACAAAGAAAAATAAAGGAAAGACAATATATAGGAATTTATTTTTATTATTTTTTGTAGCAAAAAGCTGTTCAGTAAATGCTGTTTCTCCGTTTTGCGATGCAAGCAGCTATTTCATTATTTTGAATTTCACATAATAGTGAATTGTGAGTATAGTTTTATATTGTTGTTGAAATATGCTGTGTTAAAATGTTATTAGCAGCTATTGCTGATCTTCCAGCACCACCAAAGTTTACTTTTCATTCCCTTTTAAAACATGCACTGCACTAAAAAGCCCCTCCCAACGCCCCGCCCACCATGTTTGACAGTGAAAATGCAAATTCAAGCAGGGCTGCAAGCACATTTTCACTTTAGCAGAACTGGAGAGCAACGATGAGGAAATGCGATTGCAAATAGGCGATTATGATTCTGTTTTAAACATCAGAGCATCAAGACCATGAAAATACAGTGTAATCTTCTTCCAGTTCACCCAGAGAGTAAATGCTAATACATATTTTACATTTTGTATTTGAGTTTTGTCTTTGATGATGGACACTCGCATTGGAAATGCACAATTTAATTAGCTTTTTCAAATTTGTATTTGACTTTGAAAAAACCTGAATTTTGCTGTTGTCACTTTTACTGTTGGCTGTTTTAACCTAGCTTGACTCTCCTAACCTGGCTAAGGTCAGAGGTCACCTGTGCTCAGTGCAGTATCCTGTCCTCAGGCCCCTCGTCTTCCTCTCTCTGCAGGGTCTTTGGCTCAGCGTGTGAAGGTTCAGCCGGAGGTGGTTTCGTATCCGGGTCAAGTCGTAACCCTGCAGTGTCATTTTACTGATCCAGGCCAAACTCAGCTCACACAGGTCAGAGGTCACCTCACCATAATCAGTCCAGTAGCTCAAACAAACACAGACACAATGCAGCTGGTCTCTGTGTGTGATTAATGCACCTATTGATCGCTGGTCAATGACCAGGTGACTGTAGATCAGGGTTATCATGGTTTTAAGTTTTTATCATTTTTTTTATTTGTGTTTAGTTTTTCACTTTGTTTTCTGATTTGAGTTTAATTTCAGTTTTAAAGCTGCATTAATAGTTTTGGTTTAGTTTTATTTTCTGAAAAGTGATCATTTTAGTTTAGTTCTTATTTAGTTTCAGTTTTAGTTTCTGAAACAGTCTGTTCTGAATTCACTCCTTCTTTGGTGTCATGAAAATACATTTCCACTCATCCACCAATTCAGCCTACAGCAGTTTAGCCCCGCCCACTCACACTGAAGTTATAAGGAGTGTTTCAGTCTAGACTGCTTTTTCAACACAGGGCAGCCAATCAGAACAGAGCTCATTTACATATATCAGCCTTAAAGGCACAGCAAACAAAACAGCCTGTTTAACTCTGAGGGATGAAGAGGTTTAACAGTGGCCATGTAAAAATGAATGATGGCTGTTTTTGTACATGAGGGTTATGAGAGGATCTCAAGGGAAAAATTAAGTAGTAAAAATTTGTAGGATTTGGCCCCTTAATTGAAACAGTGACTGCAGTAAAAGTACCTCTTCGAAAGAAAATAAAAAAATGTTAATACAAAAAAATTTTGTACTTATCAATTATAGAAAACCATCAATTATATTTTAAAAAGCTAATTAAACCCAAAAAAGATTGTTTCCTTTAGTTATAGTCAATAATAAGAAAGAAAGTATCTGCCTGCTTTGAAATCACTTACTGGTCATTTGTTGACTCATGCCATAAAAGTCCAACATTTTTCTTCTGAGTTATCATAATTATCATTTTTTGGGGTTTGCAAAAATATTTATAGCAACATGCAGATAAAAAAGGCAAGTTAAACTGAATCTCTAACCTGAAAATCTATCATTCTATTATTTGTGTTAATAATATTGATATCATGTTAATAATATCAGTGTTAATAGGCTCAGCTACATTGCAAATAAGGGTCACCCTCAATGTACTACAGTGTACTAGTTTAATTAAATTTGGTTGGTTGATTGATTTGGTTCCTTTCCTTCCTAAAATGCCTGAGTGGAGTGAAAAGTGTGTGTTTTATAGATGATTTAATGTTTATACTGATATTTTGTCTCTGTTTGGGTTCAGTTTTCTCTCTTTCTGTGCTGTAGGTGTCCTGGAGTTTTGAAACGGCTACTGGAGCCCGACACAACATAGCAGTGTTTAATCCACAGTTTGGAGTCAATTACTCCGAGTCCCTGTTGAAAGGCCGCCTGAGTTTCATGAGTGACCCGCCCCGACTGGAGAATGCAGCCATTCAGATCACAGACATTAAGATGACCGATCAGGGAAGGTACAACTGTGAATTCACCACTTTCCCCAGTGGAAGCGAACAGAGCGTCACCAACCTCGTCATACTAGGTGAGCAGTAGGCAAGACTGGGTGTGTCTGTGAGATATTAATGCATTTCCTGTGATTGGTTTAAACTGTGATTGATTATAGTAATATTCAGTGTGTAATGACCTTGTCCTTGTCTTTCTTTGTTTCCTTGTTTTCATCTGCTGTGTGCCTTTGTTTCCGTTTGCCATGTGCTTGTGTTTTCTAGTCCATGTGCTTTTGTTGTTGTGTCAGCTCCTCCTCTGTTCTGCCAGTGTTCAGCTCACACCTGTTTCTTGTTCTTAGCTCCGCCCTGTCATTGTTCTCAGCTGTCTCTTGTCTTGAGTGTTTGTATATATAAACCCGTGTTTCAGTTTTGTCTTTGTGTGGTACTGAATGTGAATGTGTGTTTGTTCGTTCTGGATTGTTCAAAGAGCAGTTTTAGCCTTGTTTTTATGGTGTTTTAGTTTTGCTTCATGATTCTGTTTCATTTCTTGTTTGTTTTCCTCGTGTTCTTGTTTTTCCTGCATATTGCTCCAGTCTTTGCCAGGACCAACATGCAGTTGCATCCTGCTTCATCTCCTGCTCACCCTACGTTACACTGTGCTTATTTTTGACCAAAATTAAATTATCAGAATATTTTCAAATGTAAAATACACTCAAAATGGTAAAAAAACAGCTTGTATTGTTTATGTAGTTGTGTTAAAAAGCTTGAACACCTCCATTCAAAAGACCCCCGCCCCCCCAATAATAAAATCATGTGTTCATTAGTGCATAATCACCTGTAGCTATGAACCATTGTGTCTTTGTCATCTTAGAATGAGCCCTTCTCATCTACCTAGTGAGCGGCTCCTCTTCAACAGAGGCTGACGTTGCGCTGCTATGTTTCTACAGTAGCCCAGAAAGGACAAACCAAACTCTGACTCTAGAGGGCGCTTTTCACTTTTTATACGGAAGCAGCAGCTTGAATTTGGTGGCACTGTAGCTCCGACTGGAAAACATAAAAAGAAGAAGAATCAGTGGAGCTGCTGAATCAGTCCTTCATTACGTTAAATCAGGTGCTTGATGATAACCATGTTATAGCTGGAGGTGTCCAGGAGAAATCTGGAACCAAAGTTTGTTCTTCAAACTAGCTCATAGGATCAGCTACTACTGTGAATACAAGAAATTCTTGTTACTTTTACTGTGTTTGTTTATTTGTACTAATTCTGATGATAAACAGTGTTTTTACAAGCTCCAGCACACTCTATACCAAGATAAATGGTTTTAAGTAATGTGCTTAAGTACCGTCGAGACTTTTGCTTAATGCTGTTTTGATAAAACACAGTTCAGCTGTGGCTGACTCCACCTGCTGGTTAGGTCTCCCCATCACACAGTGCTACCAGGCTGAGAGGGTGAAGGTTCTGAGACACGTTAAGCTCCACCACATCCTCCAGCACTGCAGGGTCACTGGGCAGCTCAGCACACTTGGAGAAGAACAATAACTGCTAATTCTTTTACTCCAGCTAACAGATGCCTGTGTTGGCTAGCACTGCGCTGAGTCCTGGGGGAGAGGGAGGACCATCCTACCCACCCAGAGGCTATGTTCTCTTGGACTCCTCAAATGGCTGTGGCACGGCTGGGAACTGCAATTTCCCGAAACTTAGATGTTTGCACCACTCAGGAGACAAATGTTTGTTTATATTTTACTACCAGTCACATTTGCATATTCAGTATATTGTTAAACATGATTTTGAATTGGACCAAATTTACCAAATTCAGCTGAATCATATTAATGTTTACAATTTTATGAGGCACTGAATTGTTTCCTGAATTGTCTAATCGAATCATTTTGAGGTCAGAAATTTACAGCCATGTTTTGCTCCATATATTACTGTGTATCTTTAACTGGATTTATAAATTATATTGTCAGATCATTTGCGCCGCTGGTTGTGTAAGAACTTTGACAGTAAGCTCGGCCAGATTCTCGCTCTTTCCCTCTCTCTGCATTATTGATCTGCCTGCTTATCATATTGAGAGGCCGCTCCTCTCCTGTCGTTCACTGTCTCCCTCGCTTTTCTGCTCTCGCTCGCTTTGATGTCTTTCTCTGAGCAGAATGCGGGTATAATGTGGGCCGAGCCAAGCAGTCGTCTCTCCTTCCTCCCTCCTTCATCCTCTCCTCCCTCAGAGCGTGTTGAGAAATAAAAGTCAGTCTTGTCGGGCAGCGCTGCTGCACCCTTGTACTGTAAAAACTCAATTGCTTGAGGAAACTTGGTGATAGTTTAGCCAAAAGTCAAATTTGCACTTTTTTCCATTTTGGTGTCTGAAAAGTCGTGTGCTTCTTCAGTTTTTCACTGCTAATGTTGCTATTGGAGCAACAAATGTGATTTCTGAAGGTGCATGACATCCTGTACAAAAGTACATTGCAAAGTTAAAAACACTAGTAACAGCCATCCTGAAGCCTGAATGTTGTTGTAATTTGTCCGTGTTTGTAGATAACAGTATGTAATACAGTGTCAGAAACCTGTCTGCACAGTGCTAACTCATGGCTTCTAGTACCTATTAGCTGCATTAGCATTGTAGCAGTGTAAAACTAAGGAAGCAAATTTCAGACACCTCCAAACATGTCTTGGCTGATCCAATACATTTGGGTTAAGACGAAAATTCTGGATGTTTTGATTTCTTGCTGAAATTTTTGCTTAATTTGACTCCAAAACGTTTAACCAGTTAGCCAACAAGGTTAGTTCTCAATGATGTTGCAGTACACTACAGGAAATGTAGAGGGCGATGTGGCTTCTACTCTTGACCGAAATGGATCCCTGTTTGCATTTTAGGGCACCATGTTGACCAGAAATTTCAAACCCTAACAGTCCAAATTTTGTACACTCATAATTTTACCATAGAACACTAAATTTGGACTGTTAGGATTGCACAGCGTTGTACAGCATGAAGCTCAATGGTGGTCAAGCCGGTCCAGAAGGCTGGCGAGCAGTGGCACCTGATCAAGGCAGAAGAAGAACATCATCAGACCCACAGGATGGGCAGCTGTTAAGCTCGGCAAAGAAAGGAAACACACAGAGAGTCAGTTCAGTACAGAGTGACTGACCACAGATTACAGGGTTAACAGAGCAGCAGAGACTCCGGCAGGTCTAGATATTACAGCCTCACTAAGAGGGAGAAACCAGAAAGGTAACAGAGTCATGAGGCTCTCTGAGACGTCAACCCCTCCGCCCCACCATCAACAAACCTGAGTGAGTGCGTGAGCAGCGGGACGACAGCACCAACACTCCCAGTTTACCATAATACTCTATGACCATGAACCCCAGATCTGCACCTTTTATCTAACAGGGAAAACTAATCACCAAAGGCTCCACTAAACAAGTAAGTTTTTAGCCTAGACTTAAACACTGAGGCTGTGTCTGAGTCCCGAACATTAACAGGAAGACTATTCCAAAGCTGGGGGGCTTTGTATGAGAAGCTCCGCCCCCTGATGTAACTTTATTAATTCTAGGTACTAATAGTGAGCAGCACCTTGTGATCTAAGTAGGCGTGATGGTTCATAGTGAGAGAGAAGTTCACTCAGGTACTGAGAGGCGAGTCCGTTTAGAGCTTTATAGGTCAGTAAGAGAATTTTATAATCAATGTGAAATTTAACTGGTAACCAGTGTAAGGCTGATCAAACTGGGCTGATATGGTCAAACTTTCTGGTTCTAGTAAGAACTCTGGCTGCAGCGTTCTGGACCAGCTGAAGCTTGTTAAGGCTTTTGCTGGGACATCCAGCCAGCAGGGCATTACAGTAATCTAGCCTTGAGGTAATAAATGCATGAACTAACTTTTCTGCTTCCTGTAGAGAGAATGCATTTCTCAATTTAGCAATATTGCGGAGATGCAGGAAGGCTGTTCTAGTAATATTAGTTATATGTGCGTCGAAGGACAGATCAGGATTGATGGGTAGTAGACCTGAACCAGGAAAGAGCTGTTCCTGTTACCCCTACAAGGTTTTCTAGTCTGTCTAGTAAGATATCGTGGGCTATTGTGTCAAATGCCGCACTAAGATCGAGGAGGACTAACAAGGACACATGATTTTGGTCAGAGAATAATAATAATAGATCATTTACAATTTTTACTAGTGCTGTCTCTGTACTATGATGTGGCCTAAAGCCAGATTGGAATTTTTCATGGATTTGATTCCTATACAAATAGGAACTTAATGGTTTTGCTACAACTTTTTTCGAAGTCTTAGATATAAAGGGGCGATTCGAGATAGGTCTATAATTTCTTAATTAGAGGTCTAATTACTGATAGTTTAAGAGTTTTTGGGATGTAGCCAAGGATAAGAGAGGAGTTTATTATTGACACAATAGGTTGGTCATGAGGGGGTTAGTCAAGTCAAATTTATTTGTATAGCGCTTTTTACAACTGATGTTGTCACAAAGCAGCTTCACAGAAATCCATTAAAGACAAAGTTTTAACATGAACTGTAAATCCTCCAAGTAAGCAAGCCAGGAAAAACTCCCTCAGAGCTGGGGAAGAAACCTTGGGACCAAGGCTCACATGGGGGGACCCATCCTCCTCTGGTCAAACTACCTACAAAATTATACTACTAATATTAATAGTAGTAGTAGTTAGGAGTCCATGAAAACTTCAGTGTAGAGTGGGAGTGGGCAGCTAGTCCAAGTCAAGTGGCGGTAGCTGGGCAGGTGGCGGTGACTGGGGCGTGGGCAACTGGTCTGAAGCGGGTAGCAGGAGAGCTCCACAGACAATCATCCATCAGTGTCCGTCCGGACAGGTGGGCAGTCGTTTACTCGGAAGAAAGGTAGGGAGATGGAATTAGTTTTGTTCTGTTTGAGTGTATGTAAAACAGAGAATGTGAACATTTATAACAGCTTAACTAAAAGGAGAGAACCAAAAGGGCACACAGACACGGGAGCACCCTGAGACAATCTGGCATCCCTCCGCTCCACCGTCCACAAACCTGAGTGTTTGCGTGTGAGCGGCGGGACGACAGCACCAGCGTCTCAGTTTACTATAATTCCCTGCGTCCATGGACCCCTGGATCTGCTGCCTTTATCCAAGGGGGAACATTAACTACCAAAAGCTAAACTAAACAAGTGAGTTTTCAGCCTAGATTTGAATATTGCGAATGAGTCTGAGTCCCGAACATTTTCTGGAAGATCATTCCAGAGTTTGGGGGCTTTATAAGAAAAGGCTCTTCCCCCAGATGAAACCTTCTGAATTCTGGGAACTATTACAAAGCCAGCACTCTGTGATCTGAGTAATCGTGGTGGCTCATAATGGGAAATAAGGTCTTGCAGGTACTCAGGAGCCCATGTAGGGCTTTATACGTCAATAAAAGAACTTTGTAATCAATACGGAATTTAACAGGCAGCCAATGGAGTGATGATAGAACTGGACTGATATGATCAAATGTTCTAGTTTTAGTGAGAACCCTGGCTGCAGCATTTTGAACTAGTTGAAGTTTACTTAAATTCCTGCTGGTGCATCCTGACAGTAGTGCGTTACAGTAATCTAGCCTTGAGGTAATAAAGGCATGTACTAATGTTTCTGCGTCGTGCAGCGATAAGGCATTTCTTATTCTGGCGATATTGATGTAAAAAAGCTGTCCTAGTGATGCTGCCTATGTGTTGATCAAATGATAAATCTGGATCGAGTATGACACCAAGGTTTTGCTGCTGAACCTGGTATAACTGGAAAGTCAGCAAGATTTAAAGTTAAATCTGATCATTTTTTTCTTGCCACTTTTGGACCCAGAAGGAGAACCTCTGTTTTGTTGCTGTTTAGAAGGAGGAAGTTACGCAACATCCAACCCTTCACATCTTTACACAGTCCTCTATTTTCTTTAACCTGTATTTGTCATCAGGCTTGGCTGATATGTATAATTGCGTATCGTCTGTGTAACAGTGAAAGTTAATGCCATGGCTACTTATAACTGTGCCTAACGGTAACATGTATAATGGGAATAATAATGGTCCTAAAATAGAGCCTTGCGGAATTCCAGATCTTACTTGTGAATAATTGGAAGATAAGTCATTTACCTTTACGAACTGATAACGTTCCGTTAAGTAAGAGTTGAACCACGATAGGGCGGTCCCTGTGATTCCAACCATGTTTTCTAACCTTTCTAGGAGAATATTGTGGTCTATCGTATCGAAAGCTGCGCTGAGGTCAAGTAGCACCAACAGGGATACGTAGCCTTGATCAGAGGCAAGAAGAAGATCATTTGTTATCTTAACTAGAGCTGTCTCAGTGCTGTGATGTGGCCTGAATCCAGATTGGGTTAGCAGCCTGCTAACTGCTAATTCTTCACGTGAAGGTTGGACGCTGCTCAATCTGAAGCTCTAAGCTAGGCTGCTCTCTGTCGCTCGCAGTGACGTGCTCTCCAAGTGTGTTTTTTGGCTCCTTGCTTCCACTTTTGAGTTAGATTTTGACACAATATCCAAACTTTCACTGAAGTATAATTTCTCTGTACTTTTTCCATCCCTGCATCTCTGCACAGATACAGATAACAGGACTTCAGTATATGCAGCTTCTGGAGTCGCCGTGGTTTTACTTCTGATATTCACTGCAGTCTTTTTGTGGATGAGGTGAGAATCTGAACACATGTAAGATATGAAACATCCTCCAAATGCTGCCTGTAAGCTGTGCTGCAGTTTAGCTTCTTCACTCTAATATAAGCAGTTTAATACAGTAGAGAGTAAAATAGACAGTGTGCAGTTTCAGAACATTAACAGGAGTTGATTTAATGCTGGAGAGTCTGAAGGTCATTTTCCTGTGAAAACTCCAACAGGAGACGAGCAGCAGTGACCAGCAGAGAGAGAGAGGAGAGCAGTGGAGAGGTGAGTTTTAGGGTTTTAACACTTGGACAGTTTCAGTATTTCAGGTGGACTCATGGATTCAAATTTTTCTCTGCAGTCACAGGTTTGGACACTGCTGGTCAAATAATGATTGTTGATTTTTTTTTAGCATAAATAACTTAAAACATCCTCTACAGAGACACATTTCTGTACACTTTAATGTGCATTTACTGTTTAATAAAAATGTTTGCATGTTCGAAGCTTCACACCCGTCATACTGCGCCTCTCTGGGTATCGACGACAGCAGCGCTGCATATTAAAGCGTAAGACCCGAGAGCCTGTGTAGTCACAGGTGTTCATGAATGTAACTCTCAGTTTCACTGTGATACGTTTCTAACAGAAGCCACTTTCATACAGTTATTCCTCATTTGTTACTCTAACAGCCATTGGTTATCATTGGTTCATCTAAATACATCTGTCCAATCACAGGCTCCTTTCTTTTCTCTATTTTTAATACTATATATTAAGTGTAAATCCTTATTCTCTGTTCATTTTGCTCTTATGTTACTGGTTTATCTGGTGTGGACCAGAGGAGGATGGGTTTGCCTTTTGAGTCTTGATTCCTGTTTCTCTGAGGGAATTGTTTTTTCCTTCATTTGGGGCTCAGACCTGGATTTTCCTGATTGAGTTGTTTGATGTTGACGTGTCATTTTATTGTATTAAAGGCTGATGCTAGGCAGACACGAAATGCAGAGTTAAACCACCTGAAATCACTGTAACACAGACTCGAGTAGCTTATTGTGTTTATAAAACAATGACAAAAGATATACAGTTAAATATACAATTCATAATATAGCATAATGCAGCACAATGAATACAATGTTCAATTTAAAATCATTTAGATAATAAAATAACAGTAACCTTTATTAGTGTTTTTGACTCTGGGCTCAAATGTGACAATCAGATATCTGACGTCTTATCAGAGCAGAAAAAAGTCCCCTTTAATTGTAAAAAGGTCATTTACAGCTGGTTGCTTTTCAGGTTCCCTTTCACACAACTAAGTTTGATTCATTTAAACAGAACCGTATGTGAAAACATCTTTAATAAGGGAGTCCAGTTAAATTAGATCTGTTAAGGAATTCATAAGAACTGAAAAATGTTTATTAAAGAGTCTAGTGTTCTGTTTGCAGCAGTATTTGCCTACTGGAGTTGTAATGACACTCGTGTCTTCAGGTTTGATATGAGTTTGAGTTCGAGATTTATTTTGATTTCTGTTTTAATTCTAACAGGTTAGTTTGGCTTAGATAAATAATTATCTCTCTTGGTCTCTCAGGGAGCTTCTGCTCCTGTAAACGGTGACGTCTCTGCCCTGGCTATGACCTCTGACCCCTCAAGAGCTGTATCCTCAGATGACCACGAGGATGTTCAGTACTCCACTGTTCATTTCTTACACTCTCAGACGAAGGACGTTCCTCAATACTCCACCGTCCAGCTGTCAAACTCTCTGGGTAAAGAAGAGGAAGTGCAGTACGCTGCAGTGAACACTGCTAAACCAAGAACTGCTCGGTAAGTAATACAAATAACAGTAAACCCACACACACTCACACACTCACACATCACTCACACACACACTCACACACACACTCACACACTCTCACACACACTCACACACTCACACATCACTCACACACACACTCACACACACACTCACACACTCTCACACACACTCACACACTCACTCACACACTCACACACACACTCACACATCACTCACACACACACTCACACACACACTCACACACTCACACACACACTCACACTCACACACACACTCACACACACACTCACACACTCACACACACTCACACACACTCACACTCACACACACACTCACACACTCACACACACACTCACACACACACTCACACTCACACACACACTCACACACTCACACACACACTCACACTCACACACACACTCACACACTCACACACACACTCACACTCACACACACACTCACACTCACACACACACTCACACACTCACACACACTCACACACTCACACACACACTCACACTCACACACACACTCACACTCTCACACACACTCACACACACACTCACACACACACTCACACACACTCACACACACACTCTCACACACACTCACACACACACACACTCACACACACACTCACACACACTCACACACACTCACACTCACACACACACTCACACACTCACACACACACTCACACTCACACACACACTCACACTCACACACACACTCACACACTCACACACACTCACACACTCACACACACACTCACACTCACACACACACTCACACTCACACACACACTCACACACACACACACTCACACACACTCACACACACTCACACACACACTCTCACACACACTCACACACACACTCACACTCACACACACTCACACACACTCACTCACAGACCACTTCTGCTTTCTCTGGAAATAGATTCTCCACCGCACACAGTCAGCAGCTGCAGTTAGACTCAACCTTATTTTTGTTTCAGGTGATTCTCACCAGTTTAGGATTAGGATTAGGGTTAGGATTAGGTTTTGGGGTGTAAATTTGGGAGCGGGACATCTCTTAAAATGTCCTCTCTCCTCCACCCCTCCGCCAGTTGTAATGCTACCCCAGCACCATTAATGCTGATGACGTTCCGCTCACCCTCCAATGTCCTGACCCTCATTCTTCTAAGGTCCTGATTATTCCAGAGTTCGCACTAGCTTCCTCCATCTACCATAATGTCCTTTGTTCAGACTTCCCTTCTTTGAATCAGGAGCTAGATGACTACCTCACAATCATCTTGGATCTAGCCGTCCGCTTTGGTGGATCTGGCTTCTACAATATCACCACCTGTTCTCTGCCTGCACCACAGTTCAGCTCCATTAGTGGAATGTCTTCACTTATGGGGGAGGCCAGAACCTGAAATTGTACTATTGCATTTTTGCAGGTTGCATTGGTGTCTCTCTCATTGCTGTCTCTCTCATTGGTGTCTCTCTCATTGCTGTCTCCTGTAAACCTTTTCTTAGTCCCTTGTTGCTCCTTCTTCTCACTGCCCTCCTGCACCCACCCACCTCCAGCTCCTGTGACAACCATGACTGGCCTCTGCACTTCCTACGTGGCAAAATGATCTGTAACAATCTAAATTTGGCGGCTGTTTTGCTTCATTTGCAAGTTGCTTCATTACTGCTCCTACTGTGGCCAGGCCCACTCTCGCTGCAGCTGCATCCAATGGCCCCCTAGGTTGGGGAATAGCTGACTGCTTCAGTTTTTGACCACCCCAGTCACCCCATGTTCCCATGCTGCCTGTCAGCCTTGCCTTTTCACTGATGCGGCTCCTTGTCTAGGTTTCGGTGGTTTCTATCATGGCCATTGGTTGCCTCCCGCTGGCCTGCCAAATTCTGCCATGTTTCATTCTGGTCTTTGAAACTGTATCCTGTCATTACTGCTACACTTCTTTGGGGCATGAATGGGCATGAAAAGTCATTCTTATCTACCATGCTGTCACAGTTCACATTGTTAATAAAAGAAGCTCCATGACATTCGGTCATCAGGCCAGTCATCAGTCATATTTCAGAATTCTGTATGCTCATTAAACGGCTACAAATGTGCACAAGTTAACTGTGATGTGAGCGTTCTCACAAAAGCTGCATTTCCCCCTACCTGCATAACTTACAGTCAGCCGTGGCAGATTTAGCAGGGCAGAAATTTCACAGACTGATTTGTGGCAGAGGCAGCATCCTATGACAATGCCATGTTTAAAGTCACTGAGCTCTTTAGTGTGACCAATTCTACTGCCAGTCTATGTAGACTGCATGGCCATGAGCTGGATTTTATCCACACCTGTTAGCAATGGCTGTGTCTGAAACACCTGAAACTAATAATTAGGAGGGGTGTCCACATACTTTTCATGAAGATTATGTACTTAGTGGACATTGGAAAGTTACTGATAGGACATACTTTGTACATTGCGTGCCACCAGGAGCAAGATTAATCCCTGGTTCTCTGGTTCTTTAAGAAAAGCTTTATAAAATAATCGTGTTGCTAAAATATAACACTGTGTTTGAAGACTGCAACTTTATGATTTCCACTATGATTTGTACTTTTTGCATGTCAAAACGATGCATGCTTTCTAAATGAACATTTTTATCTCACTTCTGACACCAATGAAGGACCTGAATGTGTGAAGAATCGCACAAAATCACATGATCTTTCAGATTTATTATCATGAAATTGAATGTAAAAAGGTTCTTTTTCTCTGAAAAATCAGAATGAAATAACAGAAAGCATGTGGCACCTCAGAACATGTCAGTGATAAAGATTTATGAAACATATTTTCACAAAAAATCTAAATATTCCCAATGTTGCATTTATTTGCAGGAAAGATGAAACCCTGATCTACAGCACAGTCCAAAAGAACCTGAGGAGATGAAACTTCCACCACTTCAGCAGCAGAGGCACAATGTTAAAATGAGTGAAGTGCAAATACATTCTCCTCATATATTTATATACTCAGGGATAAGTGTGGGCTCCCCAGCTCAGAAATAAACCCTAAAGCATATTTATAATCTCTGCTGGCCTTTTAAATACTGCTTCAAGCTCACTGGTAAAAAAGTAGCAGCAGATTGAAATCATGCAATCATAATGTTATCATTGTATTTTGTACCATTACTGTATCACTGTAAATGCACATCGCTTTGCCATGTTCTGTTTAGTGAGGCAAAATGAGCAATAATACACTGCTGGCCATCAAAATCACAACACTGAGGAAAACGCATCATATATGTCTGACACTTAATAGTTAGGCTTGGTATAAAAGGAGACTGCAAAGCGCAGGTTCAGAGCACCTCGTTAAGTGTTTGCTCGTAGTCAGTGTTCTCTTAAGAACCAAACATCCCCTGATGAAGAAGACCACAGCCATATGTTCAGTTTTAGGACTCAGTTTGAAGGAGAATTCCAGGAATGCGAGAGTCCAGATTATCCCTCCAGGACATCGGTGCTTGTGTTTGAGCGAGTGTGACCACAGTGATCAGAGCAGTGGGTAGAGAAGGGTCGGACTTACTGAAATAAGGAGTCTGGACCTCCTCAAAAATTAATGGGAGGACAGACATCTGGTACACATTGCTGATGGACCCAACAGCCACATCACAGACCTCAGCTCAACAGCTGGAATGTGACATCATCAACAGGTGTCCGTGAGCACTGTTCGACATGGTTTGCAGCAGCAGGACCTTTCCACTCACTGTCTATTGCTTCGGTTCCACTGACCTGAACACAGGCATATGTTGCTGCAATGGTGCCAAGAACATCACCGCTGGCAGGAATATCGCCATTGTACTGTGTTTTGGACGTGTCCCATGTCAGGTTACTGCACCATGATGGACTAACGCATGTATGGAGGCACTACGGTGAAAGGCTTGTGGAGGCATTTTGCGGCACCATATGGGTCCAGCACCAGGAGTTTGGGGTGCCATTCAGTTCCACTCACGTTTGCATCTCATACGCATTGACAATACCTTGACCAGCCAGCAATACATCCCAGAGGTGTTGGAGCCTGCAGTGGTACCTTATCTACAGAAGTCCCCTGGTGCCACGTTCCACCAGGACAATGCTTGACCACATGTGGCATGAAACGTTCTACAGTTCATGAATAACCACAGCGTGCTGCTTCTTCCTCGCCCACACGTTCACCTGATCTGAGTGACACATACTGAGCACATCTGAGACATGGACACACGATGGCTGATACAGCAGAGGCCACAACAGTCACAACAGATGAACTTTGGGCTCATATGGAGGCTGCATGGCACAGCATTTCACACATACACGTCCAGCGTCTCTTCCTGTCCAAGCCAGACTGTGTAGAGGAGGATATTTCTGCCAGTGGTGGATCCACCAGATACTGATTGTTGTGGGTTCTGCAAGCCTAACCGAGCTGTATTTATAATCATGTATCATAAGCAGTTTTCCAAATAAATATTACTCTGATATCTCAAATTTCTTGGTGTTTTAATGGCTGGCAGTGTAATAAAAAGACAAGAAAAAAACAATATTTAAGTAAGAGAGTCTTATTGCATGCATTTAAAAATGTAAATAATTAAATAGTATAAAAATAATAGACAAATTGTAGAATTGAAAGAAAATGTGTACATCAAAGGATGTTAGTGTTATTTTTGATTAAGTATTGGGAGTCACTGAATATAAGTATGTTGGCTTATGGCTGGATGATACGTTTATATTTAAATATCACATTAATAAGCCAGTCAATAAATTTAGATAAAACCTACATTTTATTAATAAAGATTTTTAGTTTATTTTATTGTTTATTGTTTTTGTTGGTTATTTTACTAACTTTTTATTTGCTTTCATTA
This sequence comes from Colossoma macropomum, assembly GCF_904425465.1. Taxonomy (NCBI): domain Eukaryota; kingdom Metazoa; phylum Chordata; class Actinopteri; order Characiformes; family Serrasalmidae; genus Colossoma; species Colossoma macropomum. Next base: position 804,533 of record NW_023494784.1, read on the forward strand.
CATACTGTGTTGCTACTTTGTGTTTCAAATTAGAGGATTATTTATTTTGTTTTATTAATGATTGTTACTTTGTTCATTTAATCTTGTTAGTTTTAATTTGTTTTAGTTGATTAATTTTGTTTTTAAAGGCCTGCAATGTGATACGGAGACAGAAGTAGCTGTATTATTACATACATTTCTGTATTTAAAAAAAGAAAATATTTGGTGAAAGTGAGGATGTAAAGGATGTTACTGTTCCTGATTTCTAACAGATCTACTGTACACAGTGGTGCAGTTTGCCTCACCTCATTTACCTCAGCCTCAAACATTTAAAGTCAGCATGAATCAGAAATCAGAGCCTAATTTCCTTTAAATGATGTTCACTGTGATCGGCTGTTTCGTTCTAATAAAGCACTGAAAGCACTGCTGGGTTTTAGAGAGCATTGTTTGGGTTCTAGAGAGTAACAGAAGAGCAGTAATGAGTAGAGTTGTGTGCACAGTGTGATTAATATCATGGGTTCAGCACCACCTACTGGTTGGTCACTAAAATGCAGCCTCTTCTCCATTAAGGAATTCTGGGAAACTCACAGTAAAGACTGAGTGCATTGCTGTGGGTCCTCACTGCTCCTGACTGTGGACCCAGAAAAATCTAAATATCACAGTAAAGTGCTGAAATGTTCAATATCAGCTTCTATATTCATAATTAATACCACTTACAGAGGACTAATTTAAATCTGCAGTTCCTGGGCAGGTAACCACAGGAATGTTATTAAACACAATTAAATATATAGCCCGCTCACACCCCCCAACTTCATCTCCTCCAACCAACTCAACCCTTTTTGGAGCTACACGAGGCTGCGCTAGTGTTAGCTAGTTTTATTTAGACAGATAAACAGACCAAATTATGACTAAACCTGCATTTTGTGCATATAGCAGGCTAGGGAGCTGCTTTTGTGGTAATTTTTCATTTTCACCATCAGATGGCAGTGTTTCTTAGCTTTCTGTTTTCCTTTATTTTGTTACTGCAACTAGAAAAAAACGTATAAAAATGCCTGATGCTGAAGTGAAACATGATGAGTATAAATAAGTATTACATGATTGTAAACTTACAATAAAAAATAGAGTATAAGTAGTAGAGTTGTTTGTGTTTTATTATTTTAATTTTGAGAATATTTATCTAATAGAAACTATGGAAAGATAAATGGACCACATTACTAATGAAACTGTTGCCATATTCACTGCACAATAAACAGAGCATCACTCATAAGCCTGTATGTCACTTTCCTGGACATTGAATAAGCCTAGAATAATGTAATGTCAGTGCTGTTTTTACCTAGGGTTAGGGTTTTCCAACACCAGTGACACGACTCCCGGGGACCACAATTTATTATATAACTTATTATATTTTATAATATTTATTCGCCATTTGTTTTCTTTGTCATTTAGTTTATATACTCCCTAGTCATGTATAGATTATTGTAGTAAAAATAGCAGAAAAACGTTTCTGATCAAAATATGGCCTCAGCCTCTACACACGACTGTGGGGACAAGCACGTCTGAGGTGCCTGGAATTCTAGATAATTGATTTAAAAACCAATATTGCTAAACTGAGGCTCAAGAAGGTGTAATTGTTAAAAATAACGTATTGTTTTATTTTAAAATGTAAATAAATTGTAACCCTAACATGTTTTTTATAGTGGAATATATCTATAAATGGCAGCACGGTGACGCAGTGGGTAGCGCTGTTGCCTCACAGTGAGAATGGCCTGGACATGCTGAATTGCCCCTAGGTGTGAATGTGTATGTCTGTCTGTCTGCCCTGCGATGGACTGGCGACCTGTCCAGGGTGTATCCTGCCTTCCGCCCAATGACAGCTGGGATAGGCTCCAGCACCCAGAAGGATAAGCGGTTTAGATGATGGATGTATGTATATCTATAAATGCTAGGGACACAAAAATGAACAGTTCTGAAAAATGATCCCTTTAGAAGTCTAATGGAGCAGTTGAAAGTTTGAAAGTAGGAATGGTGGAATAAAAAAATGAAAATAGGATGGAAAAAAATGTGATTGAAAATAGAATTAGTATAAATGCATACAAATTGAAATTGAGTTGAGAAATTGAAAATTCAGATCACAACCTGGTTCATCCTCTGCCTGTGTACAAACCACTTGTACACAGAGAACCAACCATCACCCGCACAGTGAAGAAATGGACTGCAGAGTCTGAAGAGGCTTTGAAAGACTGTTTCAGTACAACACTGTGGGAGGAGATGTGTGATCCTTATGCGGAAGATATTGATGGCCTCACACACTTCATAACGGACTATGTCAACTTCTGTGTGGAGAATACCGTACCCACCAAGACCATTCGGTGTTTCTCCAACAACAAACCCTGGATTAATCCTGATATAAAGGCCCTCCTGAAGGAGAAGAAGAGGGCTTTTAAATCAGGTGACAAGGAGGAGATGAGATCTGTGCAGAGGGAGCTGAGAAGGAAGATCCGGGAGGGGAAAGCCAGCTACAGGAGAAAGATGGAGGCCCAGCTGCAGCAGAATAATGTCAGTGGAGTCTGGAATAGCCTCAAAACTATTTCTGGACACAAGAAGCCCGACTCCCGGGCTGTGGGGGACCACAAGTGGGTGAATGAACTCAATCTATTCTTTAATAGGTTTGATCACTCGCCTGCTCCCCCCACCACAGGCACATCACTGCTGAATTCTCCCTGTCTGGCACTACCAGCATTTGGCCCTCCCCCCTCTCCTGCACCCACCCCCCTTCATCTCAACACACAGCCACCATCAGACGGCTCTCCTGCTGACATACATCCCAGCACTGTTCTCCCTTACTCCAGCCTCACATTCACATCATCCCAGGTGAGAAGTGAGCTCAGGAGGATGAAGATCAGGAAGGCTGCAGGTCCCGATGCCATCAGCTCAAGGCTTCTCAAGACCTGTGCGAACGAGCTGTGTGACGTGGTCGGGTACATCTTTAACCTCAGCTTGAGGTTAGGGAAAGTCCCACAGCTGTGGAAAACATCCTGCGTGGTGCCAGTGCCAAAGACCCCACACCCCAAAGACCTCAACAGCTATAGGCCGGTGGCGCTGACATCTCACCTGATGAAGACCCTGGAGAGACTGCTTCTTGTCCACCTGCGCCCCCTGGTGAGCTCTTCAATGGACCCACTGCAGTTTGCCTACCAACCTGGCATTGGAGTGGAGGATGCCATCCTCCACCTCCTACACAGCTCTCTCTCTCACCTGGAGAATGCTGGGAGCACTGTGAGAATCATGTTTTTTGATTTCTCCAGTGTTTTCAATACCATCAAACCCACACTGCTGAAGGACAAGCTGGAGTGCACGGGCCTGGACCATCACCTCACCACCTGGATCCTGGACTACCTCACTAACCGACCGCAATATGTGAGGACCCAGGGCTGTCAGTCGGACACGGTGGTCTGCAGCACGGGGGCTCCACAGGGAACTGTCCTCGCTCCCTTTCTCTTCACCCTCTACGCTGCGGACTTCAAGTACAGCTCTGCCAGTTGTCACCTGCAAAAGTTCTCTGACGACTCTGCTATCGTCGGCCTCATCACAGACGGAGATGACAGGGAGTACAGAGAACTGACGCAGGACTTTGTGGAATGGTGCCAGAGGAACTGCCTGCAGATCAACGCAGGAAAAACCAAGGAGCTGGTGGTGGACTTCCGCAAGTCCAAACATTCTCCTCCGGTGCCTGTGAACATCCAGGGAATGGACATTGAGATTGTGAAGTCCTATAAGTACCTGGGTGTTCACCTCAACAAGCTGGACTGGACTGACAACACAGCTGCCCTCTACAGGAAAGGCCAGAGCAGGCTACATCTCCTGAGGAGACTCAGGTCCTTTGGCGTGCAGGGGGCACTTCTCAGGACCTTCTTCGATGCTGTGGTGGCCTCAGCCATTTTTTATGGAGTGGTGTGCTGGGGTAGCAGCATCTCCATTGCTGACAGGAAGAGACTGAGTAAGATCATCAGGAAGTCCAGCTCTGTCCTGGGATGTCCTCTTGACCCAGTGGAGGTGGTGGGGGACAGGAGAATGAGGACTGAGCTAACAAACATGCTGAAGAACCTGTCCCACCCCATGCACCGCTCTCTGACAGCACTGAGCAGCTCCTTCAGTGCCCGGCTGCGGCACCCGCGGTGCGTGAAGGAGAGATACCGCAGGTCCTTCCTCCCAGCCGCTGTCAGACTCTATAACAGTCACGGCACTCAGTAGACAGTAGTTTACAATTACTTTCCATGTGCAAGAACTCTCAACATCACTGCCACAGCACTTTACTGTGTGCAACATCTCAACCCACCATGCGTAGTATATTCACTGCGGATCACTGTCAACATGTTTACCACCATTATGTGCAATTATGTCAAGTGCAATATTTCTCCATTTATTTACTGTTTATTTATTTGCTATTTTATTCACTGTGCAATACTCACTACAATACATACATTTCTACATTTCTAAATTTAAATTTAATACTTTGTATATTTTTCTTGTAATTTTTGTACATCTACATATATCTTTATATTTTTATTGTTTATTCTATTTAAATATTGTTTGTATATTTCCTGCTGCTCTGTCTTCTGTGCTGCTGTAACACCGCAAATTTCCCCGTTGTGGGATTAATAAAGGATTATCTTATCTTATCTTATTTTATCTTAAAATTGAGTGGTTTTATGATTTACTTTTTTTGTTTGGAAGGTTATTTGATTAAAACAATGCTGATTTGATAAATTCAATAAGGGGTTTTGTATGAAGGTGGAAATATTCTTTGATAAAATGTGATGAAAAATTCATTTAAATTAAAAATCTAAAGTGGTATTTTATTAAATGATTTGAGAATCATTTTTCTATGTTTATTTTGCATTTTGATGTCTTGCAGCGTTTATTGTTTACTTTAGTCCATTTTTGTTACTTGGCTCTTGGGTTTATAGTTAAATGTTATTTTTTTACTTTGGCCTCTTTTCCACTGCACGTCTGAACAGTTCTGAGCACAGAGGGTAACAATTCCAGTGGCTTTTTTACACTGTTTGACACAGAACACTTATAAACCCGGCTCAGTATGGTTTACACGGTTACACGGTTATCTCACTATTCTGAGGGCCACAGAGCCTTTTCCTACTGTAATGATGAAGCTATTTGCTGATTGATTTCCCACGTCTCGTCTTTTCATGTGTCTGTGATTGCAGGATGTGGGCGGTGCTGGTCATGGCTACTTGGTCAAGCTCATCAGTCTTCACCCTGACGAAACGAGAAGCGGCCACATTTTGTTTTCCTGCCTTGTACTTGACTTAAACTGAAACGAGAGATACCATCTCATAATCCTCGCATTACTGTCCTTCATTCTTGTGAGCCATTGCAAGGCCCTATGGTCCGTCTCCAGGGTGAGGTTATTCCCTATTAAGTAATAATAAGTGTCCAGTGCCCATTTCACAGCCAGTGCCTCATTTTTACAGTAGAGTACTTCACCTCACTGGGGAAGAGTTTACAGCTTACGTTCTGCACAGGTCTCTTATCCTCACTGGAGCTGAGTAGTACTGTGCCAAGCCCAACTCTAAACACGTTGCTTTGTCCCATAAAAGGTAAGGCGAAGTCTGGGCTGTGCAATACTGGCTCTCGGCACAAACAATCCTTTAGGTCTTCAAATGAAATCCTGCAATTAGTCTGCCTGATCGGATCTTTACTCAGCAGTTTTAGGTCATAGGTGATGATATCGGTTCTTCCCAGTTTCTCACTGCACACCCCCTTTGGATGTTGTTGTGTTGGTGCCAGATGTTGTAAATCCAGTGTGGCATTATTTGAGTTCACCACTGGGTAGTTTTGCTCAGGGGGTTCCTCTTCATGCTCTACCGTTCTCACTCATAACTGTTCTGTAAGTGTGCCTGTTCTCTCCAGCCAAGGCCTCAACAGGTTTATGTGATACACTGGTTTCTTCTTTTTCCTGTCAGGTGTGCTGATCTCATGATTCACTGGACCCATCTTTCTTGTGACTTCATACAGGCTTTGCCACTTTGCTAACAGTCTGCTGTCTGAGCTTGGCAGCAGGATGAGTACTTTCTGCAGCTGCAGCTTCTGTTTGCAGCATGGCTTTCACTGTCTTGTTAAAGCGCTCCACGATACCATCAGTTTGGGGGTGGAGTGGTCCTTATGCCATGTACTCCTAAGACGTTGAAGGCTTCCTTCATCTGTTTAGTTGTAAAATTAATTCCTTGGTCCATTATCACCTGTCTAGGAAGTCCTCCAAGAACTCATGCTCAAACCTCTCCTCTCTGGTTTGTTGTGTTGTCAAAGTTCTTAAGCAGGCTACTTGGCTGTGATCCACTCCGTACATCACGTGCTGTTGATGTGTTTGGAAATGACTGCTCTGGCTGCTGGGGTTCCTCCTGTGGAACCTTCACAGTGTTCATCACTTTTTTGGCAGCATTTTTGTTTATCCCTTTTTTGTAGCACTGGCTTCCTCCTGAAGTGGACACATTTCAAAGGTCCTCTTTCCGCACTGCAGCTCACTGCCACTCTTTTTTCAAGCCAGTTTTATACCGGCAGATTCCCACAGATGTTTGAGGGTGGAACCATTCTCTACTGAATGGTACACACATTCTTCAACATGACAGAAGTATCTGTTACCCACATATTCTGTGTAGCTACATACAATCACTCTAATTCACATTTCCGTTTCTTAATAGTTTTGCTCTCCACAGGCCGTCATCATGAGTGTAGGAGAATTCTCCCCCCTTTACCTGAATTTACCTTGGACTTTTACAGGCTTTATATTTTAGACAGCGCTGTATTCAAAGTCCCTGTAACTCTAGTTTTAGAGTTTTTCTGTGTGTGTGTGGGTGGGTGTGATTCCAGCACGTGGGCAGTGCTGGTAATGGCTACTTGATCAGGGTCATCATCACATATCAAATAAATTCAGTTCACTGAAAGGAACTGACCAAATAGATGATAGACCAAATAGACCATTTGTGTAATAATAATATCTTAATTTTATTTATTTTATTTATATAGCACTTCTCATACCAGTGGCAGCTCAAAGTGCTTTACAGAGAGGTGATAATTGTCATGCATCCCTCAGAGGTCTCTAGGGACTCCATGTCTAGAAGCAGAATAACTGAAAGAGTCTCTCCACGTTTTCTGTGTTTTACTGAAGGAGTTCAGAAGGTCAGAATCTGCAGATCTGAGATCATAAACAGACATTCAGGAGCTTTAAGGTCATTTAGAGCTTTAAAAACCAGCAGCAGAGCTTTAACCTCTCTCTAACAGATCCAGGCGGTCAGTGCAGTTCTTTTAAAGCGGGACTGATCTGATCTCTCTCTGTTGTTTTTGTTAGGATGCTGCTGTGTTTTGTATGAGTTGTAAAGGATGTATTGTTCTCTTAGAAAGTTCAGTAAGAAGATCATTACAGTGATCAACTCTGCTTGTAACAAATGCATGAACAAGTTTCTCTGCGTCGCTCTGAAAGAGAAAAGGAAAAGGAAAACTTTCGCGGCATTTCTCAAATGATAAAAAGCTGCTTTAGTGACTGTTAGTTTTTTCCATTATGGAGGCAGCTGCCTAACTGGTCACTGCCTTCAAAGGCAGCTCTCTCTTTAGGGCAGCATGTTAACAGAAAAGGAACCTTAGTAGGCGTCACATTCGGGACACTCTCGAGAGCCATCATGCGTCATAACTTTCACTGTGCTGTACACATTTTATCTCTTCACTCTCAGTCGCTTGTTAACTTACACTCACCTCTGACTGTAAAGGTGGATCATCTCAGTGAACACAGGCGGCTCCGTAACTGTTTTCCTGCTTTGACTCTGGTGTGGGAATTTACTGTGTTTGAAGAACCAGCGGCTTTAACGAGTCGTATCTGTCGTTATATACTCGACTCGGCGCCCCAGATAAATACAGATAATCGTGACTGAGCTACTAGTTTGTGAATCATTTCAGTTTATTCTCTGTCCTCATCCACCTTGAAGAACCATAAAGAGGCATAATAATTGAGGAGTCTACATCATAAAAGCACTTACCTGTCTGCTGTCGACACAACTTACCTGTCTGTTGTTTACTACTGTTATATCCAGTCAGGCCTGGTGCAGAACCTTCTCTGTGTTCTTGGACAGGATGCTAGACCCTGGGCGGTTCAGGTGTAATCATCCCCTCAGTAGAAGGCCAGTAGCTCCCAGAAAGCACTCCAGTTACTCACATAGCCAATGTTCTTGTTATGCCGAACTGTTGTGAAGAGTTGTTCTTCATCAGGGACAGAATTCTTCTGTGATCCATCACAGTCATTTTCTGTGGGCTTCTGCCCATTTTGGCATTTCTGATCTCACCAGTGCATTCCTTATTTTTAAGAAAGTACTAAGTAATTCGTTTGGCCACACCTTATATTTTTGCTTTTTCTCTGATAGGTTTGTTTTCAGCCTGATGATGATTTGGGCTTCATATTGAAAATTATCAGCAGATTCCAAATGCAAATGCTGCACTTGAAATCAACTCTAGAGCTTTTATCTGCTTGCTTGTAAGTGAAATAACACACGTGGCCTTGGAACAGTTTTCTCATATCACTTTTAAGGCCCTAAAATGGGGGAGGGGGCGCTTTGTATGAAAACAGCTGTAATTATTACACCGTTTTCATGATGTTTAAGCTGCAAGTCTAAATTTTGAGCTGCAAGTCTAAATAACTCTCTTATTATTATCTCTTATTGTCATCTAATAGCTCTTATGTATTTAGTTTTATATATTTATTTATACATTTATATTGTCTCTATGGAACTGACAGTATATATTTACAAGATATTTATATTCATATATGCATACTAGATTCAATGGGATAAACTAGAGTTAGATGGCCTAGAACGAGAATCAAGGATATGAGCATAACCCAGGAAGAGCTCTTTAAAGGTTTCTAGCTGGTGATGTACAGATGAGAGTCAAACATAAAAGAAAACATGACAAGGAACACCAGAACAGGACTGGAGTGCAGGCAGGCTCTAGATCAGGAACTCACACAGAAAGCAAACAGAACACATCACTGCAAAGATCATAACACCCAGTGACATGTACTCCACTCTAAACCCCACTACCATATTTTCTGATTAGGACAAGGAATGAGTCCGAATTTAAAAACATTCAAACAGTCATAAAAGTGCAAAAAATAATAGTAAATTAAATGTTCTGAATATGCAAATAAGTTTTTCTCAAATGTTATACATTCTCATATTTAACACAAGCTGTCTCTATGCTCCACCAGAGGGCAGTGTAGAGACTGTGTATCACACACTGTTCAGAGTTTCCGTGTTTAGTTGACACACGGATGAACGAAACTGACTGCAGCCGTCTGAAGGCCACAGCAAACCAGATTCACATTGCCAGAGGGTCTCTGGAACCGGGTAGCAGACAGAACCTAGCTATAACACATACTGGGAGCCACAGACAGAGGCAATTTAACCTGTTGGTGCGCTCTGCGGCTCCAGGTGGTCACAGTCCCATAGGGTCCAGTTAAAATCCATGTAATCAAAACACAAGCCTATAGCTAGAAGCATCAACAGATTAAGGAAATAATCTGACAGTCTCTTTAAATCAGCCTCCAACATCAGTTTTCCCTGTTCAGCACCGCCTCCTCATCAGCGTTCCCATTTAGCTCTGCCTCTGGAAGCCAGTGTAGAGATTTTAGAGCTGCAGTAATGAGCTCTGTTCTCCTGGTCCTGAGACCATTACAGTAGTCTATGCTACTGGAGATAAAAGCATGGATAAGCTTCTTGGGGTCATGTTGGGGCACCAAACCTTTGGGTCTGGCTGTATATTTAAGATGATATGAGGCTGTTTTGGTGGTTGCTTTGATGTGGCTGGTGAAGGTGAGATTGAGTGTATTAAAATGCTGAGATTTCATATTTGGTCTTTAGTTTTGAGCTAGAATTGAGCTGTTCACTCATACCAATTCTCTTTACTTTGTTGTCAAACACAACAATCTCTGTTTTGTTCTTATTAAATTTAAAAATTTGCCCCATCTAGTTATTTAGATGCTTTAAAGATTGACACAACCTGTTTTCCAACCTGTCCAGCAGTGTTCTATGATCTACAGTGTCAAATGTAGCACTGAGATCTAGTAGAACCAGAACTGATGTGTTTTTTTTTTTTTGTTTGTTTTGTTTTGTTTTTTTGCCAGAGACAGTGTTCACCCGAATATCATTTAACACTCTTAGAAGAGCAGTTCCAGTGCTGAGGTGAGGTCGGAAGCCTGATTAAAATTAGTCACACTAACCCTTTAAGTTTAAAAATTGCTGTATCTGTGGAATTTACACAATGACCTTGTAATGAACAGTAATTTGGGAGCTGAAATGTACTGCCCAGTACTTTTTTTGGTTCACGTCTTTTTTCGGATGTAAACACACCCCTTCAGCATAAGTAGTAAGAGCTCAGCAGAGAGGAGGAGACACTTTTCTGTTTTCTTTGTTTTTCCAATGTTTTAACA
>NW_023494784.1:817500-995000 GCF_904425465.1 Colossoma macropomum
TTATATATTTTATAATAAACAGTGTGTCTGTCATTATTAACTCTCTCAGCTCTGTGTCTGGTTGTATAAACACCTTCACTTCTCTAAAGTGTGAACATTAAGGGGGGAATTAGTTACTGATACAGAATAAAATCCCTCAGATGCTTCTCTGAGTGAACCAGTTTACTGCAGTCACTGACGCTTTACCAAGAGGACGTGAAGGTGAAGAACATCTCCCACTGTGGACTGAAACTCCACTGGAAATGTCTAATAGACATTTTTAATTGTTTTAATACCAGCAACATGATTCATGTGCTGTTAGGTCTGTTTGTAACACAGTTCTGACTGGCTCTGCATTTGTCTACCTCTCTATGTCAGCTTAGAAAATGTGTGTGTGTGTGTGTGTGTGTGTGTGTGTGTGTGTGTGTGTGTGTCATGTAGAATCACTCTGTGGTTGTTCTGCATGTCAGTCAGTTCCTTTCCTGATAAAATCACCAGTTTTAGTTCAGTAACAAAGTGTATCAGTCTGCAGGCGGAGCAGAGTAAAGCCTGCTGTATTTTCTCACAGCCTGAAATAAAAACTCTACCCTAACTCAGATATATGGTGGAGTTTGCATGGCTGCTTAACACCTTTCAGTTTTTCACAAAATAAATCCTACTGATGGTCACTTAAATCAGATTTAGAAGCTGTGTAGACGAAAGCCACAGACACACTACATGACTTTACATGAGTTGTGTTGTATTGTGTTGAATCTTGAAGTCATTGTGGTTTGCACACATGGCTGATCAGTGACAGGTAATCTCACGTAACAAAATCTTTCCCCAGTAGAATCTCTGAGTCTGTCTGCTCTCCAAACTGCCTTTTGTCATGAAAAACATGCGAGAAGTGACACAGGGAATGTTGCGATGCCGTGTGTGACACAGGAACTTTTTTCTTCCAAAAATGGATGTCAGCAAGAAGCAAGCGATCCGAGTTGTTTGTGTGTTGATTGGCAAGGATGATAAAGAAAAGAACTCCTCCCCCAGGTTCCTCCTCCCCCGTGTCTGCACTCTCACTGACTGTAGCTCATCACCAAACTCACTGCCACTCACAACCGGGTCACAACACTGCTCACACTTCAGATATTTGGCCTGCTTCGTATCTTACAGGCTCTTGGATGGTGTCTTTGAACAGTGAACTCTGAAAAGAGTCTTTGGAAGTTCTTTTAACGAGTAAAGGTTTCTGATTGAAAGATGAAAACTGATCATTGATTTCATGTAATTTATTGATAGCTGCTAGTTAATTCTGTCCTCGTTAACTTGCTAGAAATGTTTCAGCAAAACAAGATGAGAATGACGGCATGAATGTGAGTCAGAAAGTCCCTCTATTAAACTGCACAACTGAAATATTTTGGTAAAACTTCCTGAGAATCCTCTCTTTGATATTCTTTATCAATGCTTTTATTAGGTGTTATATGGCATATGTAATGCCTTATAATGCCTGGTATAAGTTTGTATAATTGCAGTATTTACATTTTCATGCATAACATTTTATAAAATAAGGGTATTTAACTTTTTGATGTCAGATTTCATAACACACTGTAATATCTGTTAGTAAGAACATTCTAAACATTAACGCTATAATACATTATAACAGGGTTCTGGTATGTTATTTGCATAACAGCAGACCCAGGTGTTCTGCCCCCAACAGCTGTGGGAAAAGATTTTGTATGGAGAGGGCTGTTTTTGTGGACCTGCTTTAAATTCTTCTTTCTTTCTTTCTTTCTTTCTTTCTTTCTTTATTTCCTTGTTTAGGAGTCCATCTAACAGTAGCTTTGCTAATTCAAGCTTTAAACAGTTCCTGCATTGGAGTAAAGTGATATATTCACATATGAATCTTAGTGTGTAAGACAGACCCTGCAAACTGCAGAGTGACCTTCCCATTTCACACATTTGACACATGATTATCTAAACTCACTTAAAGCCTATAAAGAGCTCTTATGATGCTCTATAAGGTATTATGTACTCAAATGAACATTCCTTAAAAGACATAGAAAACCTTATTTAAAGCCTATATTAAAGCTCTACAAAGGGTTGTGTTTATAGTGCATTACAACTCCAATGTGTACAGAGTTCTTATGAACAGATAACGTAGTGTGTTTTAGATGAAGTAACACTCTTGCTTTATAAAGTATTATAGCGTTTAATGCTGATCTGAGGCTTTTCCCCAAAACTGTTGGCAAGTGGAAAATCAGGGCTAAAATCATGTAGTGTGAACTCGGCTTAACACACTGCATTCAGTCTGAGCTGCATTATTAGTGCAGAAATTAATATTTATTTATCCATCTATATATTTAATGTACATTTTAATTATTGCAGCGTTCACAAGGTGTATGATCATGTCAACTAAGGAAACTCTTATATGATCACTTAAGGCTTTTCTGTGAAACACATTGAGCTTAAAGAAATCCTTAAGGTGTTTTATGGAACCAGGCACTGAACTCTACACTGTGTTCTTCAGAGAACTGCTGAATATCCAATAAAAGGTGTTGAGAACATCTGTAATCTCTCACCTCCACTAGAGATCTTTCTAAACTCCTCTTCACAGAGCTGCTCCACTTTCTCTCTCAGCTGAGACACAGAGTTTAACACCTCCTTAAAAGAGTCATTAGGACTGAATATGATGGAGGTCAATGCAGATTCAGGAGGAACCAAGAGAGGCTGGAAACTCTACAGAGAACCAAATAAACAAGACAGCTAAAATACACATCTTACATCAGTTTACTCCCATCTAAGAGGAGCTAATGGCTCAAAGACAGCTTCTTCCCCCATGCAACCAGGCTATTGAACAGCCAGTAATCACTGCTCTGCCCAGCCCAACCCTTCCCATTACACGTACGTGCACCCACTGTACTCCCGCACTTTACTTGCATAGCTGGACTTTGAATACCTATCCAAAGACAATACTCTCCCCCTGCGCTTCCACTTAACTTCCTGTACCTTGCACTTTACTAAATACTCTGCCACCTACTGTACCATCTTCTACCTCCACACCTAGTGTGATTATTTGCACATCCACATAGCATTGTAATATCCATTACTATATATAGTATATAGTTGATTACACTCACTCTGCATTCCCAGTGCAATATTATATGTCTCGGTGCAATATTATTATTTTTAAGTTATTGTGTAAGATTATATGTATATATTTTAGTTAAATTGGTTTTATCTATTCTTCTATCCTATCTATAGTTTTGTTTATCTATGTGTAAATACTGTTCTCTGCATAATTTGTGGAACTCGCACTCAAGTTTTTCACTCACCTGTGTCCCTGTACTCTTGTGATGTGACAATAAATCTGATTTGATTTGATTTGATTTGATTTGATTTGATAATGGAGACTGAGAGGATCTTGGTTTTAGGAACTGCAGGATCTAAAAACTATGGTAAGGTTTATTTCTGCTTTCATTGTGTTTCAGACTGTTTTACATTGGCTAATGTTTAGCTTACAAAACCTGATATACAGTCACCTAATTATGGAATAAGTTTGTATCTCTAAATTTGCTTTTATTTCAAAGAATTAGATTTTTTTTTTCAAAGAAAATGTTCCCAAACAACATTTTGGAAAAGTCTGGCTTTTCTGAGACAAAAGTTCAAAATTATATTATAAGACATGCTGACTCTGGGAAAGTCTCTGTTTTACTATTGCTCCATCTTAACTCAGTCTTTGATACTGCTGGCTTTGTGAGTGTGTTTGCAAATCATGAACTGCTCTGAATTGTCTTTTATCTTATTTACCCAGTGTGGAGAGGGGGGCATGGGTGAATGTCGAATGCAGGACGGAGAAGCAGGAGCAGCTCCGCGATTCCTGCAGGAGGTGGCTCTTGTCCGAAGAATGCGATTCCGAGGAGGTGCTCGACCTGGTGGTGCTGGAGCAGTTCATCGCCCACTTACTCGAGGAGACAGTAGCTTGGGTCCAGTGCCACCAACCAGAATCGCTGGACGAAGTCACAAAGCTGACAGAGGTGCATATGGCGGCGTATTCAGGGGCAAGAACCCCCACCCAGCCAATACCGCTCTCTCCTTCTCTCTCTCTCCCTATTCCCACTCCCAGAAAGAAGGGAGCTCTAGCCCCCAAACTCTTTCCCCGCTCTCGCCCTCCCCACGACCCCCCCTTTCTACCTCCTGCACCCCCCCTGCAGCTACTCATGGTCTACCTTCTCTCTCTACACAGGGGGCAACAGCTGAGCCCACGAGAGCTGGGGTGAAGCCTGGGCAGGTGTGTTGGCGATGTGGGGAGCCCGGACATTTCCAGGACCAGTGCCACCACATGGAGGTTGGAACATTGGTCCGGGTTCCCACATCGCCACCCACCTCCCCTGATCGAGCTGGAGCGTACCACATACCAGTGAGTATTCAAGGGGGTACATATCAAGCCTTGGTGGATTCTGGCTGTAATCAAACCACAATTCGGACGTGGCATTGGAGAGGGCATATCGGGTGAAGGTGCAGTGTGTCCATGAGGATGTACACAATTATTCTCTCCTGCCCATTACAATCGAGTTTCGGGGAAAAAAGCATAGTGTGAAAGGTGGCGGTTAGTCCAAATTGGTCGCAGTTTGGGGTGCTAGTGAAGGCTTTCGTAGAGGATGGATCCCACAGTGCTATAAGGAAGGGAGCATGTGCCGCGTTCGAGGCTTCCGCATTCGTCTGTGACAGGGGCACTTGGCTGCGTAGGTTTTCACTGGGAGACAAAGTACTCATTTTACTCCCTACATCGAGCTCCAAATTGCTTGCCAAGTGGCAAGGACCCTTTGAGGTCACACAGCGAGTGGGAGAAGTTGACTATGAGGTCACACAGACAGACAGAGGCAGGGCAGTTCAGGTATACCATCTCAATCTCCTTAAACCCAGGAGGGAGACGGTCCCTGTTTCTCTGGCGAAGGTGGTTCCCGAGAGAGCCGAGTTGGGGCCAGAGGTCCCAACCAAACTGAATCACGATCTGTCTGCTTTCCCCATCCCAGAAAGCAGAGATGGCAAAGTTACAAATGGAGTTTTTTGACATGTTTTTGCCTCTGCCTGGCCGTACTGACCTCATAGAGCACCACATTGAAACTCCTCCTGGCGTGGTTGTACACAGACGGCCTTATCACTTGCCTGAGCACAAAAAAAAGGTGTTTCAGGACAAAATTAAGGCTATGCTCGATATGGGGATAATCGAAGAGTCCCACAGTGATTGGAGCAGCCCCGTAGTGCTTGTCCCCAAGCCTGACAGGACTGTTCATTTCTGTGTGGACTACAGAAAAGTCAATGCAGTGTCTTAATTCGATGCCTATCCAATGAACTACTCGATCAGTTAGGGGCTGTTCGTTTTTACTCAACACTAGATTTGACCAAGGGCTACTGGCAGATCCCCTTGACTCCAGTATCCCGAGAAAAAACGCTGTTTGGGTTACACCAATTCATCACTCTCCCTTTTGGGTTATTCAGAGCACCGGCCACGTTTCAGTGACTCATGAATAGAATTCTCCGCCCCCACTGTGCTTATGCCGCTGCATGTGCAACATTTGAGGGCGCTTCTGAGATCGCTGAGACGGGCAGGGCTTACGGCCAACCCAAAGAAGAGTGCGATTGGATGCGTGGAGGTACAGTATCTGGGCTTCCACTTGGGTCACATACAGGTGCGTCCCCAAATTGATAAGATGGCCACAATTGCGACGTGTCTGAGACCCAAGACCGAAAAGGAGGTGAGGCGCTTCCTGGGGATTGGCTGGCTATTATCGTAGATTCATACCTAATTAGTCGGACGTCACCAGCCTGCTGACTGATCTCACTAAAAAGGGAGCACCAGATCCGGTTCAGTGGACGGAGCAGTGCAAACAGGTTGTGAACCGTGTTAAGGCAGCTTTCTTTGGGGGCCCGCTGCTTTGTCTTGCAGACTGACGCGTCAGATAGAGGGCTGGGGGCCATTTTGTCCCAGGTGGTGGAGGGGGAGGATCGCCCCGTGCTGTACATAAGTCAGAAATTATTGCCTTGGGAGACTAAGTAGAGCACCATTGAAAAAGAATGTCTGGCCATCAAATGGGCGGTCCTCACCCTCCGCTATTAACCATTGGGGCGCCCTTTTACCCTCTGTTCTGACCACGCCCCTCGCCAGTGGCTCCACCGCATGAAGAATTCCAACTCCAGAATCACTCACTGTCTAGCTCTCCAAACCTTTAGATTTGAAGTGATTCACAGGCCGGGGTCTCAGATGGTGGTGGCCAACTTCCTCTCCCGCTCGAGTGGGAGGGGGAGTGGGGTGTCGGCCCGATGGCTGCCCGGCCTGTGTCGGGCATGGGGGTATGTGGAGAGGGGGGCGTGGCCGAGCGGCGAATGCAGGATGAAGAAGCCGGTCGGGCTGAACCAGCAAGATAAGTAGCTGATGATGTTCACCTGTGCCTTGTTTCTGCCAGCCTACATATAGTCACCTCTTCCCTCAGTAGGTGGCAGAGCCCAGAGAGAGAAGGAGACCCGTGAGGGCGTGAGAGCCGAGCTGAACCGAACTGAACTGAGCTGAGCTGAACTGAGCTAGAAAGAAAGAAAGAAAGGACTGAAAAGTCCCAGCGAGCTTCTCTGCTTAATTTGTCTGTGGGCTGAAAAGCTGAGTAGTTTTTGCGTTGTGTGTAAATAATAAAAAGCTCTCCGTCTTTACACCTGCCCCCGACGTCCTTCCTCCACCCATAATTAAAGTTGTTACACCCAGTAAAAATGTTTATTGTTCATTGGTAACAGGATGTCCTCTACTATATATCTTACCTGTGGGGTGCCTCAGGGCTCCATTCTTGGCCCTATTTTATTTTTATTCTATATGCTTCCCCTATGTTTTTAATCCAGGTTAACTCAGTGTTTTAATGTTTTTCAAATTTATGCTGATGAGACTCAGCTTGATCTGTCCATACAACATAATGAATCAATGTAAATGATTGTCCTTTAGCTATTAATCACCATCATCATGTTTTGTATCTTCCTTAAGTTAACGAATCAGAATTTTTTTTTACAGTATTTTACAGGATTTGATGATACCTATATAAACACTTGAACTACTGTAATGATTTATATACTTCCTTAATTAAAGATGCTCTGGTTTTGCTTCAGTTCCCAAATTTTAATTGGAGATCATTTTTTAGTAGATACATATTCATGTAAGAGGCACTAAACATCAATGATTAACATTTGCAGAAAATATATTTATATTTTCTGGCTTTGAGTGTATTTGGTGAATCTCAGTGTAGAGGTTCTGGTGGTGCTGTTACCTGGAGGAAATGGATGTGGTCCTCAGTGAGTGAAAGCTGCTCCAGCTCAGTGTTTCTCCTCCTCAGCTCAGAGATCTCCTGCTCCAGTCTCCTCAGGGCTCCTTCAGCTCGACTCACTGCAGCCTCCTCCTGAGCTCTGACCAGCTCTGATATCTCAGAGCGTCTTCGCTCAATGGAGCTGATCAGTTCAGTAAAGATCTTCTCAGTGTTCTCCACTGCAGTCTGAGCAGAGCTCTGTTAGAGCAGAGAGAGAGAGGAGAAGAGTCAGATACAGACAGCTAATTCACTCACATCTATCTATCTATTTATCTATCAGTTCAGTAAAGATCTTCTTGGTGTTCTCCACTGCTGTCTGAGCAGAGCGCTGTTAGAGCAGAGAGAGAGGAGAAGAGTCAGAAGACTTTTTCCCCCAACACAGAATCTGCGTTTCAAAGTGTATGAAACTGATAATCTCTTTGTTTTGGCTGCTGATTAGATTCTGTCTGTCTAGCTGACTATAACAGATCCTGCAACAGATCAATCCTCTTCTAGAAATCAGCTCTTGATGTTCTGCTCCAAACTCACCTTGTGAGACTCCACAGCCTTCCTCAGCTCCTCCACCTCCTTCTCTCTCTCCTGGATTCTCTGCTGGAGTTGTGTCTTGGTTTCCATTAGCTTCTTCTACAGAAACACAAACCATAATCCATCCACACATTTACTTAGAATGGGTTATATGCAATACTATAAATCTGAAAATACAGGTATGTTGAATCACAGGTATGTTCAGAGTCTCACTGTATACACCACTCCTGATTTTGGAATGCGTCTGGAATGTTTTTGCATTGGTGTCATTGTTTGACAGAAACAGAAGTTTATCTGGTTAGATGAGATCCTGGTACAGACAAGTTGCTTGATGGACTGGACTAGAAAGATCTGCTGTTGAGTTGATGTTTTTGATGTGCTCACAGATCCCATTTTTCTGTCTTTCAATTTAAGTAATAATATAAAGTTAATACAGTTCTTACCTGTTTCTCAGCTCGTTCTGCTGCAGCTGGTACTGTATCATGTCCTTTATGTTCATCCATGGTACACAGAATGCAGATACACTGCTGGTCAGTGCGACAGAAAATCTCCAGATGCTTCACAGAAACACCAGCACAGTCAGAGATCCATACAGCAGCAGCTCCACTGTGGAATTGAGTGAAGTTTCTGTTTCTCTGAACTGAAGAACAGAGACAGTTTCCTGGTTCTGAGTGTGAGAACTGACAGTTAAACAGGTGTGTCTGATAGAGTTAAATCATTTAACCCTTCATTTAACCCTTTAACAGTTGAATAACTAAAGGCTTGGCACTCTCAGGCCCACAGCACAATAAAGATATTGTGAAAATAAGCAACATATAAATAGAAATAAATCTAAAACTGTAATAGTGGTGTTGGTCACAACTTCAGATTGAAGCAGTTGATACTCAAAATATTTAACACATAATTTGCAATGGGCTCCGAAAGTGCATAAATAGATGTATTTATTTCTAATTAGCTTTCTTAAGTTAATTGTGACTATAGCAAAAAACAACAAAACAACAACAACAAAAAAACAATAATAATAATAATAATAATAATAATAGTAGTAGTAGTATTAGTAGAGATCATGAATGGTGGGAATTGAGGATTGAGGGTTCAAAGTGACAGTTCTTGTTTTTCAGAAATAGTTGGTGAGACTGTTCCTTCTTTTTGCACTTTAATCTCTACTAGTCTGTAGCTGATTTTTAGATTTGTCACTTGTAGATGTGTATTGATGTGTAAAAATGAAAACCACAGGCATTCAGAGGCCTTTTGTATTCATCAACTTCTCAAGAATCGTTTTGGAAAAGATCAGTATGAAGTTTCGCTTTGCTGTCAGTGAGGCATGTTCAGTTATGCTTTTCTCTCCGTCACTAGTGACAGCAGTGTTACTAGCTTTGTTTGTGAGAAGTGTAAGTTAGTTTCTTGCTTGACAGAAAAGATTATACAGTTGTGATTATACAGAGGTGTGTTTCTGTAATTAGAAAAGAGCAGGGCTGGTCAGCAGGGCTCAGACTGTTAGAAGCTCCAGGTGCCTCAGGGAGAGCTAGCATGCCCTCGCCTCCGGCAGCAGAGCCCTCAGTGTGAGGCGAATGGGTGGCGTCTTGACAGCATAGTCGTAAAGCTAAAGCTAAAGCTAAAGCTTCCCCACTGTTAGCTCTGCTGCTTTATGATGCCACATAGGTACCACCTAAATGAGACTATGTCTGTTCCCCGAATCAAACAAAATCTTAGTAATATTAGACTACTTCAACCAATTCGCAATAACAGCACCTTTGGTCTAAAATTAGAAATTTTAAGATCCCCACATGATCCTCTGGATACTAAATTTCTTCCTCGACAGGGAGCAGTTTGCAAGAGTCTTTCTTGTCATGCTTACATCCACTGGTACTCCAATTGTCTCCAGGAAACAATGATTTCCCCTGTCCTGTTTTCTCTATATACCAATGACCTGTGGGGCTCAGATGGTGTGAGCACAGCCATGAAGTTTGCAGATGACACTGCAATGGTTGACACCCCACACAGTCCTGCCCACTTTGACAAGGAAATAAAGAAGCTGCACCAGTGGTGTGAGGAGCACTTTCTCCACATAGTCTTGCCAGAGAAATGCTAATCCTGTCCCACCGATGACACTCAGCAGAGAGGCTGTGGAGAGGGTTATCAGCTGCAAGTTTCTCAGGCCCATCATTGATAGCAGGATGACCTTCAATGATAACACACAAACCATCTTCAAACTTTTTCAAACTTTAGCGGACTTACCTCCTAAGAAAGCTGAGGCCTCTGAAGCCTCTCCCATCCTCCATATCTTTTATATCTGCCATATAAAATCTATAGAGATCCTCCTTCTTTTTCTTTCCTAGCTTGCTATGGGGGGCTCTCAGAGACCAACAAGGCTAAACTGATCACAGTGGGGTCTAAGCTTTGCAGGGAGAAGTTCTCAACCCTCCAGTGTCTCTATGATCAGAGGGCAGTGAAAAAAGCATATATAATCACGAGGGACCATGCACCATGGTCCTGGAGGAACGTCTTTTCAAGTACACAGATGGGATGACAATAAAAGCCTCTTAACTTGACCTCATTTGACTTCACTTGAGTCTCAGTTCATATCCTGAGCACCTGCCTTCGGATCCTACCCTCTGGTAGGAGATATGCTGCCTATGTATTTAATACAAACAGGGGTAGGGCCAGCTTTATCCCCTCTGCTGATAGGGTTCCTAACAAACATGACCATCTGGGATCTCTTTGCCCCCTCTGACTAGAAGAACTGGATCTGCAGTGTTAACACCCCACTTAGGCGCACATGTACATATAACACATGCATGTAGGCACAGGTACGCATGCATAAACAGTTGAAGTCATGTTTACATACACCTTAGCCACATTTAAACTCACAGTTCCTCACATGTAATCCTAGTACACATTCCCTCTCTTAGGTTAGTTAGGATCACTACTATATTTTAAGAATGTAAAATGTCAGAATAATACTAAAAACAATGATTTATTTCTGCTTGTATTTCTTTCAGTACATTCCGAGTGGCCCAGTGTTTACATATGTGTGGTTAGTAATTTGGTAGCATTGCCTTTAAATTGTTTAACTTGATTCAAACGTTTCAGATGAACTTCCACAAGCTTCTCACAAATCGTTGCTGGAATTTTGTCTCATTCCTGACAGAACTTGTCAAACTGAGTCAGGTTTGTAGGCCTCTTTGCTCGCACACACATTTTCAGTTCTGCCCATAAATTTTCTATGGGATTGAGGTCAGGGCTTTGTGAAAACTATGCCTTTACCTTTATTTTGTTGTCCATAAGCTGTTTATTTTGTGAAGTGCATCAGTCCCTCCTGAGGCAAAGCACCAGAACATGATGCTGCCACCACCTTGCTTCATGGTTGGGATGATGTTCTTTGCCTTGCAAGCCTTCCCCTTTTTCAGATCACATAATGATGGTCAATATGGCGAAACAGTTCCGTTTTCGTTTCATTAGACCAGAGGACATTTCTCCAAACAGTAAGATCTTTGTCCCCATGTGCAGTTGCAAACTGTAAGCTGACTATCCTATGGCGGTTTTGGAGCAGTGGCTTCCTCCTTGCTGAGCAGCCTTTCAGGTCATGTCGATGTAGGACATGTTTTACTTTTGATATAGATACTTTTGAACTTGTTTTCTCCAGCATCTTCACAAGGTCGTTTACTGTTGTTCTAGGATTTGTATTCTTCACACCAAAGTACGTTCATCTCTAGGAGACAGAACACGTCTCAACGGTAAGATGGCTGCATGGTCCCATTGTATTTAAACTTGCATATTATTGTTTGAACAGATGAACATGGTACCTTCAGGCATTTGGAAATTTCTCGGAAAGATGTTCCAGACTTGTGAAGGTCCACATTTCTTTTTTTGACATCTTGGCTGATTTCTTTTGATTTTGCCATGATGTCAAGCAAAGAGGCAAATACACCTTGAAGGTGGGTCTGAAAATACTTCCACAGGTATAACTTCAATTAATTTAAATAATGTCAATTAGCCTATGAGAAACTTCTAAAGCAATGATATCATTTTCTGGAATTTTCCAAGATATTTAAAGGCACAGTCTTGGTGTATGTAAATTTTGATACACTGAATTATACGTTAAATAATCTGTTTGTAAACATTTGTTGGACACAAATGCTTGTGTCTTATGCAAAGTAGATACCCTAAACAACTTTCTAAAACTATAGTTTGTTGATAAGGAATCTGTGGAGGGGATAAATATGAGTTTTGATGACTTCAACCTAAGTACAACTTTACTTATCTAAAGTATGTTCTTTTGAAGTATCAAAACTATAGCTGTCAATTATCAATAAAAGAGTTCCTAAATCTAGTAAGTTCTTTTCACCATGTAGCACATGTGATGGGTCATACAAAATACTACACGCTAATCTTTCTACACTTTTCCTAAAGGCTGTTGTGAAACTCTCCAAAGATTGATCTACAATCTTGAAACAAATTTGTATCAATCTCAGCAATCTTTAATTTCACTGAAAGACAAGTATACCATGCTGTCGCACAGTATTGCATCATGCTCTGGATCACTGTACTGTAAAACAAAAATAAAATCTGATTATGATTATGATGATTTATTAACCTGTGAAGAAGATAAATACATTGCTGTACCTGCAGACATAATCAATATAACTATTCCATGATAGTGTTGCATTTATATGTAAGCCTAAAGAAAGTGGAAATGAATCAGGAGAGAGACCAAAATCAATCTCCTCTGTCTTGTTTGTATAAATAATAAGAGCATACTGATTACACCAACCTACCCACCTATAAACACTCTGTTGAAATAGATCAATGTGATCCTTATCCGTCAACAGAGCTAATAATGTAGAATCATCAGGATATTTTAAAATAAAATGATTCGGTTCTTAAGCTTTACATCTATATTATATATTATATAATTTATATACAGTGTAAACAAAAACAGAAAACTTACACATCCTTGTGCTGTTCCAACTTTAGTAATGGGCAATGATAGTGTTTTATTTACTTTAACTTGCTGTAATATAATTGAAATAATGAAATCCTTATATCAAAATGAATAAGATAAGAATTAATATCTAACTGAGCCATTTTTGACAGAAGAATATCAGGTTGAATGGTGTTAAATGCAGAGGAAAAATCCAGAAAAAGTGCTCTAGCGTATGTATGAGGTTGGTCCAAATGCTTTAACACAAAATGTGACTACTGTGTCATCAGTGCTATGACCATGATTACGTGAAAACTGATATGAATCTAATTTACTATTTACTATTAATTGTCTTGGTAAGGTGCTGAACTAGGATCCACTCACAAGATTTCATAACAACTGATGTAATCACTACTGGACGAAAATCATCACAATCCTTAGGATATGATTTCTTAGGGTAATACATGATTTTCTGTGTATCTGCAGAAAGCTGGGCGATTACTTGTCAACCTGGAACCAGTTCTCTTGCAAAGGAATTCACAACCAAATCACTGATATTATCCAGACCTGTAGCTTTCTTTGTGTTACTGCTTCTAAGTGTACTTAACACATCATCAGCAGAGGTCATTATCCTAAACTGGTTGGTATAACAGCCCTGAGATTATCAGTACATTTGTCATCAGTGTTCACTATTTCAAACCTGGTGAAATGATTATTTTGGAAGTTTGAAAATTCAAGGTTATTTTCCACTGGAATTGGCTTCCTTAATGATGACATTCCCATCATGTTCTATATAACGTCCCAGAGTCTTTTCAGGTTCTTAGTTTTAAAAGAATCCTCCATTCTTTTGCTAGCAACCTCATTAGCATGCAGATGCCAAAACCACTTAAATGCAACCACAGTTATCTAGCCGTACAAATAAAAACAGACATAGTCTTACTTTAGCAACAAAAATAATATTTTACAGTTTTGTATCTTAAACAAATGGTTTAAACAAAGCAGAAAATTGGTGTCTTCAGTCCACTGTTGTCAGACAGCCTAGTAGGTTTCACCAGCCAACATGACCAAGAAGCACTTTGAATGAAGTTGCCATTTGACTATGCCCACTGATAAACATGCAACATACTTCACTCTTATTACAACTAACTACTGCAAACATGCGTCTCATTCAAAAAAAAAATATAGAAGATGAAATGTTCAATTTGGTCATTTGCAGAGCAGCGACTGCTTGCTAACATTTAGCTTCCGTCAGACTGATAAAAAAACAGTGTATGGAAGTCTGTATACATGTCATGTGCAACTCCCAAACTGGCCACCAGAGGTCTCCTGAATTCTAGCTGTCACTCACCCACACCTGTTCTCTCCGTTCATCAACTCCCCTATAAATACTCACATTCTCGGTCCACTCTTAGTGAAGTACTGTTAGTGTGTCACTGTAGTCCTGAGCCTTCTCTCTGTAACTTTGTGGTTTATTGATCTTGATTAGACCTTTTTGGACTGTGATTTTTTCTGTCTTAGATCTGTTGCAGGTCATTTTGGCCTCTGACCCTCTGCTCTGCCCCGACTCTGCTTTTGGACTGTGTTTTTGTACCATTGTCTGTCACAATAAAGCCTGCATATGGGTCCGACCAACCAGCCTAATCCTGCATTGTTACAATACATGGCAACATCAACTCAGAGTGTACCTCACCAAATTGTGTCGCCATTTTATATATATGTCTATATATCTCAAATGATCCATGCACCTCTGTGGGCAGAGTGTTTGAGGCTGAGATTAACCTCAATCAAACATTTTCTGTAACAGCTGATCAGTCCTGAACTCTGGTTAAGTGGTATTTTGGGCTATCTTTTGCAAAATTGCACTCGTGTGCTTTGGGATGTCTGTTTTGAATGGCCTGCTTCAGTTCATGCAAGAACATTTCAGTGGTGCTGAGTTTAGGTATTTTGGCTAATCTAAAATTTCTTCTGTTTGAGCCACTCAGTTGTTTGTTTACTCCTGTATTATGTGTCACAGATTCTCCGTTTGTCCCTCTCAGTGTCTGTTTCTTCCACTCTGTGGTAGCCATGTACCTTTTTTGTTTTCTTATACCATGTGCTTTTGTTGTTGTTCTGTGTCTCCTCCCTGGTCCTGCCCCCTTGTTATCTGCTCCACCTGTCTGTGCTCCGCCCCTCATTAGTCCCAATTGTTTCTTATTTTCCCTCAGGGTATTTATACCCCTGTGTTTGTTCAGTCTTTGTCTTGCATTGTGGATGTACTTGTGGATGTTTCCTTGTCTCTTGTTTGCGTTCTTCTTGTAGTTTGGTTTTGTTTTTGTCATGGACTCATCCGTTCTTCAAACCTTTGCTACTCTGGACTCTAATAAGCTCCGTCCAATACCTTTGGGATGAGTGCTCTTATGACTGAACACAGCTCCTTAGGCACTGATGAGCAGGTCCAGACTTCTCTTATCACTCAAATATACGGTATTAGACAAGTAGATACTGAATAATTTGCTGTAATAGGCTTTAATCATTAGCTTAAGGCTTGTAACTCATTAAAGGATAAAATAGCATAGTTGCTCAGGCATCTGAGTGTGTTATCATTGTATCTCTGTAATGTACCAATAAATCCAAACCTGCTCTGCAGGTGGTGGTGAATGAAACCAAACTGTGTAATTTTCCATCTCACCTGCATTTCCAATGCAAACTGCTCCTGCGGTGCAATGGTTAGAAATGGTGAAGGTGCATTGTTTGAGAGTTAACTCCAAGAAATCCAAGGCTTATTACATCTTTAGACTTCAGTAACATACAAACTGACTTTGTCATTGCAAACCTAAGTCATAGAAGGAATCAAATTTAAATGTAAATATTTTATACATGTTACATGATTAACAGAATTACATGACTTACATTTGATTTAATCACGATGTGGTCAAACGTAGTGTTACAAGTCTTGCCCAAAAAGTCATATTGGTGTAATGTGGTGTGCTCACCTGGGCAGGGAATCAGACTCTAACAGCAAAAAAATGAGATTTATGCCACTTTGAAAGTAGCCTATGAAAAAATACATCAGTTTCAATAACTAATTTTATTTATTTTCATTAATAATTACGATGAACAGTTATTATCCCAGTAATAACCCTAATAGCACTTTACAACCCTAAAATTTATAAGTAATTTAAGCAAATACTGTGAAAAAATTAAATCATTGATAGTTAAATGTCACTAGACTAAGCAATAAATAAAGATGTGCGGCTGCTCCAGAGTGTCCTGTTCAATAGGCAGTGCTTTTCTATGGAGTCTATAAAAGCTCTGTGTCAGCAGTGGGTTTAAGTATCTGAAAGTAGCTGAATTTACTAATCAGAAGGGGTAACTGGATACTTTTGAAAATATAATGTATCTTTTATTAAGAAAATAAGGACATTCTGACTGTTATATTCTCTTTCAAACATTGTCCAAAAACTGCTGTCTCTTTACCACATGCTCTACAAGCCACATGCTCTACAAAGGACGTATGATATCTCCGTTCTCTCTCATCAAACATGTGGACAATTGACCTGTACCACTAAATGAACACCTTCTCTGCAGGTGCAGTGGTGGTGAAAAACAATTGGTGAAAATATTTTGATGCTAAGAAAGTGTCCACCTGTGTTTACAATTCAAATTGCTCATGTAATAGACAGTTTATGAAAATGCCAGCCATCACATGAAAAAGCTGATAGTCATAGGATATAGAGAGTTTGTCATAATAAGTAGAACGGAACTCATCAGATAGTCAGTGTGTTATTGATTAATTGCACAGATAAAACTGTCAGATGATAGAAATAAACAGTTAATTATCAGCCAGAACAAGTATGTTTAACTAATTTCAGTTTGTATTTTAGTACTTTATAGTTTTTGTTTTATCCTGTCTTTAATCAAATCTAAGCTAATACATACATCCTGCCTCTACGCCCCCTTTATTAGAGGTATGTATTTCTTTCTCTATTCCTTCCCAAATAAACATAAAAAAACAAAAAAGTTGGCACAGTCTGTGAAATATATATTTTTTTATATTATTTGGTAAATAAATGCTCATTCTACATTTGATACCCTCAACATGATCCAAAAATGAATGCCATGAGCACTAATACACCCTCGACATATTCCACAACAGATGCTGGATTTTGAACTTTACGCTATAACAGTCTGGATGGTTCTTGACTTCTTTGACTCAAAGAACACGCCGTCCATTTTTTCATATCTGAAAGTTTGACTCGTCAGACCACAATACACGTTTCCACTAAACATCAGTCCTTTTCAGATGAGCTTGAGCCCAGAGAAGTCGGCAGCATTTCTATATGTTGTTTATTTGTGACTTCCACTGTGCAGAGTACAGTCTTAACTTGCATCTGTGCGTTCAGCAGTGAACAGTGCTTTTTGACAGTGGTAAGTATTCCTGGGTCCATGTGGTGATATCCTTCACAGAAACATGCTGGTTTTTAATACAGTGCTGTCTGAGGGATCAAAGCTCACAGAGATTCAGTTGTGGTTTTTGACCTTTAATCACAGAAATTTTTCTGGATTCCCTGAATCTTTTGATAATATTGTGTGCCACAGAGTGAAATACCTAAAATCTTTGCAAATGCTCATTGAGTGAAATGTTGTTTTTAAACAGCTGGATTATTTGCGTAAGGGCTGATCCATCCTTGCTTTCATAGGCCTTGCCTAGATTCTCCTTTCATACCCAAGCACTAACTAATTAACTCTTAATTTTAACAACATTCAACAATATTCCTAGTCTTAAATTGCTAGGAAGCAATTTGTACTGCTTTCATTTAAATACAGGTCAAATTGGATTTACAAATCAATGCTTTCTGCAGTTTTTGCATTTCACATACTGCTCCAACATTTTTGGAATTGGGTTTATATTAACAGTCGTAGTATCGGTAGCATAAGTAAAAATCATAGTAGTAATACTGGTAATAGTCACATAGAGTAGTAATATAGAGCAGCAGCATGTATTTATTTGCATCCTGACAAAGAAAATGCAATTAAAGCCAGGGCTGAAATGACAATCAAGCTATGAATAAATATGTATATATCAAATATAATAAGCAGAACAAAAGGCTGTTCAGTTCTTTTTAACATTGATACAGATGGTGTTGTTGTACAGATTGCACAATGCAATCTTTACTTTGGGATCCTTTCCTAGAAAAATGTGTAACTGTAATACAAGCACAAATAATTAAAAAATGTAATTATGCTTGTATGCTTCTCTTTAACCTTTTTTTCATGTGAAATAAAAGGAAAATACACTATGTCCTAATTTCCATCATACAGAGTTTATCTTACCAGGAATGGTTAAAAGCACTTACTGAGAGTAAATGTACTTTTGTACACCAAAGCAAATTTAGTTGTAGCTGTCTGCTTAGAGAAATTTCTTGAGCTAGTTTCTCTGAGAGCATCAGGGAGATGACACTGATTCAGAGAAGTTGTAAACTGGAAGATTTGAAATAATTCATGTAAAATTACACAAGATCAGTTCAGTGGCACAGTTAAATTGCAGCAAAGCTCTTACACTATAAACTACACATACCTGAAGAAGTGATTACATGAAAGGTTACAAGCCCTTGTTAATTCTGACACAGCAGAAATTGAAGGTCTGCAGAAGTTTTTGCCAAACATGAACTACTCCCTGCCGGAACAGTGACTGACCAACCATCATGTTAATTGTTGTCCCAGAAGAGTACAGAGAGATGATGG
This sequence comes from Colossoma macropomum, assembly GCF_904425465.1. Lineage (NCBI taxonomy): Eukaryota > Metazoa > Chordata > Actinopteri > Characiformes > Serrasalmidae > Colossoma > Colossoma macropomum. The sequence goes on from NW_023494784.1 coordinate 835,966, forward strand.
TGCAGACGATATGTCCATTCCAATCCACATTAACTTCAGGGAATATATATAATTCAGAATTCCAAGTGTTATTGTCCAAAATGAGCAGAGGAAGTGAAGGAGCGCCTGTACTGTGATGCCTGTGATGGTCATCTTTATCTGTCTCTGGAGACGGGGCGAGACCAGGCCGCTCTCCTCCACGTTCTTCATGTGTCTCCACAGGTAGAGAACCACTGCACAGCTCGAGGCCAACATCACACACAGACTGAGCATATATAAGGCTAATGTAAACATGAAGCTCGCAAAGCATAGCATATAGTTTATCTGCAGGGAATTCCACAGTGCATCCTGTGTGTCATTTGTGAAATTATTTGCTAGATTCATACTGAACTGTACAGTATTATAAAAAACACCTACAGCCATTCCAAACAAACAGAAAATTTTGTTTAAGATCAAAGCAGAGTAGATTAAGGCTCGTATGTTCCTCTTAAACCAGACGAAGAATGAATGCTGTAAAGGAACAATCTGGCAGAAGTAAAACATGTTCTTCCAGTGGGAGGACATAACGATGGTCATCATGGTATATATCATAACAGTCAGAATCAAAGGGCATATAATATGTAACAGGTTTACATTTTTAATTATGTCTCTAAAAACAAACTCATTAAAAACAAACAAAAGGCTGCAGAAATGAATTGTAATGTTGCAGCCAATAAGTGAGCCCAGTAAAACCTTGAGGGGTTCTTTCAGCTGCTCTGCTCCTTGCTGTGGAACGACCATGCAGTAGACGAAAAAGATGTTGAAAAGAATGCTGACGGCAGAGAAAGGCACGTTTACTGAAGCGAAAGCTTCATCGGTCATTTCAACAGAGAAATGCCAAGAAGTATTAAGAACCATGCTGGAAATATCTTTCTGAAACAGCAGTGGCCAAAAGCGTGGCCTGATGTGCTGTTCTCAGATACAAAAGATTCAGATTCCTCCTTCTTATTTTAAAATTTCCTCAGAAAAAGCAAGAGGTTCTGCTCTCTTGCCATGGATTGGTGCTTCAGACGTGGCACTCCCCTCACACTGATAGAGTGTCACTCCTTTTTTGTTGGAGGGAGGGGAGCAGGATGAGCATGATAATGTCTAAAATCTTGATTACATATTCTAAGTACTCGTATCAGTTTATGAAAACTACATGTGCAGTGGTGTAGATATTTCTTTGCCTCTGTATTTACAATGTAAATCACGCTAAGACACTGGAGATTCTCAACTGCTTTCAATAGGCTGAAGCTTGGGCCCTGAAGCACAACACATTCACACCAACTTTATTTTCCCTGTTTATTCCACATCATGTTTTTCCCCACTGTATATTATCTTTCTCTACTTTTATCCAAGAATACAAAAGTCATAATTATTTATTATTATTATTATTATTCATTACACATTTAATAGTATCAGTAGTAGTAGTGCAGCCTTTTATGAACAACAAAATGGTCAGTCAGTCAGTCAGTCAGTCAGTTAAGTGACCCTTATTAGTCCCACAACAAGCCCTATCCAGGGCGCCGGGGGGCAGTTGGGGGTTAGGTGTCTTGCTCAAGGGCACTTCAGTCACATACTGTCGGCTCAGGGGATCAAACCGGCTCCAGGTTCCCTAACCTCCAGCCCACGACTGCCCCCCAAAAGACAAGAGACGAGAATCAATAATAGAGGGAGTTTGTTAGCATATTTACAATACAAATCTGAATGTGGGCAAAAGAGCCCTAATTCAAACACCTACAAACAGGCTTTTGAACAGCAAACAGGTTTAAAAAACAGATAAACAGCTCAGATACTTTGCTATATAGTGAGAGACTTTCTAAATGAGTTGACAAACAGGAGAGTATAAGTAGGGGAGCTAATGAGCACGGAAAAACTGTGAAGTGTATATGACAGACTGGAGCTAAGGGACAAGGCCTGGGATCCATAGGCCAGTGATGGTGAGTGTTGGAGACTGGAAGAGACAAGCACCAGCAACAGGGTAATTCAAGGTACAACCAGTCGGACACAGCGTGGGACAGTCAGTATGTTATCTGTGAAAGTCCCACATAAGCTCCCACAGCTGTGGCTGTGGAAACTAAATCAGACATTGTTCATACAGTCACTCTGTTCCATGTGAATGCATTTTTACTGAATGACAGCTTTACTTAATTATGATGTTTAGTATTAAATTGGTTAGTTATGTTAGGTATACCTAAAATAACTAACATAACTAATTCCTATAGGAAGGTTGGTTTACAGTCGTTTGAAACAAGAAGCAGATGATCCAAACAAGTAAAAAAAAAACAGGAAAGGTTCTTTGGAACTGTTCCTTTTGCTAATTTAAAGGCTGTAATTTAACTGTTATGTCAGAAATGAGAGATTCAGAAGATGTATTGATGTAATTTTGATGCCAGAACTGACATACAAGGATTACTTGAAACAGCCAATTAAATTAAGCCATAAAGAACCAGATAGGCTGTCATTTTCATGATATTTCACGATAAAGGCATTGGTTGGATCGATTTAGAGTGGCTATTGGTTGTATTTATTTAAAGCAGGGATTGTTATATTCATTCAGGGCGTTTGTAAGTGTAACAGTGCAGACGAGGCCGCTGGCTGTCAGTAGAGGCGAGGCGCCACCAGCCCAGGAAACTCCAATTCCCAGAAGCCCATGGGCTGATTAATGCCAACCAGGCACACCTGTGGGACCCTGCATTTAAGCTCATGGCAAAACAGAAGTTCAGTGTCGTGCTTTTGTAGAGGAGAGACTGGTAAGGTAACTAGAGGGTCTTGCTCAAAATGACAGAAATAAAGAGAGAAAAGAACGAGAAGGCTGAAAAGAAACACTGTTCCAAAACACCAGAGAGTTCAAAAGAAGTTCTTATTCCAAATAACAGAAAACAGAAAAGAAGAACAAAGAAATTCAAAGCTGATCTTCCTCTTATAACTAGAAAGCAAATGTTTTGTTTATTTGTGTACGATATGATACACTTTGCTGTCAGATTTCCCTGAAGTTTTTCTTCTTTGGGGAAAATAGGGGAGTGGGGGAAGGAAAGGTGTATTTTTGGAGAGGTTCCTCTGTTTGAGCAAACAGAGGGTTTTCCTCTCTGTGCTTGGGTGCACTCAGGTGCACTCCCTTACTGTCCCATAAAGGAGGATGTATTTTATTGCTTCATAAGTTCTACATATGACATCTTAAACATTAATATAGCACCAAGCAGCTATTTTCTGTATAAATATACAGTGGAGTAATAATGTCCTTAGCAGAGAGCGAAGTCTGTGTATGCTGTAATCCAAGCCTCTCTGTTTTCGGTTCGGCTGTGCGTGCATGTTAGTCCTGCCCTGTGAAAACGTTGGCCCTCCCCATGTTTTGTCTTTACCTCCCCAGAAGACAAAGACAGTGCCCACCCACACAGCATTGTGTATGTAAGATGGCGCAGTGCAGTAGGAAACATTAAGGAGAAAGCAACCGTCCAAGTATTGCTCCACCGAATGTTCCCCGAAGCTGATGGAGCTGAAGCTGGCTTCCTATTCGCATTTTCCCATTCCACGTTTAATTGTGTAGCACTTCCATTCTGTGCCTGAGGTGCCTGAATGTAGGTGTCACATCATTTCAGGTGAAATGGGAAAATTCTAAAAGAAACCAGCGAAAAGAAGCTGATTTCAGCTGGAGAGACTGAACGGTTCTGTTTCTGCTTGAGTTTGCTAGTCCAGTGTCGTTGACCTTGACAGTGTCCGTTCATGAATTTGGGACATGGAGCTTCTCAAGGAAGGGTGTATTTGTTTCGCAATTGAATTCAAACATCAACGGATGTTTTTTTGAATACTGCATCTTTAGTTCATTTTATGGGGTAATTTTTGTATAAATACTTTTGTTGTGCAGAAAGAAAACCCTTTATGAATATTTTTCCAGTAACCTGCACTGGAAAAAGATGATGACTATGTTTCTATGGGTTTTGGTCTTAATTGAGTCTCACTTTGACTCTACCTTGATTTGGACTCGACCTCTACTTTGAGGCTTGATCTTGACTTGGTCTCAACTAGTCACAGTCTTAGACTTGTCTTGGACTCAAAAATGGTGGTCTTAACTACAGCCCTACTTTATATCAATGGGGTGATCGACTGGTCAGAACAAAGAGATGAAATGGTCATTCCTCTCCTCATCTCATATCTAGCCCATTCCAGTGCCAGTCTCTGTGGTGTTAGTAATCACAGCTGAATGATAATGGGATAAATCGAAGGAGCACTGTGGCAAGATTCATTCAATTTATCAGGAAGGGCTCATTTGGCCTCAGAGGGCTGTGGGAGCAGAAGTACAACTTTGGTTTTAGGTCGTTTGGTGTGGACTATATGGATCGAGTGGTAGGTGCCCAAGGCAGAGGTAAGGCATTTGGAGTGTGCACATGATCTCATTCATAATGAGTTGGAGGTCACCAAGCAATTTTCCCTGTTCAGTCAGTGCTCCCACAATGTCCATGGCCCAAGTGTTTTTACTCTCCCCTTCTGAAGCCCCCACCACTTCCATGGTTGCTGAAGTCTTCGGTCAAACATGAGATTGAGACTGCAAACACGTTACTGAAGGGCAAGCTCACAAAATGGATAAACAGACAAGGAGACCGAGAAAGGCATTCACAGATTTGCAAAGCTAGAGACTTTTCAAATGTGGGAGCCATCAGTGACCTAAAAGAAGGGAAGCTCATGAACCCTAAAATGAGCATCAGGAGTGTGTGACTGAGCCGAGAGCTGAGGTGCTGGGCCTGTGATCAGTAGACTGGTGCCTCTGAGCGCTGGAGACTTAAGGGAGACGAGACCATAACTGTCACATGAACAGGAATATGTCTTCAAAAACTGGTACATTATTTATTTGTAATATATGAATATGTAGATGAAGTTAATGATTAAAGGAGTAATATGTAATGCTGACAGCAAGTATTTAAAATGGGTACTGCAGTCCAAATCTGTTTCATATCTGGCAACCTAGGGAGTCGAAATGGCACTGGGAAATGGGCAGTGGATGGGATCACGGGCCAAAACACACACAGACTTTTCACTCTGCAATTTCAAAAAAAGAACATACTGACACAGCACTGCTGTCAGAGAAGCCAGTAATGCAAAAATGCTTCCTTAATCTCTGATGACACGTCATGATGATTTTATGATTTAGTACAGTAAATATATTATATATTGTTCCTTTGTCTTATTCCATTCCCTGATACTGCAAACCACCAAGTTATTTTACAACTGAAATAGGTACTGCAACTGTCACACAAGCACAAACATAAATGTAAATAGTTATTGCTCAGTTTACATTCATTAACCACATATAAATGGCATAAGCAATAAAATGAATAGGAAACATCATCGCTTAATTTCTATCATGTGAAAAAAATCACAACAAATAAAACATCTAGTCAGGAAAATTTAATGTAGTTACTTACTGCGATTAAATATTGAACATTTAAAGTGTGTGAAATATGACCAGGGGAGCTTCTCTGAGACTTTCAGGATTTCAGGATCAGAAGCTGAAGTATTGGGTTATTTGTAATAATCCACATTAATATCAATCAATTATAATTTGCTCTGTAAAATTGAAAAATTGCTTCCATTGCAAAATTAAATCACAGCATAAGCTTAACAGTATATGCTATGAATACATGAAGAAGATATTAGATGAAGGACATTAAATCTGTGACAGAAGAAATCAAAGAGTCTGGAGAAGTTTTTGCCAAACATGAACTACTCCCTGCCGGAACAGTGACTGACCAACCATCATGTTAACTGTTGTCCCAAAGGAGTATAAAGAGATGATGGTGCAGAGGATATAGCCATTCCAATCCACATCCACATTAGTGTATTTTAGTATAATCTGAATGATTATAACCCCATCTGAGCAGAGGAAGACCAGGCCGCTCTCCTCCACGTTCTTCATGTGTCTCCACAGGTATAGAACCACTGCACAGCTCGAGGCCAACATCACACACAGACTGAGCAAGAAAACGCCCAGCCTGATCCAGAAGCCCACCATTATTATTCCCGTTTATTTGCAGGGAATTCCACAGCACATCCGCTGCATCATCTGAGGAATTATCCACTGTATAAAAGTTGAGTCCTACAATTTCATAAGCAGCGCTGACAGCCAATCCAAACAAACAGAAAATGCCATTTAAGATCAAAGCAGAGTATATTAAGGCTCGTATGTTCCTCTTAAACCAGATAAAGACAGAATGTTGAAAAGGAACAATCTGGCAGAAGTAAAACATGTTCTTCCAGTGGCAGGACGTAACAATGCTCATCATGGTGTACATCATAACACTCAAAGTCAAATTATGCATAACATATAATATGAACCAATCTGTAAAAATCTCATTTAAGACGAACTCTTTGAAAACAATAAAAAAGCTGCAAGAATGGATAGTAATGTTGCAGCCAATAAGTGATCCCAGTAAAACCTTGAGGGGTTCTTTCAGCTGCTCTTCTCCGTGCTGTGGAACGACAATGCAGTAGACGAAAAAGATGTTCAGAAGAATGCCGACGGCAGAGAAAGGCACGTTTACTGAAGCGAAGGCTTCAGCGCTCATTGCAGTAAAGAAAAATGAGTAGTTATACACCATGTTGGATATTTTATTCTTCTGAATCACAACTGACTGAAAGCATGTCATGCATGCTGTCCTCAGACACAAAGTCCTCCCTCTTAGTTCAGTGCTGCCACTGAGGTGTAATGGATAGTAATGTGTTAAATTTTGTTTGAATTGTAAATATTGTAAATACTCAGATCAGTTTATAAAAACTACACCTACTGTTGGAAGCCAGTATTTTCAATGCAAACTACTCATACTGGTAATACACACCAGACATTCTTAATCACTTTCCATGGTCTGAAATTTGAATAGACAACCAAACATGATGCAACACTTTTACATTTTCCTGGTTTGTTATTTCACACAGAATGTGAATTACACAACGACAATAAGGGGGATCAACGTTTTCTCCAGGGCGTAAAGAGAACCCAGCACAGCACAGCCACATATTTACACTCCTTACAGTATCTTGCTTGTTTAAGGTAATGTCTGCAGTCTGTAGATGATAAATCCAGTACACTAGCTCATGAGGCACACACCAGCTTTTGGAGTCAGGGGTCTACAACAAAGTATTCTAGAGCAAACCTGCCAGCAAGTTAGACCCACACACACAACAACAACACTCACCTCTTTGCTAGAAGGTCATGCTATCTTAATGTCCTCCTGACCTTCTTCTGCTTCCTTAATACAACAGCACCTATACTGTCCTGCTCAGTTTTACGCATTACAGCCACAGAAAAGAAAAGCTGCATTATCATCTCTAATTTCTACGTTAAAACTTTTTATTTTTTAGAAACCAAAAAAGTGCTGTAAATCTTTTCTCTCTCACTCATCTTGACTCTGTGAATGAAATAAAATCTGAATTCAAGAAAGTCACACATTTGAACTGATGCAATTTCTCAGCTTTCAGCACACATGGATTTTAATATTGTTCAACTCCTCACTCAGGTAAAAGGTGCCTATTATAAATGCTATTTCATTATTTTCAATGGCAAAAGACTAACTACACCACCACAGCAACACAAAGGACAATTAAAATAAAATAATAAACTCTATATTTTGTCAAAACATATCTCTACAACAACTAATCCTACACTGTCTCACTGCTCATGACTGAGCACCAGTGTTAGCGAACATTAGATAATATATGACATTTTATATTTGCAATGAATTACCAAGCCAACACCAGAAATGAAGGGGTGGGCTATCTGCTAGCTAACATCAGTTAGCTAATGTTAGATAAGAAAAATGTTAGCTTTGTTAGTTAATCAGCTAAACCAGATAAATGTTAGCAATTAGCTAATGTTAGCATTCATCCATAGATACTTGACACAAACTAATTTAGAATCTCTGAAGGTAAGAAGGTGTGAAACTACTTATGTTAACCCTTACATTAACTTATAGCATCTCCAATCTCCACTAGCTTATGCAACAGGGGCATGGACTGGGGAGAACCATGTTGGTGAACCAAGGTGCAAAATAAAAGGATTCCTGGGGGGTCATGGGGGCTCCAGGACCTCCTAATAAACCTCTTGGATGCCATGAATGTTTTAAAATCAAAAATCTGGGGAGTCGCTAAAAATAAACCTATGATGTAATGCTGTCCTTTAGGGTACATTAGACACTGAAATTCAATTTCAGGGAAAGCTCAGTGTTTGGCCTGCTTTTCCCACAAAACAGTGAGCTTCTGTCTTAAGTGTTCTTAACTAACTAGAGCTGCAGCACTGCTCTGCCTCAGGGTGGCAACTCTGCAGATTGGCTTACCCAGTTGGTCCTTCATAGTCTAGGAAATGTATCTCCACCTCTGAAAAACTTTACAATGTGCTGCAGGATATTTATGAATCTGAAAACCCAGTTTCTAACAATACTGGTGGAAAGAATGAACTGACTCTCACACTGAAGGTGAAAGAGATGTGTGATCTGTTATCATAGAAGAATCATGGGTCAGCTTACTCTTCTTTTGAATGCTCTTACTGTATCTTATATACCCATCTTGTTCACAAGCTCAAGCTATTCAAGTTAAATATAAAAATCTTACTAAAATACATTTCAGTAAATACTTACAATTAAGTACATTTTACTGCATACCAAGTGTAGTAGTAAACACTATCAGTGCACTACTAATACATTACAGTAAACTTCTCACATAGTAACCAATTATGTTATAATAGGCAGTTTAAATCGTAAAGTCACTCTTTGTTCTTCTGTTTGATTTGGATGCAGTGTTGATTGTTGTAGAACAGATCTAGAACAGGACACTCTAATCTCTGCGTAGGATCGATAACTCCTCCAGGGTGAGTGTCTCCTTATTTTGGAGATTTGTGTTTTTGGATCTGGCTGTAAATCAGAGACGGATCATCAACTGCTTCTGTGTCCAGAGGCCTGAGGAACATGAGGAGAAGTTTAATTCACTAACAGTACACAGAGCAGCAAACAGTCAAATGTGATAAGCCAAGGGTCTTCAACTGCACTCACTCAAGTTTGCTCATGGTGGAGCAGATTGGAGCTGACATTTCTGGGAGCCCTCATGTCTTTATTACCTTATAGCTCTCCCTCTTAAATTATCCCTATTTAATCACAGACATTGATTCATGACAGGCTGGTTTCTTTTTCTGTTTCTCTGTTTTCAATACTGTATATTGACTGTAAAGTCTTATCTCTGCCCTGTGTTCCAGAGGAGGATGAGTTCCCCTTAAGAGTCTTGGTTCTTCTCAAGATTTCTTTCTCTTACTCTGAGGGATTTTTTCTTGGTTTGCTCTCTTGGGGCTGAATTTGAACTGAATTGAACTGAACTGAAGGGCTGGTGTCCTGCACAGTTTGGTGATTTACCTGATCAAATACACCTGATTCACCTCACCTGTTAATCGCCAGGTTTTGTGGGCAGAAAAATCATCACACTGTGCTGGACACTGACCCTCCAGGACCAGAACTGAAGATCCCTGGAATGAACTAAGGTTTTTAAGCCAGTGTAGATGTAACGAGCGTTTCCTCACTGGGTGGCAGCATCACATCTGCTGAAGCTCACAACAGCATACTGAACATCCTGATTCTGTGTGTTCTGAAGAGGAAGTGGGAATGTGGGGGGTAGAGCCTCTTCTAGTGATTGAAAGGGTTTGAAATGAACGCTGGAGTAGTGAACATCATCCTGATCATCTACATCCTGAGAGAGAAAGAGACACACACACACACACACACACACACACATATATATATATATATATATATATATATATATATATATATATATATATATATATATATATATATATATATAAACTATATATATAATAATAAAATATATATATAAAACCCCGTTTCCAAAAATGTTGGGATGCCATGCAAAATGTAAATAAGAACAAAATGCAATGATGTGCAAATCATTGAAACCCTATATTACATTGAAAATAATACAAAGACAACATTTCAAATGTTGAAACTGAGATTTTATTGTTTTTTGAAAAATATTTGCCCATTTTGCTAACAATGTGTTGCAAAAAGTTGGGATGGGGGCTCAGAAGCACTTCTGAAACCCACTTTCTGTAAAAACAGTTCATCACTGCATCCACAAATGCAAGTTAAAACTCTGAAACACAAATTAGAAACCATATATAAACAGGATCCAGAAATGCTGCCACCTTCTCTGGGCCTGAGCTCATTTAAAATGGACTGAGGTGAAGTGGAAAAGTGTCCTGTAGTCCGACGAATCAACATTTGAAATTATTTTTGGAAATCATGGGCACTGTGTCCTCCGGGCTAAAGACCACTCAGCTTGTTATCAGTGCACAGTTCAAAAGCCAGTATTCATGATGGTATAGGGGGGCATTAGTGCACATGGCATGGGTGACATGCACATCTGTGAAGGCACCATTAATGCTAAACAGTATATACATATTTTTTCAACATATGCTGCCATCCAGACGACGTCTTTTTCAGGGAAGGCCTGGATTATTTCAGCAAGACAATGTCAAACCACATTCTGCATGTATTACAGCAGCATTGCTCCACATTAAAAGAGTCCAGGTACTAAACTGACCTGCCTGCAAAACTACAATTAATTTCCTCAGTTCCCAAATGCTTACAGAGTGTTGTTATAGGAAGGAAACACAGTGGTAAACAGGCTGCCATCCCAACTTTTTTGGCACATGTTGTTGGCATCAAATTCAAAATGGGCATATATAAAAAAAAAAACAATATATATATATATAAAAAAACAATAAAATTTCTCAGTTTCAATATTTGATGTGTTGTCTTTGTAGTATTTTCCTTTAAAAATATGGTTTGCATGATTTGCATATCATTGCATTCTATTTTTATTTACATTTTGCACAGCGACTTTTTTGGAAATGGGTGGGTGGGTGTGTGTGTGTGTGTGTGTGTGTGTGTGTATAGCTGTTTTGTTCAAATAATGTAGAAAAGTATAAATCAACAAAAGTGGACATACTTTTTTTACATAATTTTGGACAGCAACAATATTCTAGTTACATTCATTATTTTCATTTAACCCCTTAAATGGCCAGGGCTCACCAGGGGGCCCAGAGTTTTATTACACACTTGTATGATCTTAGGAGAGCTTAGCCAGTTTGCACTGAAGTCCTTGTAGTTACTGAACAATAAGCCTTAGTAATGTAATAAGGCTGGGATTTTAAGGGCTTGACATTACTACGCGTTTGCTAATATGAGCTAGCTGCCTAATTGGTTGCCATCCTTCACAGATGTATACATGTTTCGTTTAAACTTATGTATTTCTTTTACATGTAATGGGATGTTCTCTGAGTGAAAGCAGCCATGTTTGATTTAGTGTTACTGTTATTTAAACAGAGAAGGTCTAATATACACACAGCGTGCTGTATCAGTTACATGTTATTAATGATGGGTTGGGGTAAACAACACTGGAGAGGAATGAAATGAATGCTAATGCTGTTCAGAACAAACCATATTTGGTCATCAATTGATCACACAGTCCCTCCTCTCAAATATGCTCACCTGTGGACTCCTGTGGTTTTTACCTGAGCTGAACTTTCTGCTCCTGAGAAATAAACAATATAAACCCTTTTATTACTTTTATTTACAGTCATGTTTAAAATCTGATTATTTATAATGAGTATATTTATAATATCCAAACCATATTAACATCCATGCTGTGAGTATTACAGCCAGAAATATCGGCACTCCCACAGTGACAAGCTTCATCAAAGTGTTCTTCATAGGACCTTCTGAAATAATCAATAAACCATGTGATTAATTACAGCAGGTTAAAATAGAGGAATGTTATGTCTACAACAAAACAGAAAAGTTACTTTATATTCCTATAATTATATATGAAAAATGTAATTACATCTCATAAAAATGTGTTTTTCCATGTAAGAATATATGAATTATTTCAGGAATACTGGAAGAAAAATATCTCTTTTTTAAGTCAACACTGAAAAGTCATACTCATCTGCACTCATTTCTACATTAAAATAAAATAATGCTCTGTCACAATGTTAACCTGTTGGCTAAGCTACTGTTACCTTAGTGAACATGCTCCAGATCTAAACACCACAGAACAGGTTTAGATTTCAGCTTTCTGTACCTCCAACACCAGCCGCTCAACTTTACTCACTCAGATTCGAGGCATTATTATCTAAACTTGTGTCAGAGATGCTTTGCTTATCTAAGCTAATGCTAACCAGCTCATTTCTCCTAGTTAGCAGCACCATTTAACATTTAGCAGTGGTTGTTAGATTGATGGTTTTAGATTTATTGTATAGTAGATTGAAAACTGTGCACTGCATTCATTTATTTAGTGACTGTAAGTGAATGGAACTTTAGGAAGGTTTAGGAACTGACTGCATTAGGTTTTGAAATAATGCAGGATGAGGTGGCATGAAAGCAACAAACATATAACCAATCAATGAACATCTACGTCATTAAGCTATCACACCCAAATGGTTCGCTCTGTTGAGGAAAAAATACTAAGCACTGATTGTAAATGTTCCACACTGAACAGTGTTTTTGTGGCCATTGGAACAGTTACTGTCCATGATCAGCACTATTTGGTTCTACGGTTGAAAAAAGGCCATGGAGCCAGCCATGAACTCCACACTGTACCACAGAGAACCTGAGAAGCATGTGAAGAAATGAAGCTGAACGATGAGCCAAAACACAGATCCCACATTGGCTTTTGATGAATAAATCACAAAGAATAGGTTTCAGTACATCTAAGCCTGATCAACTTTATCTACAACTACTGTTTAACTGAATACCAAATATCCACAAATACTGAAAAACACATCTTTTTAAGATTCAAGATTCATGAGTTAACATGTGAAGTGTTGTGATAAATACTAAAGCTGAAATAAATAACAAGTAGGATTTGTGTCGGGAGGATGACGCAAGGACGTCTGCCACAGTGGCCATCTTTAGACTTTCACGGAAATGAAAGTGGAACTTTTTTCACAGCACTGTGAGTTCTTCTAGACAAGTTATACAGCAAGGTTCATAAATATTTGGAAGTTGTTACTTTAGCTGTCTACCAGAGCACATTGGAGTTGAAATTATGGAAAGCTACTCAGCTTTCAGTTCAGGGTATTTACATCCAAATTGGGTAAACGGTGTAAGAATTTCAAGCATTTATGGACCTGACAAAAACACATTGTTCTATAAATGATAAATGATAGCTGAAAATGTTCATGTTGAATATCAGGAATGTGGAATGGTATTTCTCATGAATGACAATAGTGTAGGCTACATTTTATTTCTGATATAAAACATAGAGTCTAGGCAGAACTGTTACCTCCTAAAGCACATGAGTACTGGAGAATATCATCAGAGCTTGCTGACTCCAGGTAGAGCTGGTTGTATCTGGTGAGTTTGTTAGTTACAAGCTGTCCATTCTTGTACCAGATGTAAGTGGGGTTGTTGGGCAGAGTGCAGGAGGAGCTACAGGTCAATGTTACTGCCCGTCCTTCTGATGGAGTGGTGGGACTCACCAACACCTGAAGATCTCAACATGCAAAGAGACAGAATTTTTTTTTTCATATCCTAACATATACAGCTGTCACAGAGGTAACACTGGAGTTGAGTAGGTGGAAACACAAGTGAGACCTTATGACAAAAAAAATACACTAGAAAACAAGACAACTGACCAAAAAATTAAATGTTTAATACTTAACCATGGAACTACAGGATAAAGACACAAAGCAAAGGAACCCAAACTCTAACAATGCAAACACAAATGGGAATGTAGCAAACAGAAGTGCTAACAAAGCACATTCAAATTAAATGTCAGAAGGCTGTCCCTGATAAATCAGAAGGCTGTCACTGATTGGTGTGAAGGCTTTTCCTTATAAACTAGAAGGCTGTCCCTGATTGGTCAATAGGCTGTCCCTAATAAATCACAGGGCTGACCCTGATTGGTCAAAAGGCTGTCCTTGACTGGTCAGAAGACTGTCCCTAAAAAATCAGAAGGCTGTCCCTGAATGGGTGGAAGGTTGTTCCTGATTAGTCAGAAGTCGGTTCATGATTGGTCAGAAGGCTATTCCTGATTGGTCAGAAGGCTGTTCCTAAGACAACAAAAACATGGGTTAAATATTCAGACTAACTAGACACAAGTAGCACCACTAACTGGGAAGGTAAGCCTAGAACAGAGGCAAAGCAGGATAAGTTGGAAGTAGAGCTAGGAGATGAGACAGGGTACAAAACAAAAGAAGGCATGACATGGCCGAAAAAACCCTAACAACAGCAGACCAGGAAAAAACGAACATGGACACAGCTGGGTATGGACAGGTACCTGTAACCTGCAGAATAACTCCAGGTTTACCAGAGAATCTCCCTCCTGCAGAGTCAGTTTTGAATCTAAAGAAATATTCTCTAGAGTCACTCTTTCTCACATTTCTCATTCTCAGAGTGCAGTTTCTCTTTTTATCCCCAAGAAACTCCACTCGACCAGCAAACTGCTTTTCCTCACTCAGATCCTTTGGCTCCACTTTAGGCACGAAGTAAAACCAGAACATTTCAGTAACTGTCTGATTACTGGGATATGAGTAAGTGCAGGCAAAGTCCACTGATGAACCCTCCATAACACAGACTGTTCTCTCTGAGTAGATCACATTCCAGCAGTTCTTACCAAAAACACCTGTAGAAGCAAAACATTATTACTTTCTGATTTGTTTGGTTCGTAAAGTATTGTTTATTAACTATATACTCACACACTGTATTGGAATAGATTTTATTGGTGCTGCTAACAGAGCAGGAGTAGCTGGCAGGATTGATGGATGAAACCAAAAAATCATGATGTCTCCACTGCATCTGCTGTCCATTTTTGTACCAATGAGGTTTAGACGTTAAAATGCAGGACGTGTTACAGTTCAGTGTCCAGGCCTTCTGCTTTTTGGTCATCCTCACCTGTAGATCTGAGTGGAAATAAAATGGTAAATATTCCAGCAAATATCTTGAACATTTTTACAAGTTTCTTAACAGTTTTAGTATGAAGTTTCAAAATTTACCTGAAACCGTTAGCATGACTGCTGTTGAGCTGGAATATTTCTCTCCCGTTTCTGTAATGACCATGAGGTGATATTCTCCTGAGTCTCTCTCTCTCAGGTCTGTTATTCTAAGAGTTGAGCGGGAGTTTGTGGACTGAGTATAGTTCACACGTCCTGCGTAGTCTGAATCTAAAGCTAAATCCTGTGGATCTTCCTTGTTCCTCCATTTAGCTTTTTGTTTGGGGCTGAACCAGAATCTCTGCTGAGGTTTGATGTTGGTGTTTGAGTAAGAACATGTCAGGTTCACTGCTGATTCCCGCAGAGCACAGACAGTCTGAGGACTGCAGGTCACTCTCAGAGTCTCACCCAAACAGCCTGAAACTGTAACAGTGTGAACCACACGCTGCGTGCATTAGTCCTACAAATCAAACATCTCACAGCCTTGCAAAACATGACTTGAATTCTGTTTTAGCTCAAGTTATTTCTACTGTGGAAAGCAAAACTCCTGAGTAACTGTAGCTCTTCATGTTGATGAAACTCTTCTGTTTCTACTACATTAGAGTACTGAAGAACAATATAAATCCAATCTGGTTACAGATAGGTTTATAAAATGGCTGTAATCTGCTTGTGATGATCAACTTCACAGGTTTCAGATAATCAGTAGGACATTACAAAGATGTAAAAAAACATGTTGAAGTTAGATGAGTTTAAAATGAAACAGAGCTTAAGAAGAGACTAACATGACTGACAAAGCTGTAGATCATCAAGAATTGAGTTTTAATAAAAAATAATCTGCAGAATTGATCATATTTAAAAAGTGGGAATCAAACGTTCAAGCAGACAACGTGACTGAAACATCTTGAGAATTAATAATTCTATTTTTGACTATTCAATAACAGTTTTTTTATTATTTAATAACTTCTTCTTCACATAATTATTGAATGTTGAAACAATCTAAACCTCAACTTCTAAAAATACATTTTGCTGAGTAGTTTATAATATTTAATTCCACACTGTTCAAGTTATTATTTAGTGCACATAGGACATCAATACTTTATAAAGCACTGTGTGTAAAATCACATTTCATTGCAATTAATTTCAGCTACTCAGGTTTATTGTTCCCTATAGATTTGGAGGTGTGTTGGGCTCAGTTCTCTTTTTAAAAGTTTTACTTAAAGAAGCACTGCAGAAGTTTGAGGATTTGGAGCCCTCTGTGCTGACAGCTGCTGGTGAGGGGTTGCACGACTGATGATTTTTATTAGTTGACTACTCATTTAGAAAAGTTGTCAACTAAAAAAATAAAGATGTCACTAAAAATATTTTGTAAGTAGTTTGACACTTTCAGTGTCATTACAGATAGATCTGTATTGCAGAAGATTTTGCCTGCATTATAGTTGAGAAGAACACAGACTGTCTCGTGTAAACTGCATGCTAAAATCACAACAGCTATCAGAATCCCTTTTCTCATGGATATCTGCGCTTTTGTGCACCAGTTTAATCAGTTCAATGAGAAAACAATGATTGTTTATGAAGCTAAATGCTTGTAGCAATCAAGGGTCATCTCTGAGTACCTATGAGCCTTTCAGAGCAAAATATAGTCACTATATGTCATTGCTGTGTCTGATCCACTCACACCAGAGCAACACACACTAACACACCACCATCACGTCAGTGTTACTGCAGTGCTGAGAATGATCCACCACCCAAATAGTACCTGCTCTGTGGGGGTCCTGACCACTGAAGAACAGGGTAACAAAGTATGCAGAGAAAGAGATGGACTACAGTCTGAAACTATCTACCAAAACAGGAATATAACCCATTATTTTAAACATTTTTTTTACATTATATGTTCAGCTCTTTCTCTTTGTGTACATCCATAAATCAGGTTCTCCTCTTCCTTCAAACCTCATCACTATACAGTTTAGAATGCAGCAATCTAGTAAAATCAGAACAATCCTACCTGGAATATTCAGCAGGACGATCAGTAAAAGGGTCCCACATTTGAAGGATATGGATCCACCTGACCTGCATATATATCAGCAGAAACAGAACACTAACTCACTTTGAGTCTTTTCTCCAGTTTTAATGAATAAGTAACACCTTACATAAATTATAAACTAAGACAAATATAAATGTCTGGCCCTTCGTTCAGAATTCTTTATTACTTTATTATAATGTCTTTAGTGAGACACAGGATTGCATTATATATTCGAATACAAAGGAAATCTGGGGAGTCAGTTTGAATGGGATCCGATGCAGATGATATAATTAATAATAGTATTATCTAAAATTTTAAATATTGTTTGTTTATAGCTCATTCTGTTCTGTACAGATCTACTTATTCTTAGAGCAACAGGTGGAGAAGACTGGTTTAAAGGAGGGAGGATTGTCGTGGGAGCACTGGGGTGTCTGGTGTGACTGTGTGGGTCAGGTAGGAGGACCCCTTTGCAGAATTTTGCTTAGGCTCCCAGGGAGGTCAGTACCAGCCTTTTCTCCAGTCTAAACTATACATTGATCTTTCTGACTTGTACTAAAGAGGCTAACCCTGTAAATAACTGTCTAAACACCATGTTGACCTAGCCTTAAAGGAAGCAGTGATGGCTGATGAAAAATCTGTAGAATTTAGGAAAGTGTGGAGTTTAGAAAACCTGTGGAATTTAGATCATCTGTACAGTATGGTAATACCTGACCAGAGGAAAATATTAGTTGTTAAAATGGCTCAGGAGACTTAATGCTCATAAAAGGTCTGTATGAGAAATACACTAAAAAGGGTGTCTTGTCAAGTGAAATGATCCTGAATTGATTCAATACTGTGGCGCTGGTGCAGAAGACTGGGAGTCTGTTATTTTCCCTGTGCTATATTTTGAACAGCAGGCTGAGAGGGGAACTAAACTCACGAGGAAAACTAGGGGGGAGGTCACCACCAGCTAAACTCAAAGATGGTCACACACAAAAGCACACAATGAGACACAACCAAGCCATAACGCATATAACAGACAGCAATATTAATAACAACAAAATGTCCTTTAAACATGGGAGTGTGGAGCATCCTAGAAGTGAGTTAATCCAAATTATATTTAATCCATTTATCCATTGTTTATTGTCCCTGCAAGCAGCAGCCTTCCACAGCGATGAGCAGAATAAACCACCAGGAGTTCAATTTTAACCGTTTTTGCTGTCGACTGCAGCAGTGAAATTAACCACATACTGATTTTTGGAGCCGTGGACGCTAAACACCTCAATGTTGATATCAAGACGAGCTCAATAGTATACAACAAAAATAAAAGAGTACATATCGTTCTCCTGCCTATCTCCACCTAAACACTCTACACTGATAAAGCTCCCCTCTGAAAATCAGCCATTGTGTCCAGCACCGTGGTCACCATGGTCTGCGTGGCTTCATGCTGTTGTTTGCTATGAAGTGCAGAATGACAGTTTTTTCCATGCAAACACATGAAATCTCTGTGAAATGTCAGCATTTTAAAGCTAAACAAATTTAAAATATATCTGAAGCAAGTTGAATAACTTGAAGAAATTATTCCTTCCATAATTTTGGATGTTAATGTGTTATTAAATGTTACACAACTTAAGCTATTATCCATGAAAGTTGGTAATAATACCTATAATATATATATATTGTACTAAATATTTTAGAAATTTAAGTCACTAAAATTAGACTGAAATGTTTTAGTTTTTATCGACTAAAACAACTAAAACTAGTAAAAGTTAAATGACTAAAATGTATACATTTTAGTTAAAAGACTAAGACTAAAACTACATCAAAACCAGCTGCCAAACTTGGCACTGAGTGTAGCATCAGACAAACAGGAGAGATGAGAGATCAGTCGCTGATGAGGATGAGAGTTATTCTCTCTGAAGTGAGACTTTATTGAGATCTTTCTAAAACTCAACAGGAAACACTGTGAGATTAATGAGCTTTTTCTCAGGAGAAACATCTGAACAGAAGAAGAGACGTCAGTTAAAGATCTCCTTTGTCTTTCAGTCTGATCTCAGGAGAAACTACAGAGCAGTTCATGAGATCTCTTTTTATTCACCTTCCTGATTGGTGCAGAATTTGGAAAAACCCATAAAAACATTGAAAAAGCTGTAGAATTCGGAAACCTGTGGAATTTGGTAACATTATAATAAAGTAAAAATAATTGTGTAATAATACTGTCATATGTATACTTGTCTTATTTTGTGTTTATGAAATGCATAACACAAATGCATACATGCTCCTACAGTTTTGTCTTCTCAGTGAAATCAAACTGAACCCTCCATTCGTGAGGAAATGTGTTTGTGAGCGGTTTCGCCACTGGCTGGTCTCCCTCAACATCCACTCTGGTGGCCAGTTTAATGACTGCATATGAAATCAACCAATTCTGAGCTTTAATCTGAGGGACAGTCCAACAAACCACTGAGTAAATTCTTCAGAAAACTTTAATCAAACAGTGTGAGATACAGACCAGAGCCGTCTACCTGCTGAGACCAAGGACACTGAGACTAGGACTGAGACAGACAGAGGACTGGACATTTCTTCATGGTAAATTCCCTTTAAAGTGGGGTTTCTTTGCTGTTTTGATATTGAGAGTTAAAATGTGGACTAAGTGTATCTCAGAGTTCAGGTCAGCTTCTGCATTCAGCTGTTGGCTGTTATTATTCTTCAGTATTTTGAAATAATAAATCGTGCACAGAGCATAATTAATGAAGAAATTATTAATTAACAAAAATCGTACTTACATTCTGCTGAAAAAGCGTCTGAGACTGGTTTACTGGAAGTGAGCTGAGGAGAGCACGTGAGCTCAGACACTGTCTGTCTGAGTGTGCAATCCTTTCTGGAGCATCGAGCTTTAATTTCCTTCCTTTTTTCTGAGTTCAGAGTTGAAGCACATTCCATCATTCATTTACTGATATTGTTAATCAGACTTTTAGCACTTTTAACTGCAGTACCTACAGATTTATTAACACATTAAATGACAGATGGAAGTTGTTAAACATAAACCAAATTCACACTTAAACAGGAACATGAATTGTACTTAAATTAAAGGTGCCAAAAAAATATTCTCTGCAGTGATATTGAAGAAATTTGGAGAGTAAATAAAATGTCTATATTTGTGTTGTAGTCATGGCAACTCCTGGTTCCCATCACCACCACTGTAAAGACATCTGAACCATTTCACACCAAACCACTCTGAATCTCTCTGTTTACATCTCACACACTGAGTTATGGGAGAATTTAGGAAAAATCTGTGGAATTCCCTTTGAAACACTTTTCTCCATTCCTGAAAGGTGCTGTATTAAGTCTAGTGCCACCATCTGACCACTTACTGTAACCACAATATTTCACACTGAAATGTCATTGGGTGACGTAAAATATAAACAACAACAATAAAAAAAAGGCCAATATTAAATATAAACAATCACAGGAATGAAAACAAAATTAAATTTAAATTTAAACTAATAAATACAATGAAATACTGACTCTGAGTCCAGAACTGCCTCCCATTTAAAATTAATATGTCTTATTAAGCTCAAAAGATGATGGTGAAGGAGCTGTACGGTTGCACAGCTGAACACTTGTATAAAAGAAGAATAGTGAAAGATTTTGCTTTAAACTGGATCAATTTGTGTCTTCAGCCTTTAAATGATTATTAAGTGCTGTTAAATGAAAGGTGATGTAACACAATGTAAATATGCTCCGGTATCGTTTTGGAACAGGTTGCAGACATCAAATTTGAAATGAGGGCATATTTACAAAAAACAGTGAAGTTCATAAAATAAAACATCAAATCTTGTGTTTTTGTACTGTTTTCAATGTAATACAGGTCAAAAAGAATTTACTAATCCTTGCTTTCTGTTTTATCAGCAATTTACACACTGTCTCAATAAAAAATAAAGTAAATGAAGAAAAAATATGTGGAAAATGTAAAATAGAAGAAGGGCAGCCTTTTGTATAAAACTGTAGAAAATCTCAGAAAACAGTGTCAGATCCTCTGTGTGGAGCTGTAATTCCTCCGCGGTCCAGCAGGGAGCAGCAGAGCATTTCAGGAAACACCAGTGTAGCTCATTTTTATACCTACAGCTTTAAAATGGCGAGGACACTTTAAATCCTGCTGCTATTACAGGTCTGTATGTTCCACCTGCACATGATAAAAACTCAGCTGTCACAAAGTTTCATGAGTAGATGGAAAAGTTTGCCCGTCTAAATTCACAAATGTTCTGTGTGTACATGTTCTTCCTGTCTGTGCAGGTAATTTTAAATGTCTGTACAGTGAGAGTGACATCAACCCATTAAAAAACCAGAACACATTACAAAACCAACAAGAACCAACAGAAACACTTAATAGTTTCTATGGGTTTTAGCAAGGTCTTTAGCCATTTTGCCCATTTTGGCCTTCAGTGCAGTTGCTGACCTACGGCATGCATAATGTCTAGTAAGCACCTGCACACATAAAACTTCACATTTTGACAGATGAAGACATTTTGACATGTAAAATAATGTTTTATGTTTATATCTAATCTATGCCATCTGAAGACTGTAAAGGGGGCAGTTGTGGACTGGAAGTTAAGGAACCAGCCCTGTGACTGGAAGGTCGCCAGCTTGATCCCCAGAGCCAACAGTACATGACTGAGGCGCCCTTGAGCAAGGCACCTAACCCCCAACTGTTCCCTGGGCACTGTGGATAGGGCTGCCCACCGCTCCGGGCAAGTGTGCTCACTGCCCCCTAGTTTGTGTGTTCACTAGAGTGTATGTGGTGTTTCACTGCATGGATGGGTCAAACGTGGAGGTGAGATTTCCCGTTGGGGGACTAATAAGGGTCTTAATCTTAAAAATATTCATGCATAAGTAAATGTTTGAGGTTTACAGACAGCAAAAATTGATGTTTCGTGCAGTTTTACGGTCCATCTTAAAAAGCTGAGATGGCAATATGTCGCCTGTTTACTGATCAGCAGAAACAGAGACGTTATAAATGTGTTTGTAGAAGCAGGTCTATTGTGAGTGTAATTAAACTACACATGACTAATTAATTACACATTTGAAGTGGAATTATATGCTTATTATCAAATGTTCTGAATTCTAGACTTTTTTATCAGATTTGTCTATTTTTAAAGAAACATTACTGCATATTTTCTTTAAACATGGGAACTAAAAGTACTTGGACTTTCCTCTGCGGTGGAATGTTTTCCTTCTACAGATGATCTAATCTGAGCAAAGAGGTGCTGCACAAACTGGTGACCCTGAAGTAAAAGAACATTTTATTTAGATTTTTAGTGGCACTCTAACCGGTGATTGTCTTTTATGTCTGGTTTGGTGGTCCACAAAAGACTCCCCTACTTGCTCTAAGAGAACCCAGATACAGACATACATTCCTTCAAAATAAGAGTCTTTGTAAAATAACCCAGAAAATAAAAACGAAGAAACTGTCACAGTGAATTTAACATGCTGGACATTGTGTGAACAGGCTACACTGTGTTCACATGTAAATTCTGAATTTACATTCTTAAAGAAATTTTATATCTGACAGGTGAACGCTGAGCTGCCGGCTTACCGTTCTGATGAATTGTTCTAATTGCTCTCAAAATGTGCAATCATAGCTCATAATAATAGATAGACAGCTACACAGAACTACAGGTAGGATATTTTAATGGCCTAAATCACCTTATCAGGTATTATTATCATTATTAAACCTACAGGTAGGATATTTTAATGGCCTAAATCACTTTATCAGGTATTATTATCATTATTAAACCTACAGGTAGGATATTTTGATGGCCTAAATCACTTTATCAGGTATTATTATCATTATTAAACCTACAGGTAGGATATTTTGATGGCCTAAATCACTTTATCAGGTATTATTATCATTATTAAACCTACAGGTAGGATATTTTAATGGCCTAAATCACCTTATCAGGTATTATTATCATTATTAAACCTACAGGTAGGATATTTTGATGGCCTAAATCACCTTATCAGATATTATTATCATTATTAAACCTACAGGTAGGATATTTTAATGGCCTAAATCACCTTATCAGGTATTATTATCATTATTAAACCTACAGGTAGGATATTTTAATGGCCTAAGTCACTTTATCAGGTAATATTATCATTATTAAACCTACAGGTAGGATATTTTGATGGCCTAAATCACTTTATCAGGTATTATTATCATTATTAAACCTACAGGTAGGATATTTTAATGGCCTAAGTCACCTTATCAGGTAATATTACCATATTCTTAAAGGGTTCTTTATTAAAGACAATGGTTCTGTATAGAACCATGAACACATAAAGAACCACTTGCATGCTTAAATGGTTCTTTGCATAGTGAAATAATTCTTAACATAAAATGTGTTCTATATGGTTCTATCAAAATAGTTCTATATAGCACCAAAAATGGTTATTGCTATTGTTACGATATCAGTCTTGCAACAGTAGCAGAACCCTTTCTGGTTCTATATATAGAACCATATACAACACATTCTCCATCAGTCTGAAAAACCATTTCACCATGCAAAGAACCATTTAAGCATGCAGTTGGTTCTTTATGTGTTCATGGTTGCGTATAGAACCACTGTCTTTACTAAGGAACCCTTGAAGAACCCTCTTTGTGTGTGGAGTGTAGGATGTTCCAATAGCCTAGATCACCTTTTCAGACAACGTCACCCTCATTAAACCCGCAGGTCGGATATTTTGGTCTCCAACAAACCCGTTGCTATGGCTCCTATGCTGCTCTCCAACAAACCTGCTACGGTTGCTATGGCGATCTCCAACAAACCCTCTGCTATGGTTGCTATGTGGTCTCCAATAAACCCGCTGCCACGGTCGCTATGGTGACGTGAACAACTTCTCGGCTGACCAATCGGCGCAGGGGGCGGGGCCTGCCCGAATACAGGTAGGATATGAAATAAATAAATGAGAAGGGCCAGTAAAGCGGAGAAGCAGGAGCTCCGCTCTGGTCAGCAGTCCACGCCTCCGCGCTGCTACAGTGTTGTTGGAGGAGCCGAACAGGAGCTGCTCTCATCGAGGTACAACTCAGTTTAACAGCTCTACATTGGCTTTTACTGCACCAGCTCACTAACGCTGGGTAACAGTAACTCTGAATGTGTTTAAGTCTAATTCTTATTTCAGTATTAAACCGGATTTTACTGAAGTTTTCCCGATTTGAGAAGCAGGTAGGTCTAATAAAAGCAATATTAACCCCCCTGAGGATCATTCGTGCTTGCTACGAGGCTAAAGTTGGCTGCTTGTTGGAATTTTCCCGTTCCACCTTAAATGGTGCAGCAGTTACATTCTGGCGCCTCAGGCGCCAGAATGTAACTGCTGCACCATTTAAGGTGGAACGGGAAAATTCCATCAAGAAGCTTGCGAACAACGACGAATGTAGCAAATTGTTCACTTTTAGATAAAGACAAACTCATCAAACACTATTAGATCACCAATAAGAGCCCGTGGATCTAAATTAGCTCGATATGATCGATATTTGTAGTCATTACTGTGTAAATAACCCGCTAAGGTTGACACTATAGGCTATAGGAAGCTGACGCTAACCGCGTTAGCATTGTACTAACATCGTATTTTCAGATGTGGTCCATATAAATATATAAACTTTGTTTGATTCTACACTAAATTCTGTGAGAATGTAGACTTTATTGGTACCGAACGGTGCGGTTTGTCGCCTCATATCACCTATGAAGCTAACTAGCTTTAGCAGTCAAGCTAACCAGCTAATATCCGAGTTAAATGCCCTGAAATCGCCAAAAAAACAGCATTAAGTCGTTAATCTCGGTTATTTTAAAGGTTGTAGGTGTTTCTCAAGCCGGATGAAGGCGATCTAGAACCGTAAATTCGGTTCCTGTGCTGGTCATTTGTTGTTTTTGTGTTTTTTAATGTGGAAAACGCCCTTAAACAGTCAGCTCTTCTGTATTAAACACTGAGGTTAAGTGTAAATGTGTGTTTGTGATTCATGACAGACAATAACAAACAAGCGAGTGGAGGTTTAAACCAGGGAACGTCATATAAACGTCTTTCCGATTTCTTTCGGGTTAATAAACCTCAGGATCAGAACTGGAACCCTGTTATTGTTCAGAGCAGCTCTACCTGTGCTAAACACCCGGAAGTAGGTCTTTACTGTCGATTTGAAATATTGATTAATATTAGTATTATTATGAATATTAATCCCAGAGCTCTGAATCTGATCTGATACCACGCTAATATTAAAATAAAGCAAAACATGCTCGAGCCGTGCGGTAGACTGTGTAACTTTGGCATATAATTATAAACAGTTTATTGTTAAGGTACAGATGTTCAGTTTTATTTGGTCTTTTAAAGCTGTGTTTAGGTCAAACATGGAGATTTGAAGATTGTAAGACTGTTAAACAGTAAATTCTTTCATTTGTGTTGCTGTTTGACATTTTTACAGACTGCAGATCCTGCAGAGTCGCTCCATTAGATCAGCGCCAAATGGCTATAATGGCACAATTCACAAATTTTTTTTATGTGAAGAAAAACTTGTCCTCTGTAGTTTTAATTAAATATCGCACTTACTAAAACAGATTTTCCCAACTTATTAAGCTGATTGATTCATTCACTTGTTTATCAATTGCCAAATAACCCTGACACGAATAATTTAATTAGATTCAAGCTTATTGTCATTACACCAGTTCAGAGTTGTACAGTATAATGAAATACTGTCCGGGTGCATATCAGTGCAGTGATTACAAAATAGATTAAAAAAGACAATGGTGCAAAGAGAAAATAGATTAAAAAAAGACAATGACCCAGTATAATCTAGTTTTGACAGGCTGGAACATTTCAGACTAAACTGGCCGCGATTCTCTCAGCTTAGACCTTCTAATGTCAGATTATTGACAGTTAAATGACTTTTGTTTGAACGTAGCAAAGATGTTCATTTAAATGCTTTACTCTGTCTTTTTTGTGTGATGATGTGGATGTTATGCTTGACGCACTCTGCTAAGAATGGAGAAGACAACAAATGATTAACGTTTAATAAAAGAAAGATGTCTACCAACAGCTGTCTATAACCACAGTCTACAGTCACTAAAACTGAAACATTCAAAATCAAGAATATCCTGTTTATACTGTTTAAATGTCTCAGAAGATGGAAATGTGGATAAAAAGGCAACTTAACTCATTAAACAGTGAAGTAACACGGTGCGTGTTCATAATTTACATTAAAAAGTCCATGAAATGAGTGTCGAGTATCTCATGACATACTGTACGCCTGTGTTTTATCAAAATCATCCATGTTTATTCATAAAAGATAAATTCTTTCTCGCTGGGAAAATGATGTTCACATATGGTTTGTTTCGAAATTCATATGTTCAAATAGGTAATTTGCTTAAAATGCCCAGTGATAAAACTAAAGCTACGCTGAAAAAAGTGCTTTAATTGAATCAAACGTGTACATCAGTTCCACATGAAGAAAATGCTACATCAGTACATTTTCTCCTTTCAGTTTACTCATTTTTGGTCAGAATGAAGTGACTGTAATATATGTTGTCCGTGTGGAGCTGATGCAGACGTTTGAATCAGGTAGAATCAGCGTTCTTTATTTTCAGGTGCTCACACAGGTGTGTAAAGTCAGCCTGCTGTGTTTGCCAGTGCTGTTTGTGCTCTTTGTTCTCTTTCACAGTCGATCATTAACGCTCACCAACGGCCTGAGGGTGTCTGACAGTCAGCTAGGAGTGTCAGAGCTCTAAGAGAGGGGGAGGGTAGTGAGGGTCCTTAGAGAGTCAGATGGGCTGGTGGTAGAAACTGTCCTGGAAACTGGTGCTCTTTTATTTCCTATTCCAATACACAGATAGACAGACACATAGATAGACAGACAGACAGATTGATAGATGGATAGATAGACAGACAGATAGATGTACTTTATTGATCCACAAGGCATTTTAGGCATAAAAGAACAAGATGTTTTTCAGAAACACCAGTTAATGTTCCTCACGTTTCTGCTGTTCATCTGCTCATAACCTCGTAACAGTAGCCGACAGCAGGGCAAAGCATTCACACTAAATCAGATCTTGATTTTTCTGCTAGTTTATAAGCACTTTATTAGTTAATCACAGAAACTAAACAAAGTTGATTGTTGTATATTTAAATCAGTCGCTCTGTCTAAAGCCGCTGAAGCTTTAAGTCACTTTTGCAGTGAAGACGGTAAATACTGTGTGAGGAAAAGCTGTTCCAGATATCAAAGTGAAGCTGCGCAGCTCACAGTCCAGCAGAGGTTCCAGAGTTCAGTGGGGTGTGGCGGGAGAACCGGTACTACAGAACTTTATGTCGTTCCTGAAATAAACACAATTATATTTACGAAAGTGTTTATCAATAAAAATGAAAATAACGTTTAAAATCATAACATTAAAAATAATTAGGACGATGTTTTTGTGTTTGTAATTATTATGAGGAGGCAGGAGAAACAGTTTAGAAATGATTACATTAATGACGTTTTATTGGCTGCAGTCCTGATTTAACTTAAATTCAAATAAAAGAAACAAATCTGAGCTGCGAAACCAGGAGTAACAGTCCCAGACGCCTGGTTACTATGGACACTGAGTCACACGTCGCAGGCATGCAGACCTCACAGCAGCTGAACTCCAGTGTGTCTGCAGTGCTGCATGAGCCTGTGTGAAGATCACTCCAGCTGTAGTCTTCTACTAATACATTCACCCACGATTCCATGTTCCTCCTCAGTCATTCAGTGGATTAGGACATTATCGGTCTGTTGAGAGATGACCCCACTGTGGGTTTGAATTGTTCATTTGTGTGATTCACCACACTTGAAGATGTGAGTGAAATCTAAATGAATGAATATAAGTGAAATCATCTTAAAAAAGGTTCTTCGAGGGTTTATAGTTTATAGTTTTTGGTGCTATATGGAACCATTTACAACAAATTCTCCATCAATCTGAAGAACGTTTTCACCATGCAAAGAACCATTTAGTCATGCAGAGGGGTTTTAAGTGTTCGTGGTTCCATACTGAACCATTCCCTTTACTAAAGAACCCTTGAAGAACCATCTTTTTAAAGAGTGTGACTTTTATGAAGTGCATCAAGTTGATCCTGGTGACCAAGTGGACAGAGTTTCTCCCGTTTTCTGTTTTTGTCTTCGGGCTTCTTAATCTTTTCTTCGTGATTCCTCTGATTGTCTCCATTCATCATGTTCTTGGCTTTACTCTTCCTTTTTTACCTTCAGCTCTTCCAAGCATAATGGTCTTCTCTAATGACCTGGTTCTTCTCATTCATTTTCTAATGATTTGGATCCTCTTATCTGGGCCTTCTGCCAACTTTTTTTTCCACAGTGGAAACAACCCAAAAATTTCATTCCATCCAGTGTGTATAGTCTTGATGCAAAAAAAAAAAGTCACGTCCAAATATAGACGCTAAAGGGACAGAAAGGCGAAATTAAACCTGTTCTGAGGTGTTTGGGTCTGTAGCCTGATAGGCTACCTTAACGTTAGCATAGCGATCAGCTCCAAACCCAAGCAGCACCACCCACCACAGTATTGAAAATTGGTGCTCTGTTGACACAATTTTAGATGATGGCAGTTTTTCTGGCTCTGATTTCCCCCCTTTTTTTGTTAGCGCCACCTATCAGTGAACTTTCACACCGACAATCAGTGCGTTTACATTCACGTAATATTCTGAAACCTGCAGAAAATCTGTTTGTTCAGTAACTGGTTCAGGGTGTTTTCATGCTTTTGAGTAATCAGATAATGGAGAAATTCCAGGTCTACATGAGTCAGACAGTAATCGAATTTCTACTTTACAACCAGCCAATAAACTCACAGAATAAGACGTGGCGTAAACGTAAAACTCAAACGTCATGCGTGCCTTTTTTTTAAACGTCGAGTCACTTCAGCAGAAAATATGAACAGACATCATCTAGAAAATGAAGAATATTTAAATTCTTAATTTTGTAGAGCGTGTATTCGTTTCGTGGGCGCTGAGTTAAGCGCTGCTCGCTGTTTCCAGGACGGTGCTTTGTTTTCACACATGCTCAAACAGAAAAACGAAAGAAATCAGAGTAAGAGTTTACAGCACTGAGAAACCCCATTACTGAGCTCAGATCAGCCTCTTTATCAGATTTACTAATCAGATTTATAGACCATAATCTGATCTAAGACATCAGAGTGTGCTGTTTACACGATCACTTAATAATCAGATCACTGCAGAAATCTGATAATGATCGGATTATTAAGTGCATATAAACACATTCAGTGAGCTTTCTAAGATATAAATTGGTGGAATGTGTTCATCCATTCTGTCAGGACGTCATAATTTAGAGATACTGTCATCATTTTTAAATTTCTTCATTTTTACACACCATGGTTTACTGTAATGCGGTCATACTGCCCAAACCTACCGTGCGTGACATCAGACGAGAGACATGGCAGCTTAATATATGGTTTACTGGTACACGTATATCAGACACAGCGGTGTTGCGAATGTGTAAATCCATGTCCTGATTGGCCAGCCCCCGAACGAGTTACCATGGAATACATTTTTTTCATGTTTCATGAAGTTTTTCACAACATGAAGCAAAATCCCTTACATTTTTTCGTTTCACATTTTGTGTATTAAACTGTTCTTCTTCTTTTTCTCTTTCAGGGGTGAACAATGTCTTCAAGCAAGTTTCAAGCAACTTCTCCGGCTCCTATTGTCCATTTTCCTACGGACTTTACGTTTACCTCCACAGACACGTCAGATGACTCGCTATCAATTAACGTGTCTGACTTTTTGCAAAGACAGATTCCACTTGAATATTTCAACCTTGCCTCCACGAGTAGCTCCTCTGTTCTTTTCCCTGACACATCTTACCGACCATTACAGAGGGAGAAGATTCACTTCTGCCTGGAGTGCGGGAAGAGCTTCGGAGATACCAGCAATCTCAAAACCCACCTGCGCATTCACACGGGAGAGAAACCGTACCAGTGCTCAGAGTGCGGGAAGAGCTTTAATCAAAAGAACCATCTGCTCAGACATCAGCTCGTTCACACAGGAGTGAAACTGTATTACTGCTTCGAGTGCGGCAAGAGCTTCACTCGGCAGACAACTCTGGAGCAACACCAGCACATTCACACTGGAGAGAAGCCGTTTCAGTGCTTAGACTGTGGAAAATGTTTTAATCAGCAGAGTAATCTGAGACTGCACCGGCGCATTCACACCGGAGAGAAGCCGTACGACTGTCCGCATTGTGGGAAGAGCTTCGCCCTGAGGAGTGCTCTGAAAAAACACCTGCCCATCCACACCGGAGAGAAGCCCTATCACTGCACAGAGTGCGGAAGGAGCTTCACTCTGAAGAGTCACCTCACGACTCATCAGCGCCTTCACACCGGAGAGAAACCGTACTTCTGCGGAGACTGTGGGAGGAGCTTCAGGCATTCGGGTACTTTAAAGGACCACAAGTGCATTAGAAGGGAGGAGGAGGAGGAGGTGGTTCTTGACCTGTCACTGCCAAAAAAACAGGATTTTCAGGAAAATCAGGATAGCTTAATAGTAGTCGTTCCTTGCCAAATCAAGTAGGACTTGGCAGGTTACGTTATATATTTACACAAAAAAATCGAGTGAAAAAGGTTATAGCAGTGCTAGTTTGTAGTTCTGAATGTTTAAAGTTTCCCCAGCAGTTTCCTAAAGACTAGTTTAACTGTTTAACAGAGCTGAGGTATTTATTGGGTATAAAAGCAGCACTAAGAATAATATTTTTAATTCAGTTGGTTCACAGGTTTATTTATGTCTTTGTGAAAGCATGAAATGTTTCATTTTTAATTAATTCACCTAAATTATCTTTATGTAGCATTCCTACATTTCTAGTAAACCTCAGACTTACATTGTTCTGGATGTGCTTAAAACGACTTCACAAGGCCCGAAATGTACTTCACGCGAGGACCAAATGCAGACAGGGTTTCGCATGTAGTTGCGTTCAAAAATGCACCATCTTGTGCCAAGATGGCTCATATAAACATAAAAAATATGATCCATTATGGAGAAGAGGTAAAGCAGCTCACCCTCTTCTACTGCCCACGTTCAGCTGTTGAAGCTGTCAGAATTACAGTAAATCCTCTCTGATTTGTCCTCTAGCGCCCCCTTCAGTACTGAGTGTTTTGACAACCACAATAACGTAAAAACACGTGGTGAGTTTGTACAGAAGGACAGAATGTGTCCGTGCGTTGGCGAGTGTTTGCAAGTGCTGTCATTTGCATTTGCACACGTGTGTTGAGTCTGTTTCTGGCCTAAAAGTCCATTTCAGAGGCCTTTTGACCAAATATCTTCTCTAAAGTTTTCTTCTCGTGTTTCTTGCTAAATAACTCTGACATTTCTAGAACGCTATATCACATTCATAATCTTCCTGAGTAATGTAACGGTTGCCTTTAAGCAAAGGGATTTTGCACATGTTTTTGGTTTGCTAATAGGTCTTGGTTTTAGCTGCAGGCCATGTTTATGCTTATGAGTCATTCTCTGTCGTCGTGGTGTTCATCTACGAAGTTGTGAAAATCACCTCTATATAGGAATAAATTACAGAAACCTGATGAATATGCATCGTTTGTTCTATTCCTAAATTAATCAACAAAAAATATTAATATTTTTGGAATTTTTATTTGTTATTTTAAGTCATGTTGTAGTTTTCATGTTTTTGACTTTATAGATGCTAAAGTATACATTTTATGTAAAACAATAGTTTATTTGTGTTTGATTAAATCTTAAAAATGTATTACAATTTGTGACTTCTCACCTGTAACTGTAAAATTGAAATATAATCTGTATTTTGGTCCATTATTTATGTCTTTTTTATTTAATGCATGGTTAATGAGATCTCCCTTTAATATTTGACAAAACTAACTAAAAATACTGACAGTTTTAAGTGTGATAAAACGTCAGTAGTGTTACTCAAATAAAATAGAACAAGTGCAATATCTCAGTTTCTAAATACCACGGGACTTATTTAACTCAATATACAGCAAAAGCTATTACCCTTCATTTATTTCATTTCCAGTCAAAAAGGCCATTAATACATAGCATTATTTGCTCATTTTTCAGGAAAGCAGAAAATTATCCAGAAGCTTCAGTTACTATATCAGCTGTGTGAGTCAGTGTGTCACTCTTCATTCCAGCTTCCACTCTTTTCAGGAGACTCACTTTCAGCTCCTCAAAGAATCTGCAGACACACCTCCAAAGTTCAGTCTTAGAAGCTGGTGGATCATTTTCTGAAGTAATCAAACACATTCAGTGGTGTTGAGGTCTGGACTCTGGGGTGGTCAGTCCATCGTTCAGCTTCTTTGTTTGATGTGTCCGTCTCCTTTTCTCAGTGAGGTTCTTCTTGATCAGCTACACATCCTTTCAGACCCACAGCGCTGAGTCGTCTTCTCACAGTGGAAGGATGGACAGAAACACCTGTGGATGTTTTCAGATCTGAAGCAGCTTGATTTTCTCCTCTCTCTCAGAGATGAAAGCTTTAAGTGCTGTTTATCTGATGGGGGCAGTTTGGTGTCGACCAGGCACTGCGGGTAGTTGTTAGGAGCCCCATTTTCTATGTAGCCTTTAATCTTCTCCTCCTCTAATCTTCTCACAGATGTCTCCTGAAAAGCACTAACTTGTACTTAAAGGCTGTTTTGACTGGAAATGAAATAAATAAAGAGGGTCTCTGGGTTTTGTTCAGTACTGTAGCAGCAGGCTATTTTAGAAAAGTTTAAACCTTTAACTTTGTCAGTGGTGTTATGGCTTTACTACAACACTAGGTCAGTCACACGAGTGAATAAAACTGATGTTTAAAATACAAATCTGTGTTTTGCTGTAACATATTGTACTTTGACTTATCTGAGTTCTGTAAGTGCTGCTGAAAGGCAGGGATCGTTCGTTGATGGTGCAGCATTGGTGTTACTTTTATGTTTTCACTGAAAAAAAAAATCTGCTGGAAAATGAATTGTTTTAATATTTAATATCTTTGTGAAATGTTCTTTCTGTGACGTTATTGATGTTTAGGTAGAATGAACAGTTATTTTAAACCAATTTAAGCCCACCAGTAACTTAAGTTGCCACAGTGATTTCTTTTAAAAACACAAAATAAAGTGTTATACAGATTTTAGAAGACTGTACAATGAGTTTTATATGCATACAGTTTACTTCACCTCTGTCTTGTGATAAAGCTGGTAAATATTGGACTCATGAGGAAATTCTCTCAAATAAAAGTTAATATATATATATATTTGTGTGTTTACTGTACTTTTTTAACTGACATTTATAATTATTAAAGTATGTCTTTTATTGTGTTGGTACAGTCAGATATTCACGAACCCTGTGATTGTCCTAAACATGCTCATATCCTGAAAAGGGTGCATTTTGAAGCTGTTCCAGTTGCAGTTTTGCATATTTTAATACTTCTGTCGCTGCTTCTTGCATATTTTTATATCTATGCCTTTATAACTTAGTAATTGCATTTAGCATGTTATAGCAGGTTTGGCTTTCAGTGGAAGAGACTTTAATGTTTAATAGTATATGAATGTTAATAATGTAACTTGCTTTCATATGGTTGTTTCTAAACATAAATATTAGACATTAAGAATTTTTTCAGTGATGAGATACAGAGCCACTCAATGCGATTGCGTTTTTCATTAATTGTAATCTAAATTCTTGAAGTATTAACAGTGAAATTTCTGATTATGTGCAAAGACTTCTCAGCTGCCAGTGTAGGAACCTCTTCAGGTTGCTGTAATAAGATCCCCTTTTTGTGAGTTTTTAAAGAATATGTGTTGAATATAACTGAATACATTTCACATTTGAATTACATGTCAACATTAATCAATCAGATTGAATAAACTGGATTTCCTGACTTCAGATATTCATGTAAAATAAAATGCAGTATATAATTCAGGTTTTCTATTTCAGTGTTTAAATCCGTGTTTATGAAACAGGCTCATGTTGATCAAAGACGGGTAGAGGTTTAATTTGGGGGTGTTGAACTGTCTGCAGTACTGCTCGAGCTCTTCTGTGTTCTTTGGTTGCTATGGTGATGTCAACAACTTCTCGACTGCCCAATTGACGAGCTGCACGTGAGAACTGCTCGCCAGTCGTAGTACAGGAGGCGGGATTTGTCTGAATACAGGTGGGATTAAAAACTCCAGCAGGCTCTGTGATGACGTGGTTCCAATGTGGTTCCCCCTGCAGTCCAGGTGGGGGCGCTGATTGTATCAGTGTGGTTCCCCTGTCGTCCAGGTGGGGGCGCTAATTGTATTAGTGTGGTTCCCCTGCAGTCCAGGAGGGGGCGCTAATTGTATCGGTGTGGTCCCCCTGCAGTCCAGGTGAGGGCGCTAATTGTATCAGTGTGATTCCCCTGCAGTCCAGGTGGGGGCGCTAATTGTATCAGTGTGGTCCCTCTGCAGTCCAGGTGGGGGCGCTAATTGTATCAGTGAGCTTCTCCAACCCCAGTAAAGCGGAGAAGCAGGACCGCTCTGGTCAGCAGTCCACGCCTCCGCGCTGCTACAGTGTTGTTGGAGGAGCCGAACAGGAGCTGCTCTCATCGAGGTACAACTCAGTTTAACAGCTCACTAACGCTGGGAGAGAGGTTCACTTTCTGAACAGCAGGGTGAAAATATGGAGACCAGCTCAGGAGCAGCTTTAATCCAGACTTCACTGAACAGGAGGACTTACTGATACATTATCTTACAGATACATTATCAGAGCTTAAAAAGTGAATGATTTCCATTCTAAATGCTCAAAAGCTGTATTGTGTTGTGGTATCTGTGGGACTCTGGAGAGCTAAGGTGTTTGAGTTGATCTGCTGTGTCTCTTTCTGGGGTTTAACGGTATAAAGTTTGTGTCATTACATGTTATTCCACTATCAGTCACTATCATTACATGTTATTCCACTATCTGTCACTATCATTACATGTTATTCCACTATCAGTCACTATCATTACATGTTATTCCACTATCAGTCACTATCATTACATGTTATTCCACTATCTGTCACTATCATTACATGTTATTCCACTATCAGTCACTATCATTACATGTTATTCCACTATCAGTTTTGAAATTGGGAGCAGATATTATAGATACGAAACCAATGTATATATTTGAGTTCATGCTGTGTTCTACTGTATGTGAAGGTATAAAAAGTGATCAAAATTCTGATGCATATACTGATATGATATAATGCGTATATGAACTGCAGTGATGTGCGAGAATGAGGGATGCACAGTATAATCGGTATCATGATGGTATCGGTAGATTTGCTTCATAAGTTAATCTTCTCTTGACAGATGTTTCAGTTTGTTATTTCAGGCTGATATGATGTGTGTATTTAACTCCAGAGGAACAAAGTGTTTAGGTGACGCTGTGTTGCTGCACTGAAACATCTGTATGTTATTAATTTTACTGCATTTATAACTCTACACTATAAATATTGGATACGCCATTGACTCAATTCTTATATCGTTCCATCCCTTTCCCTGCAGATGTTGTATCAGCTGGTTCTAGAGCTACTTTCTGAGACCTGCTAATGTTCGGGTGGGAGTTGTTGATCAATGGCTGATAGATTAAGAGGTGACCGAAGTCACAGCAGCACTTCTCTATGGTGGGTCATTGGGGGATTTTAGGAGAGGAAGGGTAGCGGTTGGGAATGGTTTAAGAGTTTGATGGCCTGCTAAACTGTTCTGCAAGCTGGAGGTCCTTGATTTCTCATTCACTCTCCAGACAGATAGATGGATGTAGCTCCACAAAAGTCAGTGACCGCCCTCATTTATTTAATTGCCAGTCAGTAGCCTTTAAGTACAAGTTCTCCATTTTCAGGACATATTTTTGAGGAGAGTAGATACAAGATCTAACTTGGAAAAAAGCTAGAGAGAAAATGTGTCTCCTAACAACCACCTGGAAGACCTGGTAGACACCAAAACTACCCCCATCAGATAAACAGCACTTAAAGCTTTCATCTCTGAGAGAGAGGAGAAAATCAAGCTGCTTCAGATCTGAAAACATCCACAGGTGTTTCTGTCCATCCTTCCACTGTGAGAACACTGGAACTGGACGGCTTTGTCTAATAAAGGAAGTAGCAGAAGTAACCCACACACCTGGTCAGGAGGCTGAACATTCTGAGTTCAATGGACGCTAAAAATGTATTCACAGGCCAAAACCTGTCAAGCAGTCTTAGAGAATGGAGCACTAGCAGTAATTCTTCAGTAGTCTCCCAGTGGTCATCTATTAATGCCAGCCTTCTAAACGTCGTTCAGGCAAACGTGCAAGTTCATCAGCAGCTGAGCTCCAGCGTTCCTGTAGTATGCATGAGCTTGTGTGAAGATCCCTGCAGCTTTATCTGCTTCTGTTTGAGAGTGTTTGAGGTTCTGGTGCTGCACTATTGTGTACACTAATTTGTTTATTCATGCTGGTTGGTGTAAATCTGATGTTAATTTTTGATTGGATTATGTAAGCAAAAAACAGATCAATTACAAGCCCATTTTTCTGTTACAGATACAATGTAACTGGCACTGTCATGCATGAAAGTGATTGGCTTGTGAGCTAGCCACCATGTTTCTGTGGAGGTTTTTAAATATGCCATGGTGTTTTCTGAAAAATCATTCTTGGGATAGTTTTACAAATCTTCTTTTCACATGATTTTCACCTAATACTCTGCAGTCAATATCGTTTAGTTCTCTGTAGAAACAAAGGCATCAAAATCAGGCAACAGAATCAGTTTGCAGATGTAGAGTAGTATGTAGACTACTTGTCTAAATAGCCATTTACACCCAGATAATGGCTATGGTGTGATGTAGCATAAAAATGACACCCAAAGTTATGAAGGGAGAACAGTGAGGTAGAGGTCTGCACAGGCCTATTACTAACGCCCACCACCACCCGATTCAACCACTTATCACATCCGCCTGTGTCCCGAAATTTTAGTGTCATTCTTGCCCACTCCCACTCGTAAGACCTAGCAACATTTTTGGCTTGGCTTCACTACTAACATATTTATCTGTGTCAGCATTATATTATTAGTTAATTATTCTATTAGATATTCTATTAGAAGTCAGCTGACATTAAATTACAGCCAAAACAGAGACTGAGGCTGCAGCGCAGGTGAAAAAGCCAAAAGATTTGTCATGGAAATAAATCAGTTACATTTTGTGCACAAGTTGCTTAGTGGACGTCATGTAGCTTTGTGTTTTGCTGCTTTTACAAGCAGCCAATTATTGTCCAACCCCGCCCCACTTAGCCTGACATAATACGGGGGGTATTATTATTATTACATGAAACTGTAACCCTGTGGCTGTTTACTCGCAATGTGCGCGGTGCCTCAAAATTAATCCCACCTGTAAATTAAATAGATGATCACCCGCAGATGAACCCACCTTGTGAAGACCCCTACAGTGAGGGCCCTAAAAAAGAGCTTTGTGGGACACCAGAGGAGAGACGGTGCTCACTCTGTATTGTGATGTTTCCGAAAGCTAGAGTCAAGTAAATTATGCTTATAACCATGTTATAAAGACTTTTATTGAATGAAGAGTGCCATGGTTTTACACTTTTTTCTATAGATTTTGAAGCCTTGGCCATAGAGCACCTTTAATACTAAATGGTTATTTCCCTACTAGCAGCATTCTGTTTTAGTTTGAGGTGACTTGCAAACTCTTCTGGGACATTAGGCACAACCCACAACTTTGTTTTTGTTCCATTTGAGATATTTTTCTTCTTTTTCTCTTCCAGCAATGAAGGACATCCTGAAGCAAGTCCTCTCCTTCTCCTGGTGTCCACTGTCCTACATGCTTTAAATGTACTTTCACAAACGCATCAGGAGATTGCATCACAGGAAATATGTTATGTTTTTGAAATCATGAACATGGCCTCCACAAGTAACTCCAGTGCTCTTTACACCGTCACATCTTACAAGCGATTGCAGAAAAATACAGGCAGAGAGAAAACTCACTACTGCCTAGAGTGCGGAAAAGGTTTTAGAGACAGTAATAATCTCCAAACGCACCAGCGCATTCACACCGGGGAGAAACCGTACCAGTGCTCAGAGTGTGGAAACAGCTTCACTCAGCAGAATCATCTCCAAAGACATCAGCGTATCCACACAGGAGAGAAACCGTATCAGTGCCTGCAGTGTGGGAAGAGTTTCACTCGACAGAATACTCTCGAACTTCACCAGCACGTTCACACCGGACTAAAACCGTTTCACTGCTCAGACTGCGGCAAGAGTTTTAGCCAGAGAAGTAATCTGAGGCTTCACCGCCGCATTCACACCGGGGAGAAGCCATATTACTGCTCGGACTGCGGGAAGAGCTTCTCTCTAAACAGTTCTCTCAGAGCACACCTACAGATTCACACCGGAGAGAAACCCCATCACTGCTCAGAGTGCGGGAAGACATTTTCCCTGAAGTGCTACCTCAGAACTCACCAGCGCGTTCACACCGGAGAGAAACCGTATTTCTGCTCACTGTGTGGAAACAGCTTCAGACACTCAAACACTCTAAAGGAGCACAAGTGCATTAAGAAGGTGGAGGAAAGTTATGATCTATGAAACTGTCAAATCCATCAGGATACAGAGGTTAATATGGGTCGGCCAGCTCGCATAGGGCCTGTCCAGACACGTCAGGTATTTCTATGGAAAATTAACGTGAAAAACTTTCAAATTGTAAAACTTTGCTCCAGTTAGTTTTTGGATTTTTTCTAAAATTGCACCCTAAATATTGAGATTACTGCTTACAGAATGACTGAACACAGCTGACACTTTGTGTAAATATAACAATAATGTGGGGTCATTCCAGACCAACTTACC
Organism: Colossoma macropomum; assembly: GCF_904425465.1. NCBI lineage: Eukaryota > Metazoa > Chordata > Actinopteri > Characiformes > Serrasalmidae > Colossoma > Colossoma macropomum. The sequence goes on from NW_023494784.1 coordinate 874,783, forward strand.
AAGGGCCATACAACATGTCAAAGTTGGGCTCCAATTAGGTTTTTAGTTGTGAAGTTGACCTCAACAGAATCTAAATTCTATCTTAAATATTGAGCTGACCTGTTTGCAGAGTGACTGAACTGAACTGAAATAATAAATGGTTATAAATACAGCACTGACAGAAATATCCCTCTTTAAGGCAATGGATTTTATAATAACACATTCCTTTAACACAAACCACATTAATAATAATAATAAATGACCATCATCCATTAAAGTTCATTTATCAGAAGATTTATGTTTTGTTTTTCAGATTGTGCAGCATTTTGTCTTCGAAAATTATTTTTCAGTTGCTTTTTACAAAATGCAGATTTTGTCATTGAATGTATGAGTTATTAATTTTTGTAGGCAGTATTTGAAGCCACAGAGTTCAAAATCCATTTTGTAGGACATTATTTTTCTCCAGAAGGGATTGATTCTATTTCATTTAAATTTTTTCTGGAATTATGTCTGATTAACACCTTAATAATTAATCAATTAATTCAATTAAATTAATCAAGATACAATTTAGAACATGGTGGGACTAACTTTATAAAATTCATAACTAAACAGTATTTTGAGTACAGCTTTGAAATTTGGTATAGTTGCATGAATTAAATTGGTTTTTTTTTGTTTGTTTGTTTGTTCATTTTTTGTTTTTGTTTGTTTGATTTTGGATGGAATTCGATGATGTGACCGGACAGGCACTACATGAGCATTTAACAAAATCTAGTTTTATGTAGTATTGCTACATTTAATGCAAAACACTTATTTATTCATTTCTGCATGTGTTCAAAATGGCTTCACAAATAAATATATTTGAGGCATTTTTGACCAAATATTTTCTCTTTTTACTTTTTCATGTGTGTTACTGAAGAATCCTTAAATTTTTGAAGGTTTTAATTGCGTTTATAACAGTTTAAATTAATATAATTACTGCCTTTAAGCTAAGAGATTACATGTTTTTAGATTGTTAAGCTTTTTAACTCATTGCAAGAAACATTTTTAAGTTTAGGAGTTATTCCACTGCTGCTGTTGCTGCTCCAACTTTAAAGCTCACAATGACAATAAACCACAGAAAGTTTTATATATATATATATATATATATATATATATATATATATATATATATATATATATATAAATATATATATATATATATATACATATACTTTTTTGGTTGCTTTCTGCATTTTATTTATTTATTTGGCTTGACTTATTTTTAATTATGTTAATGAAAAACAGGTCCCGGCGGTGATGTCACAGGTGGTGAAATAGAGGTTTTGTATAAAACAATAATTTAGATTTTTTGTTGCAGTTTGGCCAGCATTCGCATAATTCTCAGAATATTTATTAAACTCAGATTATGAGCACAGAAGTGTGCATTCGGAGCATTCTCGCCACCAGCCTGCTAAATAGTGCTACTGATTACAGGAACCGCTTATGATATCACTGAGGTGAGTCATGAGTACCAGCAAGACCCATCATCAACCATCTCCAAAGACAGTTCAATAATAATAGCATTATTTATATATAAACATACTGTTTTTTATTTTTATTTATTTTGGCTTTTTGGTTTGCTTTGATTCATAGTGGAGATGGTTGATGTTGAATCTTGTTAATCTGTTTCATTTGTGAAATTAATAAATATTGCATTTTAATGCTGTCTGAACCTTTTCTGTTCTTTAAGCCTCTTTTTTCAAGAAGTCACTGAGATGTTTTTGATAAAACTGATATTAATGTAGAATTTTATTACACTTTAGATTATTACATGATTGAAAAAATATTACAGTATTGAGATCCACAAACACAAAAACGTAATAATGTAAATACAATACGTGAGCATGTTCAGCAAAATAATAAATACATCAAAATAATTATTTCCTTTATAAATGTTGCACGTGTTGCAACATATCTTTAACATTTCAGTATTTCACGCCAAACACTGATTAGCTGATCTCCTTTTTGTAAGTTGAGAATGAAGAAACATTCCTGAAGATAAATGTAAATCATTCAGTCTCGTTTGTTTCTTAGTTTGATATGTATGTGGTGTAAAAAGTGCAGTACAGTGTTCAGTGTTTAACTGGGTGTTTATGAAACAGACTCTTATTCTAATTGATTAAAAGAAAGATGAGTTCAATTTTGGGGTGGGAACTGTTTTAGATGCTGCTGCTATGGCGATGTGAATGACCTCTCAACTGTCCAGTAAACAGACTGCTCTTATGCACTCCTAGCCATTCGTACCTCAGGAGGCAGGTTTTTTGGTGCGATAAGTGACAGTAGTAACCCTGAAAAGGCTGAATTAGATGTGGTAATACCAAAAAAGAAAAGTTCAAGATGAAGAACGTGTGATTATCCACCTGACAGGCTGAGTGGGGGAGAAGTTAAACTGGCGGCTCTACTGTAACATCATAAATTGGCGTGTTGGAGAGCTGCCAACAGAAATGAAATAAGGTATTAACAGTCTGAGACAAGCCACAAGTTGATATGGGATTTCTGAGAGAGGTCTGACTTAAACCATGAGTACATAGAAATATCAGAGTTTAAGATTCTATTTGCATGAACCACATTTATTTTGATAGAAGAGGAAACTCTTCTGGGTGGAAATCTAGTGAAGCAACAGATCTGGGGCTTCATTAAAATCATCACCCACCACCAACTGTCTGATGGTCATTCAGCAGAAAACAACAAGACAACGCAACTTCCTATTTATGTCAGCATAAACAGAATGTTTTCCGTTTTTTATGAGGGGGAACAGGTTACAGGTTTGGGTAACAGGGTCATACATAAAATGTGGGACACTGGCTAAAATGACTTTTTTGTTAAATAAATTATTAGGGAAAATATGTTTTTACATTAAATTGCTCGGAAATGAATTAGATGACACTGTAATTATGCTGTTAGATTTTAATGAGTATATTTCATAGAGAAGTTCGGTGCCAGTGAGGTGGGCCAACCCAAGATCACCGTATTAAAGGTGCATATAGACATTTTATGTGTTTTGTGGTCATTTAAATGTGAATTTAATTTATTTTAAGTTAAAGTACAAATTCCTTCACTTTTCACAGAAATAAAAAAACAACATCAAAAGTTATGTTATCACGTTTAAAAGGTAATGGAACATATTCATATTCATGGAAAGTGCATTTTAGATTCCTGCTCCTTGTAGTTTTCGTGAGAGAGCCATTTTCTCGTTATACTGTTTTAGTCTTACATTACATTCCTGAAAACAACATTCACAATCTCAGTTTGATCATCTCTCAGGAAGGGATAAAATGGGCCAATATCTCAACTTTCTCACCATTTAAGTGACCACAAAAAGAGTGAGTAAGAGAATTCAGTACATTTCAATGAGTAATACGCTGCTCTGTATTAGAACACGTGACATTAACAACTACCTTCAGACTCTCTCACTTGTTTGCACTGTAAATAACGGTAATAAAAAGAAGCTCTGCTGCGTCACCCACTGTTTTACTATAGAAGTGAATGGACAGGCGTTCCGGTAGGGGGCGCTACTGCTCTGTGGAGGAACTACAGTGAACTCAGTCCACGCCTCCGCGCTGCTACAGTGTTGCTGGAGGAGCCGAACAGGAGCTGCTCTCATCGAGGTACAACTCAGTTTAACAGCTCTACATTGGCTTTTACTGCACCAGCTCACTAACGCTGGGAGAGATGTTCACTTTCTGAACAGCAGGGTGAAAATATGGAGACCAGCTCAGGAGCAGCTTTAATCCAGACTTCACTGAACAGGAGGACTTACTGATACATTATCAGAGCTTGGAAACATAATGGATGTAAGGTTTGGTAGAGATACCGGCTGTTAGTTATGTTTATACTTGATTTATACGATAAATACTCGAAAACATTATTCGGATTTATCGTGGAGTCTCGTTGAAGGTCTGGTCTGTGTAGATGCTGCATCATGGCGAGGCTGAAGTTAGCCTGTTGTTCGAATTTTTCGTTCCACCTTAAATGGTGCAGCAGTTACTTTGTAGTAGCTGCTTTTAAGGTGGAACGGCCAATTCGATACTGTTTACAGGCAGATTCTCTTTCAGGAAGGTTACAAAAGCCTGTCAAGCGTCCAACAGTGCAAAAAGGCTTTATTAGCACGATGGGCTTCTGTTGATTTTCATTAAAAAGAACGCGATTCAGTTTCACCTCGTTTATTATCTGTCTAGGGGCCCTTCAACCTGAGTAAAACAGAACTACAGCTCTCTGAATATTGTCATTAAGAACATAAACCCAACATTAATAATGATGTTTTATTTACTAACGCAGACATTATTACTAAATCTGTTATGGTTAATGTGAGACAGGCTGAAGGATGATTGTAATGGATGATGTGAATGAAATACACTCCAAAAAGGTGGTTTTTCAAGGGTTCTTTAGTAAAGACAGTGGTTCTATATAGAACCATGAACACTCAACGAACCTTTTGCATGCTTAAATAGTGTTCTCTGCATGGTGAACTTGTTCTTCAGATTGATGGAGAATGTGTTGTATATGTGTTGTATATGGTTCTATAAGTTCACCATGCAAAAAAAACATTTAAGCATGCAAAAGTTCTTTGAATGTTCATGGTTCTATATAGAACCATTGTCTTTACTAAAGACCCCTTGCGGGACCACCTTCTTTGAGTGCTCATATTAATTAGTGATAAACTAGCATAATTATTGTTTTGGAACAGAACTGAAAGATTAATCATTTTTATGTCAAAATCACAAGTGCAATTTTAATTTGCAACTTTAATTATAGACGATGTTACCCACAATGTCTTTTCAATGAGTTTTGAATGGGAAATGACGGAGTTTGTGAGCTGTCTGTGGATGAGTTTGACCAACCAAAAGCAAACAAACATCCATGTTATGTGTACATAACAACACAACCACAACAGCTTTCAGTATATGTGTTGGTCTTCTTGGCCAAAACATCCAGCCTGTGGTCACGTTCATAATATATCTTTGAATTTTGGCCTTTGTGAGCTGCAGGTCCAGCCTTAATAATTAGAATATTTGGGTATTAGATTGTTATGTTGGTATTTGTTTCTTTATTTAGTGTTCTGAAGCTTGTTTTTGTGCAAGCTTAAGGCTGGCTTTACACGGTCAAACCTTCCTTCAACTTTAGTTGCTTGAAACCTACATGAAAGTGAATAGAACTTGAGTTGCATAATGTAAAGCGTCCTGCAACTCCCTTGATACTCAGCCGCAACAGTTGCAAGTGCACAAGTGGCATGGAAAAAGTTTCATGTAACAGCCAATCAAAGCACCAATAATGCATCACATGATCATGTCAAACCATGTACTTTCAAACAAGTGAATTCACCAGATCAGTGGAGAAGTAAAAAAAACTGAAGACGGTTTATTAGGTAGTTGAAAAGCATTTTTATTTTGTCTGTTTTCTAAACAGACTAAAATGAGTTTCATTTTTGTGTTAACTAGCCAGCTAATGCTAACAGCTGTTTAAACAGCTGGTTGTGTAGCTTTTATCCTTTAGCTGCTTTTATTGTGATATACATACCTAGATTTCTTTTTCCTCTTTTGACACCCCTTAATTTTACACAGATCAGATTCATTTGGGATCAAAACAAAACGTTTACAGAAGCGGAGACTGAGATATTCCTCAAAGAACTTGTGCCTCTATGACAAGATGAGTGAAACATTAATTTTCTAAGTCTTAAAATTTGCACAACAGATTAAAACACAAAATTCTAGCAAAGAATCCTCAGTAGATAAACAAAACACAGATGGCAATGACAGCTGGAAAAAATAAGATATTAAAAATGCTGCAAATATGTAAATAACTTCACTGATTACTTTAAAGTATGAGTTGCTAATGGAGTAACTGAATGTGTTGCATGCAACTGTTTTTGAATTGCTTTCTGTATCTATCAAGCTGCATCAAAATTATGTTGCAGGCAACTCACAACATGCAAGTAGTTGCATCAGAGTTTCACCATGTAAAGCCAACCTTAGATCCCAACAGAATTCTAGAACATTCTTGTGGATTCGTGACCATTTTCAGAGTTGGAGGCTTTTTTACCACTATTTTAAACAAAACATTTGATTATAAATCCAGAAGATAACAACAATTACTTAGCAATGGATGTGATACTATGCTTTAGAGTCATGTCATACTTAGGTACTGTTATCTACAGGCTGAACACAGCCACCCTCCTCCTGCAGTTTTACAGTGTCTGTTCTTTTCTTTTAAAGACTGAAGCAACAGTCTTAGGAAGGATATTAAAACGATAAAAACATTTAAACACAGGGAAACGTCAGTTAGTTTGTCTTCATTGGTTTAGCTGATTCCTATGAGACGTGAACAACTGTAAATCTGACACAAAACATTAAAATAACTTGCCAAGTCATCAGTACTGAACAAGCTTTATGTTTACCTTTCAGAGTTATTTCATCTGTAATAGAAATTAGAGCACTAATTTATTAATGGAGTATGAACTTTCTGAGTACTTTCTGAGAGCTGGTGATGTTTGGTGGGAGTTGTTGGTCAATGGCTGGTAGATTTAAAGGAGTCACAGCTGGTGGTCATTGTCTTTGGTGAGTGATTGACGGCTTTATGAATTGTGGATGATTGAGGGGTCAAATGTTTAGGAATCTGATGACCTGGTAGTAGAAACATTGTACTTCATTGCTTCCCAAGCAGAAATAAGTATAAACACACAGGAATGCAGGAATGTCAGGTACAGCCTAAACAAGTTATTAATCTGTATTTAAAACTGATATATTCCTGATATTCTCTGGAATGCTGTTCCAGAGCTTAAGAGCTCTATAAGAAACTGATCTTCCACCATCTGAGTTCAGTCCTAAACGAAGTTGTCATGGTGGCTAAACAGATAAGACTTCAGTGTTAAGGTGTTTCTGTATCCCTCCTAGACACCACCCTTTTTCATTCTCAGATATGAGCCCCTTATTTTAGGTTAAACAACATTCTTTATTAATATAATAGTAATTTGAGATCATTGACTTTAGCATGAGTGCCTGAACATGAGTGCAGTAAAGAACGTGACTGAGAAGGCATTTTCCCCAGCATAGCTTTTTCATTAACTACTCCAGGTGATGTTAGCTCAGTTCCGAGACAGTGAATGTATATTTCTCTGAAAGAAACATGTTGACACGTCGTCCACTGAGGAGAAAAGACTGTGTAGAGTCTATTTCAGCATCTTACGCTGTACCAGTTAGCATTAGCTCATTGGGTCCTCTGAAGAGGCAGCCTCCATTATTTAGTCAATACGAATCCCCCTTTTTATTGTTCATTTTTTTCTGACCAGATGTCTGTCCATTAACTCTTACGGATACTTGGATGTCAGATTACTCTGAATGCACATCCCTAAAAAGTACCCATTAGTTGAATCCATTGGTCAGCATGCTCAACTGGGCATGTGATCTTCAATGGCGCTGTACCAAATAAATATGTTATTTGTCCTGGGCATTCTGGCAGTCATTAACGTTGAATCCTGTAGAGGCGTCATCAAGCATAGTAGGGCTGGGCAATATGACAATATTTATCGTCATTGTGATAATTCGTGATTATATTTTGGATATCATTAGTACTTCTAGATTACTGACCAACTGTATGTGCCATTACAATAAGAGCATGATTAGTCATGTTTGATTTGGATTTAGTGCAGTGCAGTATGTGAAATGTTAAATAAAAATTATTGTACTCCTAGTTTTTGATAGTATTTTTTACTACTAAGTGCCACTACTGGGGTTTTTTGTATGCTCCACCTTATTAGTTGTCAGAAAAATAAATATCATTACATGTTGTGTATCCTGAAAATATCTTGAAATATCATGATATTGTACTTTGCCATATCACCCACCACTAAAGCATCAGCTGATAAGTGAAGGTGAAGAGAAGCTAAGAAAGGAGTGATGTGCTTTTGAGTTCTGTTCCAATGAGAGCCTGGTCTCTCAGCGCATTGCAGTAATCCAGGTGGATGACATAAAAGCATGAAGATTTTTTTCAGTATCTTTAAAAGACAGACCTCTTCTCACTTTAGCAGTGTTTCTCAAATGAACAATCCACGACGTGGTGTGTTAAGAAAAGACCAGCTTCAAAAACAACACCTAGACACACATCCTAAAATGAGATTCATTTACAATGGCTTGCAGGTAGGGGGCACTAGATTCCAACAGTTCTTTTCAGATGTTAGTGGAGATCACACCAAGGGACTAGAAGATGGGCATAAGCACTTTCCAATTTTACTGCTTTCTCCATTGAATTAGGTGTAAACTCTGGATATGTGCCTGCAAAAGGGCAAGGACATACAATATTATCTCTGATATTATTGGTATTAAAAAATTAAGAGTTGTTTGCAGTAAATACTGGAAACAGAGACTTGTTGTGTTTGTTAACCACAATCATATTGCTAAAAAGAGCTGCCCTTACATTATGAACACTAGTATTGTATGAAGCCATGAAAAAACTGGAGAAGAGGTTGAGTAGCCGGAGCAGGAGTGGCAAGTAATGGTTGGAACTAGGCTCTGCAGGAAGGACGTTCTCCAGGAACAGCTTTGAGACCACAGTTAAACATGCATTGATCGTTTTCACCTATGTTCAGCTTGTATGCTTTTTTGGAGTAAAGTGCCACGGTTTTATGTAAGGAAAGGAATTTACTAATGATTTGATCCAGGTCTTTACAGACAGTCTTTTCTAACCGTGTCTTTTGTTCAGATGTTGCCCAAAGTATTGTGGGAATAACAAATCAGGGACCCAATATCATGAATCAGATCAGAACATTGGCTGAGTTTATCGTATGACCCGTATTATCAAACTATTAAGTGACCCCTCATGCCCTGTGGAAGGTGACACTATCATCCTAGGGGAGACCACTCATATCAGAATAGAAAGATAAAGGTGATCATTCAGAATAACTGATTTTCTGTGACCCCTCCCCTCTGAAGGCTAGAAGTGCCATAAGTGTGAATGTAAGTGGACCCAAACCATGTCAGCAAAATGCCCCACAGCAGAACAGAGCTATCGGACCCACTCACTGCAGGGGTCCAGCATTCAGACCGGTACCCTTCTCTTGGTGCACGCTGCACTCTTTCACTTGTGGAGAACATGGTGACTCACCTGACCAGATCACTGTTCTCCATGTCTCTGTAGACCAGTGCTGATGGTTTTTACACCATCGACTTCTCAAATGGTCAGAGAGGTTTCTGCAGTGCAGCTCCACTATAATATTACTCTCTGTGTAGTTGTAGACGTCTTTCTGACAGCCTGATCACGTTCTGCATCGACATTTTCAGTCAGCTGAGGAACATCTGCTAATAAATATCACATTAATGCACGAGCATCACGCTCACTGAATATGCACTTTCACCAGTTTCCAGCCCTGTTTACTGATGTCTTTCCCACAGATTTAAATGCAGAGCTCACTTAAGTCTCTGTTCCTGTTCTCTCCATCCCTGACCCAATAAAGAATCCTCTTTCAAAGTCATTTTTTTCTTGATCATCTTGATGCAAAATCAAAGTCAGTTTTTTTACCTGCCACAGAGCATAGTAGGATTAGTAGTAGTAATTGCTTAATTGGATCATACAGTTGGCTGGAGGCATCGGCACTCGTTATGTTTCTCTCTTAGTCAGATTTTTTCCTTTTTTCCTTCCCGTCTGTAGATCACATAGTACTCACTACACAGTTTCTGCATAATGAAGTAATGAAATGTATTTTTAATAAAAAAATATGAAAGTCTAAGTTTTATGCTAAGAAGCAGTAGATATTGATGGGGGGGCAAGAAATGATACCTTTAGAGAACAGAGGACCGGCAGAATTTCATCAGCTGTAGTTTCTTCTGTTTGAGAGCAGTTGAGGTTATGGTGCTGTGATGAAAATGCCCCACTAGTCAACCACAGGCACTGGTTAGCTTATTCATGCTGGTAGCCTTAAATCCATCACTAATGGCCAAATGAAGTATGTGGACAAAAGAAGGGGTCAATTCCCAATCAGAAGGATCAAGGAGTGGCTTCTTAAAAAATGGCTTGAAGAGCTGAAGTCCCTTTTATACCTGGTATTAACATCCATCTTGAGTCATCTTGTCATATGTGAACAGTGAGATGGATAATTGTTTATACCTGGCACCTAACCCATTTATGCTCAAAGAATTTCACCTCAGTCTTTTTCTCAAATTTCCTCAAATTTGGTGTGAGGCCAGAATGTGACCAAACAAGAACTTTTTTGTTCTTGCAAAATTATTGCATTACATTAACATTAGGCGTATCTGCAACACTTCTAATGCTTTTGTTGCATTTCTACATTGTCTTTATCATTTTTATTCATCTGTTTCTCTTCCAGAAATGAACAACATCTCCTGCTTCTATTGTCCACTTTCCTACATACTTTAAATTTACCTCCACAAACACATTAGGAGATCATATCACGAGGAGTACATCAGGAGAAACATGACCTCCAAAAGTAACTCCAGTGCTGAGTCCTCTGATATTCTCTATGCGAACATATTTTACAGACAAACGCAGAAAAATGCAAGCAAGGAGAAAACCCACCACTGCCTGGACTGTGGGAAGAGCTTTAGAGACAGATGTGGCCTCCAAACCCATCAGCGTGTTCACACAGGAGAGAAACCATTCCAGTGCCCGGACTGTGGGAGGAGTTTTAATGTACAGAGTAGTCTTCAGGTACATCGGCGCATCCACACAGGAGAGAAACCCTATCAGTGCCTAGAGTGTGGGAAGAGCTTTCATGTCCACAGTCATCTCCAGAGACATCAGCACATTCACACAGGAGTGAAACTGTATCACTGCTCAGAGTGTGATAAGAGTTTTACTCGACAGAGTACCCTCGATCTGCACCAGCGCATTCACACCGGAGAGAAGCCGTATCTCTGCTCAGAGTGTGGGAAGAGTTTTACTGCCCAGTCTCATCTCCACAGACACCAGCTCATTCACACTGGAGAGAAACCGTATCACTGCTCGGTATGTGGAAAGAGTTTTAATCAACTAAGTCATCTCCAGCAGCACCAACGCATCCACACTGGAGAGAAGCCGTATCTTTGTCCAGAATGTGGAAAGAGTTTTACTCTGAAGAGTCATTTTGAAACTCATCAGCGTCTTCACACCGGAGAGAGGCCGTATTACTGCTCACAGTGCGGCAAGAGCTTTAATCAACACAGTCACCTGCGACTGCACCGGCGTACTCACACAGGAGAGAAACCGTACGACTGTCCAGACTGCGGAAAGGGTTTCAATCAAAGAAGTCATCTCCAGCAGCATCAACTTATTCACACCGGAGAGAAACCGTATCACTGCTCAGTGTGTGGAAAGAGCTTCAGGCATCCCAATTCTTTTAAAGCACACAAGTGCATTAAGAAGGAGGAGGAAACTGATGACCTGTAACTCAAAAATCAAGATTTCTAGGTTCACATTAGAGGGGAACCCTCAGAGCCTTCTAAGCCTTCAGAGAAGGCCTAATCATTTCTGGGAACTAAAAAAACATGCCTGCAATTATTTAATAATAGAGTTATCATGATTGTTGTAATTGAATACTGCAAGTATTGTAGTAATACTTTTGTTTCATTGGCTTTGTCCAAAATAGCATACTGTGTACCGCAGTGGTCACCAACCCTGGTCATGCAGATCGACCTTCCTGTGAAGTGTAGTTGCAGCTACAATATGCCACACCTTCTCCACCTCATTAGCATCTTTAAATGCCTTTGATTAGCTGGATTAGCTTTAGAGAAAGGGGAAGAGAGTATGCTAGATGCAGGTTGGAAATGAACTCTGCAGTAAAGTAGTTTTTTAGGGAGAGGATTGGTGACCACTGATGTACTCTATACTGCATACTGCTCCAGTATATACTGTATACTGCATACTCTTCATCTGTAGTATGCAGTAATGTATCCAGTATACAACAAAAGCTATGTGCTGTTCTACAGGGCAGGGGTGTGACTAGACTGCCAACATCAGTGAGAGGAATAAAAGGCCTTCTAGAAGTTCCGGATACTTCACTGACTGAACATGAGCGGTTGTCTAAGCAGTGTTTCGGGTAGTTACATTTACATTTACATCATTTAGCAGACGCTCTTATCCAGAGCGACTTACAAAAAGTGCTTTGTCTATCCAGAGAAAGTATCTTCGCTAGTTATCAATAGGTTAGAGAGAAAGCCAGTCCTAAGCTCAGATACTGCTAGAATCAGAAGGTCATTGACACCTAGAGAAAAAGGGACAGAGTTAAACACAGAGCAGTGCAATACAATACAATACATAAGTGCTGTACAATACATTACAACCAATACTTAATTCAGTGCTCATTTAAGTGCTGTATAAACAGATGTGTCTTCAGTCTGCGTTTGAAGACAGCGAGAGACTCTGCTGTACGGACAGCCAGTGGGAGTTCGTTCCACCACCTGGGTGCCAGCACAGAGAACAGTCTAGATGCTTGCCTTCCACGCGCCTTGAAGGATGGCGGGTCAAGTCGAGCTGTGCTGGAAGCTCGAAGGGCTCGTGGTACAGTTCGAGATTTGACCATTGCCATCAAGTAGGGAGGGGCTGGTCCATTTTTGGCTTTGTAGGCAAGCATAAGGTTTTTAAATCTGATGCGTGCAGCTACAGGAAGCCAGTGAAGGGAGCGCAGCAGTGGGGTGACGTGGCTGAACTTTGGGAGATTGAAGATGAGTCTTGCTGCTGCAGTTAGGAAAACAGCAGTTAGGAAAACAGGGTAGTTAGGAAAACCGCGGCAGCAGGTCTGCCAGGACTTATCACTAAAACAGTCACTGTACAACTAACACATATAAGTTCAAATATATGTTCATGTCTGTTGCAATCTTAAAATAAAACATGGAATGTCTTTTGTGCACCTGCATTAGCTAGGTTTAACACGAACATACTATTAGAAATCCTGTGGGGACACTAGCAGAAATTAGCATCACTGTAGAAGTATAGTTTTTTTTATATTTACAGCCCAAACTGAAGACCTAGCTCTAATAGTCAATGTTCACCAACAGTTAATGTATGTCGTTCCTTGCCAACTTATATAGGGCTTGGAATATATATATATATATTCTGTACCTAAGAAACTTTTCAGCTTTATTATCATAGAACATTGAATCAAAGTGAAAATATTTCTTCAAAGTGATTTACGTGATCTACAAATATAAAAAACAAAGTATCTGATTGCACAAGTATTCACCCACATCGAGTCATTGTTCAGTAGATGCACCTTTAGCAGCATTCACAGCCTTGAGTGTGTGTAAATAGAGACTCCATATCAGATTTGCACATATGAGCACTGCAGTTTCCTCTCATACCTCTGCTCAAGCTACATCCATGGGGATCGAGCCTGAACAGCCTTTTTAAAGTCATGCCACAAGTTTTCTATTGGATTGAGATCTGGACACTGACTCTGGCACTCCAGGACATTCATATTGTTGTTTGTAAGCCATTTCTCTGTAGCTTTGGCTGCATGCTTGGCATCATTGTCATGTGGGAAGACACATCCTCTTCTAAGGCTCAAGTTTCTTGCAGTCGGAGATTTTACTCCAGGATCTCACTGTATTTTGCTGCATTCTTTCTACACTCACAAGCCTTCCAGGGCCTGCTGCAGAGAAACATTCCCACAGAATGATGCTGCCTCCACCATGCTTCCCATTAGGGGTGGAGTGTTTGAAAGCTCAATTTTGGTGCCTTCAGACCATCAAACCTTCTTCCAGCCAAGTTCAGAGTCTTCCACAGGCTATCTGGGAAACTGTAGCTGAGAGGTGGTGAGTTTTATTTAACGTTGTTTTTTCCACTCTATGTGACTAGTGAAGCACCCATGCATCAGTAGTTGTCTCTCCAATCTCAGCTACTAAGGTTTGCAACTTTTTTTGAGATGTTATCGGTGGCCGCCCTTACTAGTCTCTTGTATGCCGGTGGTTTGTGCTTTTCTTGCCACAGAGTTGTGTGGAGTGCTCATGAGGATATGGTGTAGGTTATGCCATGATACTGACTCACTGGACCATCCAAATGCAGGTGTATTTATATTACAATTGCTTGCAACCCCTTGATTGCACACAGGTGACCTCCAATTAACTAATTCTGTGAATGCCAATTAGCTGCACCAGTGATGATTAAAAAGAGTCATGTTGATTGGGTGAATTCTTATGCAATCAGGTATGTTTTGTTTTACTTTCACTTTGCAGAGATCATTTTTTTTTTACTTTGACATGTTCCTATTTATTAGTGTAAAATGTTTCTATGATAATAACATGGGAAAACAAAATCTCAATGCTGTACATGGGAATATCAGCAAAACAATAAAAAACACTACACTCTAAATGAAAATAACAGCACAAGTCCACAGTGGAGAAAATGAGTGTCATTACTTATAGTTTAATGTCGTTCCAGAGTTTGCATAAGTAAACAATATTCCACCAACTGTCCTATAACAGATGCTGGACGTTCGCAGTGAGGCTGCCTCAACTGAGTGAAGGGATCTGGATGGCTAAAATGTGCTCAAGCTCAAACATTCATATGACCAGACTTGGTGAGCTTGTGGGCTTCTGCACTCTGAACTAGTCTGAGCTGATTTAGAGAGAGAGCAGAATGACCAGCCAGTAACATGTACAGTAGATTAATCTAGTAGATATGCAAGCATGAACTCATTTCTCAGCATCTTGTAGAACCGTATGTGTCTATTTTGAATGCTTCTCAAATAATATAACTCAGTCTTAGTGATGTTACTGATATGGGCATCCAGTATTTTCAAAAAAGCTTCTGAGCTAAAATTCAATTTCAGAGTCTTTTCTTGACCTTATACCTTCTTAAAATGGACTAGTCCTGTTTTCTCAGAACATCTTGAACAGTTATGTCTCATTAAGGTAAAAGCAAATTACAAATGTGCTGTGACTTCTTCATGGTTTATCATTTCAAATTTGCTTTTTTCTCAAGATTCATTTTTCTTTTTCCTTTTTATTCAATTTTTGTCTGTGTGTGGATCAGAAAACCTGCTGGACAAGTTCCAACAATAAATCTGACAAGGACAATGTAGTGGACTCATGGACTCATGTTTGTTACTAAAAAGTTCTGGAAGTATATTAAATTCATACTGTATATTGTGATGTTGTATTCATAATTTTTGTTAGTGATGTAATGATTGTCTTTTATGCTAATTGAATTCACACATGTTGTAGCATTACTAATAGCTAAGGTTTTAAAACTTACAACTAGCTTCAAGACCTGTTTTTAAGATGGGCTTCAGATGACAAGTGGAACTAAGTTGTGAATTACATGCTGTATTATGTCATTTTCACAAATATTGTATTTTTATTCTTAGGTAGTTTGGTTAATTAATGAATTTTGAAGCTGTCTAGTTAATAACTGACAATAAACTGGATTTCCATCTGTGAACATAGATGATTGTCTTTTATTTAGATATTCATGTAAAATGTGCAGTAAACAATTCAGCTTTTTTAGGTTGGTTTTTAATTGTATGTGAGATCAAAACATTTTTAACATTTTTAATTTTTTTGAAAAGTTACTATCAGAGGTTTTGTATATCAAATGGACAGAAGAGCAGCGAAAAACTGATGATGAAAGTCACAAATATCAGTAAAAATGTTCAAATGTTGTTTATCCGCACAACTACTCCAGATTAGTTAAGCTAGAATGTATAAAACTGATTTTGAACCAAACTAATTTCCAATTACAAACCTGCCTTCTCCAGATATTCTTATTAATGTTAATGAAAAAAGGCAAAAATTAACAATAATATTTTATTATGGAATGCAGTGAACTGATGGTGGGTCCACAGACACACCACTTGAAACATTTCAGATATAACCTGATCTCTTCGTTTTTTGTGAACGAAGCTGAGGTTCTACTTGATTAAATAAAGATGAGTCGACTTGATTTAATTTAAGGGTGAAAACTCTGAGGTTAAAACTCGTTTGTTAGATTTTCTTGTTTAAAAAAATACATGTCCCTCCTGGATCCACCAGGCTCTGCTCACATGTTTCCAGTGTGGTTCCCTCTGCAGTCCAAGTGGGGGCGCTAATTCTAGCCGTGTGGTTCCCCCTGCAGTCCAGGTGGGGGGCACTAATTTTATCAGTGTGGTTCCCCTGCAGTCCAGGTGGGGGGCGCTAATTGTATCAGTGTGGTTCCCCTGCAGTCCAGGCGGGGGCGCTAATTGTATCAGTGTGGTTCCCCTGCAGTCCAGGTGGGGGGCGCTAATTGTATCAGTGTGGTTCCCCTGCAGTCCAGGTGGGGGCACTAATTTTATCAGTGCGGTTCCCCCTGCAGTCCAGGTGGGGGCACTAATTTTATCAGTGTGGTTCCCCTGCAGTCCAGGTGGGGGCACTAATTGTATCAGTACGGTTCCCCTGCAGTCCAGGTGGAGGCGCTAATTGTATCAGTGCGGTTCCCCTGCAGTCCAGGTGGGGGCGCTAATTGTATCAGTACGGTTCCCCTGCAGTCCAGGCGGGGGCGCTAATTGTATCAGTGCGGTTCCCCTGCAGTTCAGGTGGAGGCGCTAATTGTATCAGTGCGGTTCCCCTGCAGTCCAGGTGGAGGCGCTAATTGTATCAGTGCGGTTCCCCTGCAGTCCAGGTGGAGGCGCTAATTGTATCAGTGCGGTTCCCCTGCAGTCCAGGCGCTAATTGTATCAGTGAGCTTCTCCAACCCCAGTAAAGCGGAGAAGCAGAAGCTCCGCTCTGGTCAGCAGTCCACGCCTCCGCGCTGCTACAGTGTTGTGGACAGACAGGAGCTGTTCTCATCGAGGTCAAACGTTTTGTAAAAAAAAAATAATATGTTTTTTGTTTATGCTTTATATATTCTTCACAAATAAATACTCAGATTGTGGTGTCTGGTGGGACTCTGGAGAGCTGAACTTAGACTGGTTTTGTGTTGATCTGCTGTGTTTCTTTCTGGGGTTTAATGTTAGATGTTTACTGCATGTATTTCTCTGCTCCACTAACAGGTTTTCTGTCAGGAGCAGATATTATAAACCAATATGAAAATGAC
The DNA here is from genome assembly GCF_904425465.1 of Colossoma macropomum. Classification (NCBI taxonomy): domain Eukaryota; kingdom Metazoa; phylum Chordata; class Actinopteri; order Characiformes; family Serrasalmidae; genus Colossoma; species Colossoma macropomum. The sequence goes on from NW_023494784.1 coordinate 891,775, forward strand.
TGGGTGGATTTAATAAAAAAATAAATTAGGAAATATGTATGTATGTTATGACGATATGAACTGTGGCTATGTGTGCATTGAGGTAGAGTAGCAGGTTCTAGAGTAAAATGAAGTACTTTCTGAGAGCTACTCATGTTTTATTAGGGGTTTAAGTAATGTTTGGGTGGGAGTTGCTGGTCAGTGGCCGGTAGATAAAGAGAATGTAGAAGTCACTGCAGCCGTTCTCTGTGGTGGGTGATGGGGGGTTTTATAGAGGTGTCTATGGTGGGAGATGGGGAGGTTTTATAGAGGTGTCTATGGTGGGTGTTTGAGGGTATTGTAGAGTTGTCTGTGGTGGGTGTTTGAGGGTTTTGTAGAGTTGTCTGTGGTGGGTGTTTGAGGGTTTTGTAGACTTGTCTGTGGTGGGTGTTTGAGGGTTTTGTAGAGTTGTCTGTTGTGGGTGTTTGAGGGTTTTGTAGAGTTGTCTGTGGTGGGTGTTTGAGGGTATTGTAGAGTTGTCTGTGGTGGGTGTTTGAGGGTTTTGTAGAGTTGTCTGTTGTGGGTGTTTGAGGGTTTTGTAGAGTTGTCTGTGGTGGGTGTTTGAGGGTTTTGTAGAGTTGTCTGTGGTGGGTGTTTGAGGGTTTTGTAGAGTTGTCTGTGGTGGGTGTTTGAGGGTATTGTAGAGTTGTCTGTGGTGGGTGTTTGAGGGTATTGTAGAGTTGTCTGTGGTGGGTGATGGGGGGTTTTATAGAGGTGTCTATGGTGGGTGATGGGGGTTTTATAGAGGTGTCTGTGGTGGGTGTTTGAGGGTATTGTAGAGTTGTCTGTGGTGGGTGTTTGAGGGTTTTGTAGAGTTGTCTGTTGTGGGTGTTTGAGGGTTTTGTAGAGTTGTCTGTGGTGGGTGTTTGAGGGTTTTGTAGAGTTGTCTGTGGTGGGTCTTTGAGGGTATTGTAGACTTGTCTGTGGTGGGTCTTTGAGGGTTTTGTAGAGTTGTCTGTGGTGGGTGTTTGAGGGTTTTGTAGAGTTGTCTGTGGTGGGTGTTTGAGGGTTTTGTAGAGTTGTCTGTGGTGGGTGTTTGAGGGTATTGTAGAGTTGTCTGTGGTGGGTGTTTGAGGGTTTTGTAGAGTTGTCTGTTGTGGGTGTTTGAGGGTTTTGTAGAGTTGTCTGTGGTGGGTGTTTGAGGGTTTTGTAGAGTTGTCTGTGGTGGGTGTTTGAGGGTTTTGTAGAGTTGTCTGTGGTGGGTGTTTGAGGGTATTGTAGAGTTGTCTGTGGTGGGTGTTTGAGGGTATTGTAGAGTTGTCTGTGGTGGGTGATGGGGGGTTTTATAGAGGTGTCTATGGCGGGTGATGGGGGTTTTATAGAGTTGTCTGTGGTGGGTGTTTGAGGGTATTGTAGAGTTGTCTGTGGTGGGTGTTTGAGGGTTTTGTAGAGTTGTCTGTTGTGGGTGTTTGAGGGTTTTGTAGAGTTGTCTGTGGTGGGTGTTTGAGGGTATTGTAGAGTTGTCTGTGGTGGGTGTTTGAGGGTTTTGTAGAGTTGTCTGTGATGGGTGTTTGAGGGTATTGTAGAGTTGTCTGTGGTGGGTGTTTGAGGGTATTGTAGAGTTTTCTTTGGTGGGTGATGGGGGGTTTTGTAGAGTTGTCTGTGGTGTGTGTTTGAGGGTTTTGTAGAGTTGTCTGTGGTGGGTGTTTGAGGGTATTGTAGAGTTTTCTTTGGTGGGTGTTTGAGGGTATTGTAGAGTTGTCTGTGGTGGGTGTTTGAGGGTATTGTAGACTTGTCTGTGGTGGGTCTTTGAGGGTTTTGTAGAGTTGTCTGGTGGGTGTTTGAGAGTTTTGTAGAGTTGTCTGTGGTGGGTGTTTGAGGGTTTTGTAGAGTTGTCTGTGGTGGGTGTTTGAGGGTATTGTAGAGTTGTCTGTTGTGGGTGTTTGAGGGTTTTGTAGAGTTGTCTGTGGTGGGTGTTTGAGGGTTTTGTAGAGTTGTCTGTGGTGGGTGTTTGAGGGTTTTGTAGAGTTGTCTGTGGTGTGTGTTTGAGGGTTTTGTAGAGTTGTCTGTGGTGGGTGTTTGAGGGTATTGTAGAGTTGTCTGTGGTGGGTGTTTGAGGGTATTGTAGAGTTGTCTGTGGTGGGTGATGGGGGGTTTTATAGAGGTGTCTATGGCGGGTGATGGGGGTTTTATAGAGGTGTCTGTGGTGGGTGTTTGAGGGTATTGTAGAGTTGTCTGTGGTGGGTGTTTGAGGGTTTTGTAGAGTTGTCTGTTGTGGGTGTTTGAGGGTTTTGTAGAGTTGTCTGTGGTGGGTGTTTGAGGGTTTTGTAGAGTTGTCTGTGGTGGGTGTTTGAGGGTATTGTAGAGTTGTCTGTGGTGGGTGTTTGAGGGTATTGCAGAGTTGTCTGTGGTGGGTGTTTGAGGGTATTGTAGAGTTGTCTGTGGTGGGTGTTTGAGGGTTTTGTAGAGTTGTCTGTGGTGGGTGTTTGAGGGTATTGTAGAGTTGTCTGTGGTGGGTGATTTAGGGTTTAATAGAGGTGTCTATGGTGGGTGATGGGGGGTTTTGTAGAGTTGTCTGTGGTGTGTTTTTGAGGGTATTGTAGAGTTGTCTGTGGTGGGTGTTTGAGGGTATTGTAGAGTTGTCTGTGGTGGGTGTTTGAGGGTTTTGTAGAGTTGTCTGTGGTGGGTGTTTGAGGGTTTTGTAGAGTTGTCTGTGATGGGTGTTTGAGGGTATTGTAGACTTGTCTGTGGTGGGTCTTTGAGGGTTTTGTAGAGTTGTCTGTGGTGGGTGTTTGAGGGTTTTGTAGAGTTGTCTGTGGTGGGTGTTTGAGGGTATTGTAGAGTTGTCTGTTGTGGGTGTTTGAGGGTTTTGTAGAGTTGTCTGTGGTGGGTGTTTGAGGGTTTTGTAGAGTTGTCTGTGGTGGGTGTTTGAGGGTATTGTAGAGTTGTCTGTGGTGGGTGTTTGAGGGTATTGCAGAGTTGTCTGTGGTGGGTGTTTGAGGGTATTGTAGAGTTGTCTGTGGTGGGTGTTTGAGGGTTTTGTAGAGTTGTCTGTGGTGGGTGTTTGAGGGTTTTGTAGAGTTGTCTGTGGTGGGTGTTTGAGGGTTTTGTAGAGTTGTCTGTGGTGGGTGTTTGAGGGTATTGTAGAGTTGTCTGTGGTGGGTGTTTGAGGGTATTGCAGAGTTGTCTGTGGTGGGTGTTTGAGGGTTTTGTAGAGTTGTCTGTTGTGGGTGTTTGAGGGTTTTATAGAGGTGTCTATGGCGGGTGATGGGGGTTTTATAGAGGTGTCTGTGGTGGGTGTTTGAGGGTATTGTAGAGTTGTCTGTGGTGGGTGTTTGAGGGTTTTGTAGAGTTGTCTGTTGTGGGTGTTTGAGGGTTTTGTAGAGTTGTCTGTGGTGGGTGTTTGAGGGTTTTGTAGAGTTGTCTGTGGTGGGTGTTTGAGGGTATTGTAGAGTTGTCTGTGGTGGGTGTTTGAGGGTATTGCAGAGTTGTCTGTGGTGGGTGTTTGAGGGTATTGTAGAGTTGTCTGTGGTGGGTGTTTGAGGGTTTTGTAGAGTTGTCTGTGGTGGGTGTTTGAGGGTATTGTAGAGTTGTCTGTGGTGGGTGATTTAGGGTTTAATAGAGGTGTCTATGGTGGGTGATGGGGGGGTTTTGTAGAGTTGTCTGTGGTGTGTTTTTGAGGGTATTGTAGAGTTGTCTGTGGTGGGTGTTTGAGGGTATTGTAGAGTTGTCTGTGGTGGGTGTTTGAGGGTTTTGTAGAGTTGTCTGTGGTGGGTGTTTGAGGGTTTTGTAGAGTTGTCTGTGATGGGTGTTTGAGGGTATTGTAGACTTGTCTGTGGTGGGTCTTTGAGGGTTTTGTAGAGTTGTCTGTGGTGGGTGTTTGAGGGTTTTGTAGAGTTGTCTGTGGTGGGTGTTTGAGGGTATTGTAGAGTTGTCTGTGGTGGGTGTTTGAGGGTTTTGTAGAGTTGTCTGTTGTGGGTGTTTGAGGGTTTTGTAGAGTTGTCTGTGGTGGGTGTTTGAGGGTTTTGTAGAGTTGTCTGTGGTGGGTGTTTGAGGGTTTTGTAGAGTTGTCTGTGGTGGGTGTTTGAGGGTATTGTAGAGTTGTCTGTGGTGGGTGTTTGAGGGTTTTGTAGAGTTGTCTGTGGTGGGTGTTTGAGGGTTTTGTAGAGTTGTCTGTGGTGGGTGTTTGAGGGTTTTGTAGAGTTGTCTGTGGTGGGTGTTTGAGGGTTTTGTAGAGTTGTCTGTGGTGGGTGTTTGAGGGTATTGTAGAGTTGTCTGTGGTGGGTGTTTGAGGGTATTGTAGAGTTGTCTGTGGTGGGTGATGGGGGGTTTTATAGAGGTGTCTATGGCGGGTGATGGGGGTTTTATAGAGTTGTCTGTGGTGGATGTTTGAGGGTATTGTAGAGTTGTCTGTGGTGGGTGTTTGAGGGTTTTGTAGAGTTGTCTGTTGTGGGTGTTTGAGGGTTTTGTAGAGTTGTCTGTGGTGGATGTTTGAGGGTATTGTAGAGTTGTCTGTGGTGGGTGTTTGAGGGTATTGCAGAGTTGTCTGTGGTGGGTGTTTGAGGGTATTGTAGAGTTGTCTGTTGTGGGTGTTTGAGGGTTTTGTAGAGTTGTCTGTGGTGGGTGTTTGAGGGTATTGTAGAGTTGTCTGTGGTGGGTGATTTAGGGTTTAATAGAGGCGTCTATGGTGGGTGATGGGGGGTTTTGTAGAGTTGTCTGTGGTGTGTTTTTGAGGGTATTGTAGAGTTGTCTGTGGTGGGTGATTGGGTGTTTTTATAGACTTGTCTGTGGTGGGTGTTTGAGGGTTTTGTAGAGTTGTCTGTGGTGGGTGTTTGAGAGTTTTGTAGAGTTGTCTGTGGTGGGTGTTTGAGGGTATTGTAGAGTTTTCTTTGGTGGGTGTTTGAGAGTTTTGTAGAGTTGTCTGTGGTGGGTAATTGGGGGGTTTTTATAGACTTGTCTGTGGTGGGTGATTGAGGGTTTAATAGAGGTGTCTATGGTGGGTGATGGGGGGTTTTATAGAGATGTCTTTGACGGGTGATTGAGGGTTTTGTAGAGTTGTCTGTGATGGGTGTTTGAGGGTTTTGTAGAGTTGTCTGTGGTGGGTGTTTGAGGGTTTTGTAGAGTTGTCTGTGATGGGTGTTTGAGGGTATTGTAGAGTTGTCTGTGGTGTGTGTTTGAGAGTTTTGTAGAGTTGTCTGTGGTGGGTGTTTGAGGGTATTGTAGAGTTTTCTTTGGTGGGTGTTTGAGAGTTTTGTAGAGTTGTCTGTGGTGGGTAATTGGGGGTTTTTATAGACTTGTCTGTGGTGGGTGATTGAGGGTTTAATAGAGGTGTCTATGGTGGGTGATGGGGGGGTTTTATAGAGGTGTCTGGTGGTTTTATAAAGGTGTCTATGGTGGGTGATCGGCAGTTTTATAGAGATGTCTTTGACGGGTGATTGAGGGTTTTGTAGAGTTGTCTGTGATGGGTGTTTGAGGGTTTTGTAGAGTTGTCTGTGGTGGGTGTTTGAGGGTTTTGTAGAGTTGTCTGTGGTGGGTGATTGGGTGTTTTTATAGACTTGTCTGTGGTGGGTGTTTGAGGGTTTTGTAGAGTTGTCTGTGGTGGGTGTTTGAGAGTTTTGTAGAGTTGTCTGTGGTGGGTGTTTGAGGGTATTGTAGAGTTTTCTTTGGTGGGTGTTTGAGAGTTTTGTAGAGTTGTCTGTGGTGGGTAATTGGGGGTTTTTTATAGACTTGTCTGTGGTGGGTGATTGAGGGTTTAATAGAGGTGTCTATGGTGGGTGATGGGGGGTTTTATAGAGGTGTCTGGTGGTTTTATAAAGGTGTCTATGGTGGGTGATCGGCAGTTTTATAGAGATGTCTTTGACGGGTGATTGAGGGTTTTGTAAAGTTGTCTGTGATGGGTGTTTGAGGGTTTTGTAGAGTTGTCTGTGGTGGGTGTTTGAGGGTTTTGTAGAGTTGTCTGTGGTGGGTGTTTGAGGGTTTTGTAGAGTTGTCTTTGGTGGGTGTTTGAGGGTTTTGTAGAGTTGTCTGTTGTGGGTGTTTGAGGGTTTTGTAGAGTTGTCTGTGGTGGGTGTTTGAGGGTATTGTAGAGTTGTCTGTTGTGGGTGTTTGAGGGTTTTGTAGAGTTGTCTGTGGTGGGTGTTTGAGGGTATTGTAGAGTTGTCTGTGGTGGGTGATTTAGGGTTTAATAGAGGTGTCTATGGTGGGTGATGGGGGGTTTTGTAGAGTTGTCTGTGGTGTGTGTTTGAGGGTATTGTAGAGTTGTCTGTGGTGGGTGTTTGAGGGTTTTGTAGAGTTGTCTGTGGTGGGTGTTTGAGGGTTTTGTAGAGTTGTCTGTGGTGGGTGTTTGAGGGTATTGTAGAGTTGTCTGTGGTGGGTGTTTGAGGGTTTTGTAGAGTTGTCTGTGGTGGGTGTTTGAGGGTTTTGTAGAGTTGTCTGTGGTGGGTGTTTGAGGGTTTTGTAGAGTTGTCTGTGGTGGGTGTTTGAGGGTTTTGTAGAGTTGTCTGTGGTGGGTGTTTGAGGGTATTGTAGAGTTGTCTGTGGTGGGTGTTTGAGGGTATTGTAGAGTTGTCTGTGGTGGGTGATGGGGGGTTTATAGAGGTGTCTATGGCGGGTGATGGGGGTTTTATAGAGTTGTCTGTGGTGGATGTTTGAGGGTATTGTAGAGTTGTCTGTGGTGGGTGTTTGAGGGTTTTGTAGAGTTGTCTGTTGTGGGTGTTTGAGGGTTTTGTAGAGTTGTCTGTGGTGGATGTTTGAGGGTATTGTAGAGTTGTCTGTGGTGGGTGTTTGAGGGTATTGCAGAGTTGTCTGTGGTGGGTGTTTGAGGGTATTGTAGAGTTGTCTGTTGTGGGTGTTTGAGGGTTTTGTAGAGTTGTCTGTGGTGGGTGTTTGAGGGTATTGTAGAGTTGTCTGTGGTGGGTGATTTAGGGTTTAATAGAGGCGTCTATGGTGGGTGATGGGGGGTTTTGTAGAGTTGTCTGTGGTGTGTTTTTGAGGGTATTGTAGAGTTGTCTGTGGTGGGTGATTGGGTGTTTTTATAGACTTGTCTGTGGTGGGTGTTTGAGGGTTTTGTAGAGTTGTCTGTGGTGGGTGTTTGAGAGTTTTGTAGAGTTGTCTGTGGTGGGTGTTTGAGGGTATTGTAGAGTTTTCTTTGGTGGGTGTTTGAGAGTTTTGTAGAGTTGTCTGTGGTGGGTAATTGGGGGTTTTTATAGACTTGTCTGTGGTGGGTGATTGAGGGTTTAATAGAGGTGTCTATGGTGGGTGATGGGGGGTTTTATAGAGATGTCTTTGACGGGTGATTGAGGGTTTTGTAGAGTTGTCTGTGATGGGTGTTTGAGGGTTTTGTAGAGTTGTCTGTGGTGGGTGTTTGAGGGTTTTGTAGAGTTGTCTGTGATGGGTGTTTGAGGGTATTGTAGAGTTGTCTGTGGTGGGTGTTTGAGAGTTTTGTAGAGTTGTCTGTGGTGGGTGTTTGAGGGTATTGTAGAGTTTTCTTTGGTGGGTGTTTGAGAGTTTTGTAGAGTTGTCTGTGGTGGGTAATTGGGGGTTTTTATAGACTTGTCTGTGGTGGGTGATTGAGGGTTTAATAGAGGTGTCTATGGTGGGTGATGGGGGGTTTTATAGAGGTGTCTGGTGGTTTTATAAAGGTGTCTATGGTGGGTGATCGGCAGTTTTATAGAGATGTCTTTGACGGGTGATTGAGGGTTTTGTAGAGTTGTCTGTGATGGGTGTTTGAGGGTTTTGTAGAGTTGTCTGTGGTGGGTGTTTGAGGGTTTTGTAGAGTTGTCTGTGGTGGGTGATTGGGTGTTTTTATAGACTTGTCTGTGGTGGGTGTTTGAGGGTTTTGTAGAGTTGTCTGTGGTGGGTGTTTGAGAGTTTTGTAGAGTTGTCTGTGGTGGGTGTTTGAGGGTATTGTAGAGTTTTCTTTGGTGGGTGTTTGAGAGTTTTGTAGAGTTGTCTGTGGTGGGTAATTGGGGGTTTTTTATAGACTTGTCTGTGGTGGGTGATTGAGGGTTTAATAGAGGTGTCTATGGTGGGTGATGGGGGGTTTTATAGAGGTGTCTGGTGGTTTTATAAAGGTGTCTATGGTGGGTGATCGGCAGTTTTATAGAGATGTCTTTGACGGGTGATTGAGGGTTTTGTAAAGTTGTCTGTGATGGGTGTTTGAGGGTTTTGTAGAGTTGTCTGTGGTGGGTGTTTGAGGGTTTTGTAGAGTTGTCTGTGGTGGGTGTTTGAGGGTTTTGTAGAGTTGTCTTTGGTGGGTGTTTGAGGGTTTTGTAGAGTTGTCTGTTGTGGGTGTTTGAGGGTTTTGTAGAGTTGTCTGTGGTGGGTGTTTGAGGGTATTGTAGAGTTGTCTGTTGTGGGTGTTTGAGGGTTTTGTAGAGTTGTCTGTGGTGGGTGTTTGAGGGTATTGTAGAGTTGTCTGTGGTGGGTGATTTAGGGTTTAATAGAGGTGTCTATGGTGGGTGATGGGGGGTTTTGTAGAGTTGTCTGTGGTGTGTGTTTGAGGGTATTGTAGAGTTGTCTGTGGTGGGTGTTTGAGGGTTTTGTAGAGTTGTCTGTGGTGGGTTTTTGAGGGTTTTGTAGAGTTGTCTGTGGTGGGTGTTTGAGGGTATTGTAGAGTTTTCTTTGGTGGGTGTTTGAGGGTATTGTAGAGTTGTCTGTGGTGGGTGTTTGAGGGTATTGTAGACTTGTCTGTGGTGGGTCTTTGAGGGTTTTGTAGAGTTGTCTGTGGTGGGTGTTTGAGGGTTTTGTAGAGTTGTCTGGTGGGTGTTTGAGGGTTTTGTAGAGTTGTCTGTGGTGGGTGTTTGAGGGTATTGTAGAGTTGTGTGTGGTGGGTGTTTGAGGGTTTTGTAGAGTTGTCTGTTGTGGGTGTTTGAGGGTTTTGTAGAGTTGTCTGTGGTGGGTGTTTGAGGGTTTTGTAGAGTTGTCTGTGGTGGGTGTTTGAGGGTTTTGTAGAGTTGTCTGTGGTGGGTGTTTGAGGGTTTTGTAGAGTTGTCTGTTGTGGGTGTTTGAGGGTATTGTAGAGTTGTCTGTGGTGGGTGATGGGGGGTTTTATAGAGGTGTCTATGGCGGGTGATGGGGGTTTTATAGAGTTGTCTGTGGTGGGTGTTTGAGGGTATTGTAGAGTTGTCTGTGGTGGGTGTTTGAGGGTTTTGTAGAGTTGTCTGTTGTGGGTGTTTGAGGGTATTGTAGAGTTGTCTGTGGTGGGTGTTTGAGGGTTTTGTAGAGTTGTCTGTTGTGGGTGTTTGAGGGTTTTGTAGAGTTGTCTGTTGTGGGTGTTTGAGAGTTTTGTAGAGTTGTCTGTGGTGGGTGTTTGAGGGTATTGTAGAGTTGTCTGTGGTGGGTGTTTGAGGGTTTTGTAGAGTTGTCTGTGATGGGTGTTTGAGGGTATTGTAGAGTTGTCTGTGGTGGGTGATTTAGGGTTTAATAGAGGTGTCTATGGTGGGTGATGGGGGGTTTTGTAGAGTTGTCTGTGGTGTGTGTTTGAGGGTATTGTAGAGTTGTCTGTGGTGGGTGTTTGAGGGTATTGTAGAGTTGTCTGTGGTGGGTGTTTGAGGGTATTGTAGAGTTGTCTGTGGTGGGTGTTTGAGGGTTTTGTAGAGTTTTCTTTGGTGGGTGTTTGAGGGTATTGTAGAGTTGTCTGTGGTGGGTGTTTGAGGGTATTGTAGAGTTGTCTGTGGTGGGTGTTTGAGGGTTTTGTAGAGTTGTCTGTGGTGGGTGTTTGAGAGTTTTGTAGAGTTGTCTGTGGTGGGTGTTTGAGGGTATTGTAGAGTTTTCTTTGGTGGGTGTTTGAGAGTTTTGTAGAGTTGTCTGTGGTGGGTAATTGGGGGTTTTTATAGACTTGTCTGTGGTGGGTGATTGAGGGTTTAATAGAGGTGTCTATGGTGGGTGATGGGGGGTTTTATAGAGGTGTCTGGTGGTTTTATAAAGGTGTCTATGGTGGGTGATCGGCAGTTTTATAGAGATGTCTTTGACGGGTGATTGAGGGTTTTGTAGAGTTGTCTGTGATGGGTGTTTGAGGGTTTTGTAGAGTTGTCTGTGGTGGGTGTTTGAGGGTATTGTAGAGTTGTCTGTGGTGGGTGTTTGAGGGTTTTGTAGAGTTGTCTGTGATGGGTGTTTGAGGGTATTGTAGAGTTGTCTGTGGTGGGTGTTTGAGGGTTTTGTAGAGTTGTCTGTGGTGGGTGTTTGAGGGTTTTGTAGAGTTGTCTTTGGTGGGTGTTTGAGGGTTTTGTAGAGTTGTCTGTGGTGGGTAATTGGGGGTTTTTATAGACTTGTCTGTGGTGGGTGTTTGAGGGTATTGTAGAGTTGTCTGTGGTGGGTGTTTGAGAGTTTTGTAGAGTTGTCTGTGGTGGGTGTTTGAGGGTATTGTAGAGTTTTCTTTGGTGGGTGTTTGAGAGTTTTGTAGAGTTGTCTGTGATGGGTGTTTGAGGGTTTTGTAGAGTTGTCTGTGGTGGGTGTTTGAGGGTTTTGTAGAGTTGTCTGTGGTGGGTGTTTGAGGGTTTTGTAGAGTTGTCTTTGGTGGGTGTTTGAGGGTTTTGTAGAGTTGTCTGTTGTGGGTGTTTGAGGGTTTTGTAGAGTTGTCTGTGGTGGGTGTTTGAGGGTATTGTAGAGTTGTCTGTGGTGGGTGTTTGAGGGTTTTGTAGAGTTGTCTGTGATGGGTGTTTGAGGGTATTGTAGAGTTGTCTGTGGTGGGTGTTTGAGGGTTTTGTAGAGTTGTCTGTGGTGGGTGTTTGACGGTATTGTAGAGTTTTCTTTGGTGGGTGTTTGAGGGTATTGTAGAGTTGTCTGTGGTGTGTGTTTGAGGGTATTGTAGACTTGTCTGTGGTGGGTCTTTGAGGGTTTTGTAGAGTTGTCTGTGGTGGGTGTTTGAGAGTTTTGTAGAGTTGTCTGTGGTGGGTGTTTGAGGGTTTTGTAGAGTTGTCTGTGGTGGGTGTTTGAGGGTATTGTAGAGTTGTCTGTGGTGGGTGTTTGAGGGTTTTGTAGAGTTGTCTGTGGTGGGTGTTTGAGGGTTTTGTAGAGTTGTCTGTGGTGGGTGTTTGAGGGTTTTGTAGAGTTGTCTGTGGTGTGTGTTTGAGGGTTTTGTAGAGTTGTCTGTGGTGGGTGTTTGAGGGTATTGTAGAGTTGTCTGTGGTGGGTGTTTGAGGGTATTGTAGAGTTGTCTGTGGTGGGTGATGGGGGGTTTTATAGAGGTGTCTATGGCGGGTGATGGGGGTTTTATAGAGGTGTCTGTGGTGGGTGTTTGAGGGTATTGTAGAGTTGTCTGTGGTGGGTGTTTGAGGGTTTTGTAGAGTTGTCTGTTGTGGGTGTTTGAGGGTTTTGTAGAGTTGTCTGTGGTGGGTGTTTGAGGGTTTTGTAGAGTTGTCTGTGGTGGGTGTTTGAGGGTTTTGTAGAGTTGTCTGTGGTGGGTGTTTGAGGGTATTGCAGAGTTGTCTGTGGTGGGTGTTTGAGGGTATTGTAGAGTTGTCTGTTGTGGGTGTTTGAGGGTTTTGTAGAGTTGTCTGTGGTGGGTGTTTGAGGGTATTGTAGAGTTGTCTGTGGTGGGTGATTTAGGGTTTAATAGAGGTGTCTATGGTGGGTGATGGGGGGTTTTGTAGAGTTGTCTGTGGTGTGTGTTTGAGGGTATTGTAGAGTTGTCTGTGGTGGGTGTTTGAGGGTATTTTAGAGTTGTCTGTGGTGGGTGTTTGAGGGTTTTGTAGAGTTGTCTGTGGTGGGTGTTTGAGGGTATTGTAGAGTTTTCTTTGGTGGGTGTTTGAGGGTATTGTAGAGTTGTCTGTGGTGGGTGTTTGAGGGTATTGTAGACTTGTCTGTGGTGGGTCTTTGAGGGTTTTGTAGAGTTGTCTGTGGTGGGTGTTTGAGGGTTTTGTAGAGTTGTCTGTGGTGGGTGTTTGAGGGTATTGTAGAGTTGTCTGTGGTGGGTGTTTGAGGGTTTTGTAGAGTTGTCTGTTGTGGGTGTTTGAGGGTTTTGTAGAGTTGTCTGTGGTGGGTGTTTGAGGGTTTTGTAGAGTTGTCTGTGGTGGGTGTTTGAGAGTTTTGTAGAGTTGTCTGTGGTGTGTGTTTGAGGGTTTTGTAGAGTTGTCTGTTGTGGGTGTTTGAGGGTATTGTAGAGTTGTCTGTGGTGGGTGATGGGGGGTTTTATAGAGGTGTCTATGGCGGGTGATGGGGGTTTTATAGAGGTGTCTGTGGTGGGTGTTTGAGGGTATTGTAGAGTTGTCTGTGGTGGGTGTTTGAGGGTTTTGTAGAGTTGTCTGTTGTGGGTGTTTGAGGGTATTGTAGAGTTGTCTGTGGTGGGTGTTTGAGGGTTTTGTAGAGTTGTCTGTTGTGGGTGTTTGAGGGTTTTGTAGAGTTGTCTGTTGTGGGTGTTTGAGGGTTTTGTAGAGTTGTCTGTGGTGGGTGTTTGAGGGTATTGTAGAGTTGTCTGTTGTGGGTGTTTGAGGGTTTTGTAGAGTTGTCTGTGATGGGTGTTTGAGGGTATTGTAGAGTTGTCTGTGGTGGGTGATTTAGGGTTTAATAGAGGTGTCTATGGTGGGTGATGGGGGGTTTTGTAGAGTTGTCTGTGGTGTGTGTTTGAGGGTATTGTAGAGTTGTCTGTGGTGGGTGTTTGAGGGTATTGTAGAGTTGTCTGTGGTGGGTGTTTGAGGGTATTGTAGAGTTGTCTGTGGTGGGTGTTTGAGGGTTTTGTAGAGTTGTCTGTGGTGGGTGTTTGAGGGTATTGTAGAGTTTTCTTTGGTGGGTGTTTGAGGGTATTGTAGAGTTGTCTGTGGTGGGTGTTTGAGGGTATTGTAGAGTTGTCTGTGGTGGGTCTTTGAGGGTTTTGTAGAGTTGTCTGTGGTGGGTGTTTGAGGGTTTTGTAGAGTTGTCTGTGGTGGGTGTTTGAGAGTTTTGTAGAGTTGTCTGTGGTGGGTGTTTGAGGGTATTGTAGAGTTGTCTGTGGTGGGTGTTTGAGGGTTTTGTAGAGTTGTCTGTGGTGGGTGATTAGGGGCCTTAAAGAGGAGGAGGGCAGTGACCTGTTTAGAAGTCTGATTGTGTAGTAGTAGAAACATTCTTTGCACTCGATCAGGTTAAACATTTGAATATGGCTTTCAAAAGAAACTGCAGTACAGAGAAACCATTGCCTAAAAGATCTTCTGGAGAAACACAGGAAAATACAGACAAGAAGAGAACTCACCGCTGCCTGGAGTGTGGGAAAAGTTTTACTCGTGGATTCCATCTCAGAGTTCATCAGCGCATTCACACTGGAGAGAAACCATTTCCGTGTTCAGACTGTGGGAAGAGTTTTAGAAAAGAAGATACTCTACAATGAGACACCCTAGAAGAGTCTGATTACCTGGGTAGCATGCAAACTACTGAACTGCAGAGCTCTTGGAGCCTAACAAATAAAAAATATTGTTTCCAAGTCATTTTTTTGACAAAATGTTCTCATAAGTCACTAATCCTTTTCCATTCTCTTGTTTGTTAACAAAGATTTCTTAAAATATCTCGGACGCGAATCGATGAAGTCTGTTGTGCTGATTTCAGATGCAGTTTGGATGCATTCTGCTTGTATATCAGTATCAGACTAACACTTAACAAACTTTGGAGATCTGATTAGGCCTCATTCACCAAAATATCTTCCAAAGTTCTTATATGGGTTCTTGAGAAATGTCCTAAGAAAAAGTCTACGTCAGATTCATGACATGTTCTTAAAGCGCAGAACTGTTCTCACCTTTGCGCTCTTGAGTGTGTGTAGAATCTGTTCTTACCTAAGAACAAATCCCACATAAGAGAACATTGGTGAGTCAGAATCTTCGTCAAAACTGTATAAGTGGGTTTTAAGCAGAAAGTTCTTCTTAAGATTTTCTCCCCAATTTAGTAGTTTCCAAGTCCACCCGCTAGTTAGAACTCCCCCAATCACATGATACTACCAACGCTAGGAGGGTGAAGGCTAACACAGGCTTCCTCCGAGACCTGTGAAACTAGCTACCGCTTCTTTTCGAACTGCCGCTCACGCAACGTCACTGGACAGCCGAACGCGCTCGGAGGAACAGACGCCTGCGCTGACTAGCATCGCGCTGAGTGATGGGAGGAGAGGGAGGGGCCATCCTACCCACCCAGAGAGAGCGAGGCCAATTGTGCTCTCTTGGACTCCCGGCTACGAACAGCTGTAGCATCACCAGGGATCGAACTCGCGATCTTCTGATGATAGGGCCAACGCTTAGACGGGCTCCCGAGTGGCGCAACATTTTTACCTGAAAAGGTTTGAAGTTCTTTTTGGTGTTTTGAAGCCTCCAGTTGTAAAACATGATTGTTATGATGAGTCTTCATAAGCAGCGGTTCTTTGGTCAAATCAAACCTTGTGAATCTTGCATCTGTTTGGTATGTAAAGCCGCTTTTCCACTACATGGTACAGGTTCAACTTGACTCTACTCCCCTTTTTGGTATTGCACGAGGCATATCTTGTACCTGGTACTATTTTTGTTATTACCTCCATCGCGGTTCCAAGTGAGCTGAGCTGATACCAAAAGGTGATGTTAAAATGCTACAGACTGCTAATTTGGTCGAAGAGAATTGCTAAACACATATGCTAACGTTAGCTACCAGGTTAGCATAAACTCTTGTGTTGCCTCTTTTGAACAACCAGAATTGTCTCGTCATCTGAACTCTGATGCAGTGTTTCCTAAACTCTCCTGTTTTTTCAGCAGTCTGTGATCCTACTGCCATCAGCCTCTTCTGAACAAAATTTGTCTCCTTCACATCTGGGCAGTTTCATGCAGCATCGATAAGATGACCAGCTCCATTAAGGGGGGCTATATCTGCAGTGGAAAACAAAGTAGCTGGTACCAAAAGCCAGTAGAGTCAAGTCGAGCTTTATTTCGCAGTGGAAAAGCAGATTAAGTGTTACAGAATGTAGAGTGTCTAATTAGTTCTAAACTCATTTATCAAAAGAAATGTGTTTAGGCAAAGTACAACACAAAAATACGATATTTGTATTTTGTCTTAACACACTTACTTCAATTATGACAAATAAATTGCTGTAAAATAGAAACGCTTAAAATGTCAATCAAGTAATTATTATGATTAATATTATGGATGTTTATTTTATGGTTTATTATTAGTAATGTTATTATTAGTAGTGTGTCACCAATAATAGCAAAAAAAACAACAAAAAAAAAAACAGTATCATTCAAAGCAACTAGCAAGTTAATAATAATGCTGGATATCCAGCCTACAGTCAGCAACTTGGTGGCTTTCTGATGAAAAGCTAACTTACCTAAAAAAGGTCTAATTTTGCTTTTTCACTTTAAAGATAAAAATATATAAAAACTAAACATACTTCTCTCTAAACAAACCTCCCAATATTACATCTTAAATAAATCTGTGTTGAGAACAGAGATCTGAGCCTGACTGAATTCTGGTGGTAATTTAATGGTTTACACCGACTGTGAATTGAAGATTAAATTTGCTTCTTAGATCTTTTGTTTCTAACCGGTGTGGAGTCCTCAGTGCTGCTGAAGCTCCTCTGCGTTTTGTGGTTACGATGGTGACCAATTGGCAACGCTCATATGAATAATTGGTCAAGCGCAGTAGAACTAAAAAAAACCTTACTCCAACAGGCTCTGTGATTATGTGTTTCCAGTCCTTCACCAGTGAGCTTCTCCAACCCCAGTAAAGCAGAGAAGCAGGAGCTCCGCATGAATGAGCGATTTATAGAGTTGTCTATGGTGGGGATTGAGGGATATATAGAGATTCATACAGAGAGACTGATTACATCTTACAGGGTTAACAGAGCAGCAGAGACTCCGGCAGGTCGAGCTATTACAGCCTCACTAAGATGGAGAGACAGAAAGTAACAGAGTCATGAGACTCCTTGAGATGTCGGCGCCCCTCCGCCCCACAATCAGCAAACCTGAGTGAACGCATGAGGACAGCAGGACGACAGCACCGACACTCCCAGTTTACCATAATATTCTATGACCACGAACCCCCAGATCTGCACCTTTTATCTAACAGGGAAAACTAAGTACCAAAGGCTCGAGTAAACAAGTAGACTGAGACTGTGTCTGAATCTCAAACACTGACCGGAAGGTTATTCCAAAGCTTTGGGGGCTTTGTATGAAAATGTTTTATAATAATTCGGCGTTCAGAGCTGTATGTGTCTGTAAAATAATGTTGTAATGAATGCAAAATTTAATTGGCAACCAGTGTAGTTTTGATAAAACTGGGCTGATATGGTCAAACTTCTAGTTTTTGCTGCAGCGTTCTGTAGCTTGAAGCTGAACTGAAGCTTGTTAAGGCTTTTGCTGGAACATCCAGGCAGCAGGGTATTGCAGTAATCCAGCCTTGAGGTAATAAAGGCATGTACTAGCTTTTCTGCATCCGGATTTCTTAGTATTTCAATAATACAAAGATGAAGGAAAGCTCTTCTAGTGATAACAGTTACATTTACATCTAAGAACAGATTTAACTTTCTAATTGATGTACTAAGATGTTACTTCAGGATTTCTAGATAATCGTCCTTCTTCGTAATGTTACTGGTGCATTTTTCTGAATGCACTAGCCTCTGTTCCAGCAAAACGCCTCCACAACGTAATGCATAGAATGCATCCAGACTGGCTAAACAGAGCTAAAATTCTAAGTTTATGATTTTTAGATATTTTTGTTGCATTTCTGATTTTCTTTACTCTTTTTCTTTTTCAGAACTGCAGTCCTGCATCAAGTCTTTTCCAGCTTTAAATTTATTTCTGCCTTCATGGAAGTGATTCTGTCAAGAGGCAAGGTTCAAATGTTCTTAAATTAGGGCAGATAAAACATTTGAAAATGGATTTCAGAAGAAACTGCAGTACCCAAAAATCATCCTCTGAAAGATCTTCCAGAAGAACACAGAGAAATACAGGCAAGGAGAGAACTCACTGCTGCCTGGCGTGTGGGAAAAGTTTCACTGGTCAGCGTAATCTCAAAGTTCATCAGCGCATTCACACAGAGAAATGTTATGTTTGTTCAGACTGTGGCAAGAGTTACCGCAAAAGAGGTACTCTTAAAGCACACCAGCGCATTCACACTGGAGAGAAACTGCATCACTGCTCAGAGTGTGGAAAGGGTTTCACTCAACAGCATAATCTCAAACTACACCAACACATTCACACAAAGAAACCATTACAGTGTTCAGAGTGTGGAAAGAGCTTTAGTCAAAAGACTCATCTCAATCTACACCAACACATCCACACCGGAGAAAAACCGTATGTCTGTTCAGACTGTGGAAGCAGTTTTAGCAGAGGAGACACTCTTAAAGCACACCAGCGCATTCACACAGGAGAGAAACCGTATTTTTGTTCGGAATGTGGAAAGAGTTTTGCTGATTTGAGTAATCTTAGAGTACATCAGCGCGTTCACAGAGGAGTCAAACTGTATTTCTGCTCAGAGTGTGGAAAGAGCTACAGACATTCACCTAGCTTAATGAATCACAAGTGCATTAAGAGGGAGGACAAAACTCAGGCTGTGTCTCAGTTTGCTAACTAGTTCCGTGTATAGCGTATCAGAAAATAGAAAATATGAATCTGGGTGCTGGCTGGGTCTTTGGACGTGGGAACATTGGGGCACTGACGACAACACAATGCCAGCAACACTGACTGTGCAGCTCATCCACTGTGCTGTGACTAGTCCTACTGTCATTTTTAGGGTGGACTATTCCAGTCATTTCATCAACATTCTCATTTTGTTTAGACTGTGACCCGATGTTTTAAACAAAATATTCTTCTTGTTTGTTTATGAATTTTTTATAATATTCATCCCATTATGTAAAATGTGTAGTTTTATTCAGGTTTTCTGTATACATTTTTAAATTGATGTCTATGAAACAAGCTCTCATACTTCTTGATAAAAAAGAAACATAAATAGAGATATAATTTAGATTGTTATAATTTGTCTTATGTTTCTGCCCGTGTTGGAGCCCTTGATGTTGCTCCAGCTCCATCTTGTTCAAAAAATGACCCCAGCTCTGTGGTTCCAGTGTGAGCTCGCTGTGGTCCAGGTGTTTTTGGACGCTTTGCACCGTTTCTCTATAGTCTACTGCTACATCAACTATAGATAGCAAATAGTTCATGATCAGGACTGGGCTGCACCAGTTTTGTGCAAATTTATACTTAAGTTTGTGTGTCAAGTCTTTATTCCTTAGTTACACTAGTGAGTTTCTTACTGTCCTTGTACTAAATTTGGTTGCACCTCAAATTCGTAAGTCATGTCTTAACTAACAACTAACTAAAGCGTCCTTTAACAGAACGATAACACTGACTGAATATCCAGCCTAGAAGAGACCGATGTATACAGGTTAAACTGAATAAGAAACCAAATACGCAGCTTTTTATACGCCCGTTTCTGGATAACCGACACAACAGCAGCCTCAGTTTAACCTTTCGGCTGCTGAGTCTCTCTGAGCTGGAGCTGTGGGTGTTTAGCTTCATGCTTGGAGTTTAAACCAGGGCGATGATTAGAGCTGTGAAGAAAATCACAGCGTACAGCATTTAGAGTTTTTAGCTTAGTAACCAAAAAAATTGTTTTTTGACTGTGATGTTCATGTGTTTTTAGATATTTTTCCCAAAACATACACCTGTTTGGGGATATTTAGTAGCCACTAAGCTCAGCTTTCAAACTAGTTTGTGTGGTGCAACATGTTCTGATTTAGTAATGCGTAAACCTGAACTTAGTGAACACTTACATTACAACTAGCCTACGTTTGAACTTGTAAACATACCCTGTTTTTGGGAATGTAATGTAGAGATCAGTTAATAAGCTGATCCTCATGTTCTTTTTCAAGCTGATGGAGACCTCAGACCAGTGTTAATTGCTTTAATGAAAACTATGATGAAATATTCGATGATAACCTATTTTTCATGAATAAAACGTGATGAGAACCGAGGAGCCATGGCAGAATTTTCTGATTGACCGCAGGGGTGGAATAAACCAGATTTTTTGGGGAGCCATTGACACCAAACGTCACGTTGTTGAATTCCAGACAAACCCAGAGTAATACAACAAAAATAAAAGAGTACATATCGTCCTTCTGACTTTCTCCACCTGGAATAAACACTCCACACTAATAATGCTCTCCTCTGAAAATCAGCCATTTTCACCAGCACTGTGCTCACCATGGCAACGTTTTCATAGCTTCATGCTGTTGTTGCCTGTGCAACTCACAAAGTGCAGAATGACTTTTTTCAGTGCAAATATGTGAACATAGCATTAGTGTTAATCTGTACTGCAGTAGCAATAGCAGTAGGAGGAGGAAGAGGAGGAGAATATGTTGTTGCTGTTGTAACTCTTTATGCAGTTCAGATTCTGTTCGGTCACAGTGTATCTGTATTGTATGTACACATTTGTATCTGTGTATTTTTAAGCTATTGTTTATTAAAGTTATGAATAGTACCTCTAAAATAGTAAAACCTTTAAAAATACACAAAATTAGACTCTTTAGAAATTTAAACGAAAACTTGGCTAAAATGTTTTTAGTTTTCATCAACTAAAACTAGACTAAAACTAACAATAATTAAATGACTAAAACTAATATACATTTTAGACTAAGACTAAAACTAAATCCAATTTAGCTGCCAAACTTAGCACTGCCTCAGACAAACACTTAACAAACTTTGGAGATCTGATTATAAACAACATTTATAGCTGAATATATTTGAAGGTCTTTTTGGTGTTTTGAAGCTTCCAGCTGTAAAACTTCATTAAATATAATACAACTTCAAAGCAGCGCTATTTTAATTGGTCAAATCAAGCATTGGGAATCGTGCATCTGTTTGCCATCAACATTTTACAGAATGTGTAATTTATATATCAGATCAGTTCTAGTCTTTATCAAATGTGTTATTAATTCAAGTACAACACAAAAATTTTATATTTGGATTTTATGTTAAAGATTCCACTTCATTTTAATTGTGACAAAAACAAAAGACTGTAAAATAGAAACACTTGAAATGTCATTTTGTTTATGATTAAATTAATATTATGTATATTTAATCATTTATTATATTACTATTAGTAGCAGTAGTAGAAGTAGTAGTAGTGGTAGTACTACTATGCTGTTAATAATATTAATAATAATTTATGATAAAAACAATAGAATTAAATGCAACTGTAGACAAAGATAATGCTGATGCTAGATTGCCAGCCAGCCGTCAGCAACTTTGTAACTTTCTGACTAATCTAACAAAGGTCTAACTTTCACTCTAACATTTTCACTTTAAACGTAATAAATTGTATTTTTTCTATCAAAACTAAAACAAACCTCCCAATATTACATCTTAAATAAATCTGTGTTGAGAACAGAGGTCTGAGCCTGACTGAATTCTGGTGGTAATTAAATGGTTTACACCGACTGTGAACTGAAGATAAAATCCGTTTCTTAGATCTTTTGTTTCTAACCGCTCTGGAGTCTTCAGTGCTGCTGAGCTCATCAGCGTTCTGTGGTTACTATGGTGCCCAATCGGCGGACGCTCATATGAACAACTGGTCAATCTTGGTGCAGGAGGCGGGGTTTGACTCCATCAAGCAGTGTGGTCCCTTTGCAGTCCAGGTGGGGGCGCTAATTGTATCAGTGTGGTTCCCCTGTAGTCCAGGTGGGGGCGCTAATTGTATCAGTGTGGTCCCCCTGCAGTCCAGGTGGGGGCGCTAATTGTGTCAGTGAGCTTCTCCAACCCCAGTAAAGCAGAGAAGCAGGAGCTCCGCTCTGGTCAGCAGTCCACGCCTCCGCGCTGCTACAGTGTTGTTGGAGGAGACGAACAGGAGCTGCTCTCATCGAGGTACAACTCAGTTTAACAGCTCTACACTGGCTTTTACTGCACCAGCTCACTAACGCTGGGAGAGATGTTCACTTTCTGAACAGCAGGGTGAAAATATGGAGACCAGCTCAGGAGCAGCTTTAATCCAGACTTCACTGAACTGGAGAACTTACATATAGGTCTTTGGGTCATGTTGGAAAACAGTGTTTTCCTCGTTTAGTTCAGCAAAGGTACATCATTTTGTTTAGCCTTCATATGTGATTTATATGATGTTCTGAAAATTCTACTGAAACATCTAATACCAGCTTTTGTTGTTAGCTGGCTTCAGATGGTCTAAGCTTGCTTCTCAGCCGCTGGTCTGAGGAGTATGAAGCCCCCGCGTTAGGTGGCAGGAGTGCAGTACTCAGAGGAGTCTCTTTCTCATATCGTTTCATTGTTTTGCAGGTAGAGCACAGCTGTGCACGTCAAATATACAAACACCAACACATAATACCAAACCAAACGTAATAAAGTCTACCAATATGTCAGAACTACAGGCCTGTATTCTGAGCTTCTGCGCTCTGCACTTTATTTCCGCTCAAAGTAATGGTAGTTTATAAGTGTGGATGATATGGGTAATATGACCCTTTATTCTATTTCTGTTTGTTTGTTATTTGATTTTATGATTAGTTTGTGAAACTGTAAATTAAGTTGTTTCTTGATTTTTTTTCACTGACAATAACCGAACCAAAAACCGAGTTTTCAATACTGGATTTTAAAATGAAAATCAAATGAACAGAAGGCACACGGACCCCAACAGAAACTGACCAAAACGCCTTACAAAAAAAGATTGTAATATTGAGTCATATTGCATCTTAATGTTTTTGTCTTCTCCTGTAAAGTAAGATTTTGGTGATATGAAGTTTGGTCTGACAGCAAAGATATGACTGTAGGTGTTTCTCCTAAAATCCAGAATCAGTCCCTTTTGGTTTTGTAGAAATAATCAACAGGAATATTATTCTTTTCCAATTAATAGTATGTGGTCTCATCATCAGAGAAAATGAGGCCAAAATTTGTTATATCACTACTCAATCCTTATCTTAGGTTGTTATTATAGATGGATTTACAATCTTGTGTACAGCAGAAAAGGTTACAGCTTAAATAACAGTTTAGAAGTGTAAAATTAACAAGGTAGAGGTTTTCTTTATTTGTATATGGAATTGTGGAGGCCCTGAGTTTCAACATGAGCTTGTTCGGCCTGATAGTCTTAAAGGAGGATTCTGCCATTATTCAGAGACATTCAGGGTGCCTTGATGTGGTTTCCCATTTTTCTACAGCAGTGATGAGAACCAAAAGTCATGATGTCTACAATACAAATATAGCCATTTTGTTTACTATTCAAAAGCACCAGTGAACCCTAGTTTTATATTTAATGGTCATGATGGTAAAATCTGAAATAAAGTTTTCTTTGCAGATTATTCAATGCCTTGCATGTACCTTACCACATTAATGGATTAAAAAAAATATGTTTAAACTGAAACCTTCTTTAAACTGTCTGACGTCAGGCAGTATATTCATAACCATTATGCGTAGTAACTTTCTGTGAGGGAGCCTTTAGAGACAGTAAGCTCTTCAAATGTCTACCACAACTGCTGTAAAGATAAGTCTCTCTAAATTGGTGCTTCCTCACATCAAACCACTCTGACTATACTATACTATGCAAGTTTGGGGATTTAGAGACCTCTCTGGTGGAAATGTGTAACTGCATGCAGCATGCAGAAGAACATCGTATAGCATGGATTGTCCTTCAGACCCCATCCCAAGTGGTTGAATCTGATGATTAAAAGAGAATTCAAAGAGAACTTGATCAACACTTGGTGAAGGACTTTGAGATTTTGATTTTGAGATCATTAGATCCTAAACATCAAGCCGGACCTTCTTTCTGAGCCTGCACGTGATGTTAACATGTAAACACGTACAACCACATTTCCAAAAAAAATGGAACGCTGTGCAAAATGTAAATAAAAACTAAATGCAATGATGTGCAAATCATTTAAACCCTACATTTATTTGATTTATGAAATAGTAGAAAGACATATCCAATGTCAAAACTGAGAAATTTTATTGTTTTTTTGAAAAATATTTGCCCATTTTGAATTTGACACCAACAGCACGTTCCAAAAAAGTTGGGACGGCGGCAACAAAAGGCTGGTAAAGTTATGTATTGCTAAAAAAAAACACCTGGTGGTTGATTGGCAACAGGTCAGTAACATGATTGGGTATAAAAGAGTATCTCAGAGAGGCGGAGTCTTTCAGAAGTAAAGATGAGGAGGGGTTCACCACTCTGTGAAAGACTGCACCATCAAATAGTGCAACAATTCAG
This sequence comes from Colossoma macropomum, assembly GCF_904425465.1. Lineage (NCBI taxonomy): Eukaryota > Metazoa > Chordata > Actinopteri > Characiformes > Serrasalmidae > Colossoma > Colossoma macropomum. The sequence continues at coordinate 914,848 of NW_023494784.1, forward strand.
GAATAATGTTTCTCAGCGTAAAATAGCAAAGAACTTTTGCTTTTCATCACCTACGGTACATAATATCATTAAAAGATTCAGAGAATCTGGAGAAATCTCTGTATGTAAGGGACGAGGCCAAAAAACAGTATATGCTGGCCGTGATCTTTGGGCCCTCAGGCAGCACTGCATTAAACACAGACATGATTCTGTAGTGGAAATCGCTGCATGGGCTCAGAAACACTTCTGAAAACCACTGTCTGTGAAAACGGTTTGTCGCTGCATCCACAAGTGCAAGTTAAGAAGAAACCATGCCACCTTCTCTGGGCTCGAGCTCATTTAAAATGGACTGAGGGGAAGTGGAAAAGTGTCCTGTGGTCCGACCAATCAACATTTGAAATTCTTTTTGGAAATCATGGACACTGTGTCCTCCGGGCTAAAGACCATCAGGCTTGTTATCAGCGCACAGTTCAAAAGCCAGTATTCATGATGGTATAGGGGGGCATTAGTGCACATGGCATGGGTGATGTGCACATCTGTGAAGGCACCATTAATGCTGAATGATATATACATGTTTTAGCAACATATGTTGCCATCCAGATGACATCGTTTCAGGGAAGGCCTTGATTATTTCAGCAAAACAATATAAAACCACATTTTGCATGTATTATAGCAGCATGGCACTATAGTAAAAAAAAGTTATGGTGCTAAACTGGCCTGTCTGCAGTCCAGGCCTGTCACCACTAAAAATATTTTAATGCACTTTACAAAACGAGAAGTACGACAAAGGAGACCCCGAACTGTTTTGCAGCTGAAATCCTGTATCAAACAAGAACAGGAAAACATTTCACTTTCAAAACTACAGCAGTGTCTCCTCAGTTCCCAAACACTTACAGAGTGCTGTTAAAAGAAGAGGTGATACAACACAGAATGTGTTGTTGGCATCAAATTCAAAATGGGCATATATTTTTCAAAAAACAATCAAATTTCTCTGTTTTAGCATTTGACATGTTGTCTTAGTACAATTTTCATTTTTAAATAATTTGCATATCATTGCATTTTGTTTTCATTTACATTTTGCACAGCGTCCCAACTTTTTTGGAAATGGGGATGTACATCCTCAGATCTTGGTTGAAAACAGTGTTTTTCCAGTTGGGCTTGGCAAACATTTTCTTTATGCGTAATGAATTTATTTACATGACCTTCAAAAATACAGGGTGATTCAAAAAGATTCATCCAATTTCAAAATGACTTATTTCCCTTGTAAATCATTACAGATCAATGCAGAAAACTGTAAATGGTTTAAATGAGCATAAAGTTTATTTACTAGTTTATGTAGTTTTACTAGTGCTCAGTATGAACCTCCTCCAGCTGTACGGACAACATCAATGCCATAGTCAAATTCATCCCATACTGGATTGAGCATGTCGGGTGTCGCTGCACTCTCGGCTCTTTCAGTGTGATTTCAGAGATCATCCAGTGTTGTGGAACCAACGACGAACACTCTGAGCTGTTGGAGCTTCACTGCAGAAGGAAATCACTGCACAGTTATGACAGATTCACTCTTATTGAAGTGGAGAACGCAGAACGCTTTCTGCTCAGGGGTCTCATCTCCTCTCAGACTGAAGGGATCTTCCACTGACAGTCAGAAACTCTATGACCCCCTCTTTCAATTGGATTGTGATTGGTTCCAAGGTGCCTCACGGTTGGAAAAATATGCCGCTTTGAAATCGGATGAATCATTTTGAATCACCCTGTATATTACTGAATTTGGATTTGTTTTGTTTATTATTGCTCTTATCTAGATGAAAGGATCTTTGGGTGGTAAAAGAAATAGACTGTGAAAGTCACTGATGAACCTAGCAAGTAAAGCACATTGTATTAAAGCATGTTACTGATTCTAAGAATACTATTTTTACTTTTATTCAATATTTCACAAATTGTGCTGCCAAGATAGACTCAGAAAATAATATTGTCATAAATGAGCATAATAAAAATCATTATTAATATTATGTCCAGGTCTGCATCCTAGTAATGCCAATGTCTGATGAAGCTGTGTAGGGCAGTGATCCCGTTGCAATTTAATTATATTTCAAATATTTTTGTTTATTTAAACTCTGTAGGACAATAACTTGCCATTAACTGAATGTTGTCCACATTCGCCTTGCGTTGTTTTTCACATTGAGTTTTGATTTTTAATTTTTTTTTTTCTCCACTGTTGCAGAGATGAACATTGTCCCCTTGCAAGTCTTCTCCTGCGCCTGACGTTCTACACACTTTACATTGCATCAGAAGATTTCCAACAACACTTCCGAAAACAAGTCAGGCTGTTGAAATCAGGAGAAGTCCACTGTGAAAATATGGCATCCAGAACAGCCTCTAGTACAAAGAAAACATCCTCTGGTACTCTGCACACCAGAACATTTTGCAGAGAAACACAAAAACATAAAAGCAAGGAGAAAAGTCACCACTGCTCAGAGTGTGGAAAGAGTTTTACTGAACTGCGTGGTCTCAAAACACACCAGCGCATTCACACAGGAGAGCTTTATAGTTGCTCAGTGTGTGGAAAGAAATTTAATCGACTTGGCCATCTCCAAAGACACCAGCGCATTCACACAGGAGAGAAACCGCATCACTGCTCTGAGTGTGGGAAGAGTTTTACTCTACAGAGTCATCTCCAAACACACCAGCGCATTCACACAGGAGAGAAACTTTATAGTTGCTCAGAGTGTGGAAAGAGTTTTAATCAACAAGTTTATCTCAAAATTCATCAACGTATTCACACAGGAGAGAAACCATATCACTGCTCTGAGTGTGAAAAGAGTTTTACTCAGCCGTCTTCTCTCCAAATACACCGACGTATTCATACAGGAGAGAAACCATATCACTGCTCTGAGTGTGGAAAGAGTTTTACTCAGTCGTCTTCTCTCCAAATACACCGACGTATTCATACAGGAGAGAAACCGTATTACTGCTCAAACTGTGGGAAGACTTTTATTCGGTTAGATCATCTCCAAACACACGAACGCATTCACACAGGAGAGAGACCGTATCACTGCTTCAAGTGTGAGAAGAATTTTACTTCAGGGAGTCATCTTCGAAGACACCAACGCATTCACACAGGAGAGAAACCATACGAATGCTCAGACTGTGGAAAGATGTTTACTGTACAGCGTTACCTTCAATCACACAAGCGCATTCACACCGGAGAGAAACCGTATTACTGCTCAGAGTGTGGAAAGAGGTTTATGCACCAGAGTTATCTCCAAGTACACTGGCGCATTCACACTGGAGAGAAACCGTATTATTGCTCAGAGTGCAAGACAAAGTTTAGACATTCAAGATCTTTAAAGATTCATAAGTGCCCTAAGAGGGAAGTGGCCACTTAAGACTCAAGTGAGTTTACTGAATCAACAACCATGATTTAAGTAGCAGTTTTTGGGGTGTATATGAATGGTCTAGCCTGCATTCGTGTGATTAGTTCATTTCTAATGATTGTGCACTTCATTTCTCTTGAATGATTTGTATACCTATAATCATTCATTATTAGTTCTATGTTGATTTTGCATATGTGCTGGTAAGAGTTGTCATTCTTGTTTCTGAAGCTGAAATTCAGTCATAGCCCCAAATGTTTTGAGACTGCCCTGCCTAGCCTCCAAAATGGGCAGAGGAAACCAGGACGACATGCCCCCATCCAGCAGTTGTCCTTCTGTCCACGCTGCCTGACTTGTGGTGGATGCAGGGGTCTCCTGCAATATGGTTGCTCCCTCCCCCTCCAACCCTGTCTTGAACTGTCCCTCCCATCAGTATTGAGATGGTGCCTGCATTGCACACTGAGCTCCACGTAGTACTGACAACACGGCACCTCACACTACAGTGCTCCCGACAGCACCATAGAGCCAGCGCTCAACCCTATAATGCTGAATGTGGCAATGCTGCCACCTTCGACTCCAGGGCTGTACCTAAGGCAGAGAGACAAGTGTCACTTGAGTCCCATTTCTGTGCCGTGGACTCTGATTAGGAATGGCTGAGAAGAATCAGGAGGAGCCAGAGTACTTGAACTTTGACCTAGAAATCAATCAAAATCCAACAAATCTAAGTATTTACGGAAGTATAAGTTATTTAAACACTCTGTGTAATCGAGATGAAAGGAGGCTTCCACAGTGAGGAAACGCACATGCACCCTACCTTAAAGTCTTTTTTATTGCAGCATGTGACGTATGTCTTTGGGGTTTTTTTTTTTATCTCTGCTGTGATTTTTTTTTTGAATGACTGCACTTAATATTAGGATTCTGTAAAAGATAAATGAATGAATGTTAATTAAATGTAGGTAAGATAATGTTTTATCATCAGTTTTTTTTAAATATTTTTAAAAGTTTATTTTCTAAAATAAAAGTCTCTGTGCATTTTTAAAATCTGTTTGAGGAGTTTAAAAACTTGTTTGAGCTTGTATGAAGGACAATAATCTGGGTGGTCCGAGGGTGGACGGGCAGTGGCAAACAGTCAGCGGGGTGCCGATCAATGTATGCTCGCTATCTGGGTTGTATCAGTGTGGTTCCCCTGCAGTCCAGGTGGGGGCGCTAATTGTCTGAGTGATCTTCTCCAACCCCAGTAAAGCGGAGAAGCAGGAGCTCCGCTCTGGTCAGCAGTCCACGCCTCCGCGCTGCTACAGTGTTGCTGGAGGAGACGAACAGGAGCTGCTCTCATCGAGGTACAACTCAGTTTAACAGCTCTACATTGGCTTTTACTGCACCAGCTCACTAAGCGTTAGTGTGTGTATTTATATTTATATATATATATATATATATATATATATATATATATATATATATATATATATATATATATAATAACATTTTGTTACATGTAACCAAAAATATGTTAATTTATTCTTATTAGTGGTGGTAATAATTAATGTTTTTATCTAGTGGACATTTAGTGGATTAGTGCTGTTTTGCCCTCGAGCAGACTTCACTCCAGTCTCACACCCTAAATTAAGAGGGTCAGACTGATGGATCAAGAAAGTGTTGTATGTCGTTCTATATGGTTCTATATAGATTATATAGTATTGTTACAATGTCAAGCTTGTAACAAAAGAAGAACGCTTATTGGAGCTATATAGAACCATGTGCAGCACATTCAACCATTTCACCATGCAAAGAACAACTTGGGCATGCAAAAGGTTGAGTGTTTATGGTTCCATACTAAATGAGTTCTTCACTGAAGAACACTTGAAGAACCATCTTTTTAAAGAGTGAGATCCTGAGTTCTTATTTTAAAATAGTGTTTTAATAGTTGGCAAACGCAAAGCTTGACCAAGGTTTTATATGATTTATATTACATGTACTCGGGAATCCCATTAATGGATTTATATTTGTTGAGGTATTAATGTTCTTATCTAGTGGAGATTCAGTGGAGAAGTGTTGTTTTCCTTTGAGCAGACCTGGCCAAGTTATTCTGTGTGTAACATTATCAATTCAAGTTTTTGGGTATCATGCAATACTGTACAGAAAAATCCTTTAGCATTCTTTTTTCTGGTCTACTACCACATTTTCTGCACAAGAAGCAGACGCAAGCACAGTGTGAAGAAATGGATAAAGGATAGTAAATGCTTCTAGTTATACTCCCTTCAAACTGGTAAAGTTTGGTTGGGGGTTGTTGGTCAATGGCTGTAAGACTAAGAGGTAGTAGTTGCAGCAGTTCTTTACGGTGAGTGATGGATGATTTTAGTATAGTGGAGGGTAGTGGGTGAGGATTTGTTCAGGAATTTAATGGTGGTCTTTGATGTTTCACGTTACAGAAAACATTAGTGGATTCCATACAAATGCACTTATGTCATGGATTTTCTTGAACAAAAATCAAGTGAAAACTTATATTAAATTAATGTGGCCTTGCATAGTCCCCGTTGCTCTACTCTAAGTACTTTTAAGTTAGGAATTTTTAAAGTTTGAACCTTTTCATCACTTTTGTGATTCTCTGGATGTGCACTCACCAATTGCTTATTTTTTTTTTGCTGGATTGGTTGGTGGCTCGCTTATCCTACCACTAGGCTACTGGCCTCACTTTCTTGCAACCAGACTTTAAGTCTTTGTAATATTAATATAGTTTTTATCCCATCTAAACGTTTTTTGGTCCTGCTTTAAAAAATGACTGCCACAGGTCTTGCTAAATATAGCTTCAGACCCACTTTAAGATATTTTGACAGTATATTTTCCCATAAAGGATTATTTGAATTTGCTTGAAACTTCTTTTTTATTGGAAAGTGTGGCGTATCTTGAGGTCTTAATCTGAGGTATCATGGTCTTAATTCCACGAGACACTGACAAAGACACATGACAATCCCTGTGAAATTCAGCAATCTGTTCATTTACGTCAGTATGCATAACAAGAAAGCCAGCAGTGAATACTCACATATTTAAGCTTAAATACAGAGAGAAGCTTCTAACAACCATTTAGACAGCATTTTTTTCACGTTGTGTATGGTATTTTATAGTCACAATGTCATTATGATTCCATGACAGTGTCATCTGATTCTGGTTCTGGTTCTTTTCATTTTTCACAAATCCCTTTGTTGTTTCATGTTGAAGTGCAGACTGGATGGTGTATTAGTACACTGTAAAACCTAATGAGTTAAGTCAACTCAAATGATTAGAGGAAACTGATTACCTCAAATGGTTTAAGTTCAATGACTCACTTACACTAAAGTAAATTGAGTAAATTGTACTAATTCCATTTGATTTGTTGATATTAAAATGATTGAGTATTGAACTTATGTTTATGCTGTTCTAACTCAAAATAATTAACTAATTTTAAATTAAATTCAGGCTACCATTTTGACAAATTCTTATTGTACTGCACAGATGTGATCATAGGCATTTGTAAAAATGTCTTGTCCACCGTAACGTCATTCCAGACATTGATAGTATAGTCCAGATGTAGTCCCTGTAGCACTAAGCCACAGTAAAGTTCCAGTCAGCAGAGAAAAACTTAGTAACTCAGCTCCCTCCACACTGATTTTTAATCAATACTGATTGGAAGGAACCATAATATTTTATAAAGCTAGTTGACACAGGGGAAAGTAGGCTGGAGAGAATGACAAAACACAGACGGTGAAGAGACACACCCAATATGTAAATAAATGGTACTAAGAGCCAATAGGAATGATGTGAGTTTTACTCAAGAAGATTGCATTGACCAAACATTTATCAAGTAAAGCTGAGAAGCCTAAACTAAATTGCAATATGTTTATTCAACTCAAAGATCCTGTTTGATGGGATCTTCGAGTCTGAAATCATCAAAATAAAGTTATGAAAAAAGCACGAATCCAAATCCAAATCATTTAAATGTAAACATTTATGCTGTCTATCACATTAAGCAACACTAAATTTTCAACTGTCTTTAAAAACAACCTATTATTTGCCTGTATGTATTTGCATGTAAGGTCAAGTTAAATAAAAATAGTGAATGTAATACCTTTAAATAAAGTTACCTCAACTCAAAATATGCTGAAAAAAACAATCTTACTCAAAATGACTGAGTTACTATCTCAACAATTCATTTTTGAGTTAATTTGATTTTTTTAGATTAAATTACTCCAAATTTCTGTAGTATTTACGTTGTATTAACTTAATTCTTTCATTAAGATGTGGAGTGAGTTTTACAGTGTAGGATAAACAGTTACAGTAGTACATAAAGACAGTGTATGGTTGTACAAGTAAACAAGAATAACTGTTTTTGGTTCTGTTTCTCCAAAATAAGAAACATATTTCACCAACTGTACTACACAATATTCTAGTCAAATGCTGCCCACATTACTACATCCTAAAAAGCACAATATTATAACTATAACAGGTTAGACATGCCATCACATTATGACTCACATATCCTCTGAAACTAACTGAATGTTTTTTTCTTTTTTCTCCTGCAGAAATGCGTGCTGTCATGTTTTATGTACACAATCTATCAGGAGATTTCCAAAAGTAATATGCCAAACTGGTAAAATCATGTAAAATGAAACGTGAGAACATGGCATCCAGGAAACGCTCCTCTATTATTCACCATGGTAACATATCAAGACAAAAAAAGAAAAATAGAAGCAAGGAGAGAGCACACCACTGCCTAGACTGTGGGAAGAGTTTTACTCAGCAGAGTATTCTTAAAGAGCATCAGCGCATTCACACTGGAGAGAAACCGTATGAGTGCTCAATATGCAAGAAGAGTTTTACTCAGCGGAGTCATCTCAAAGCGCACCAGCGCATCCACACAGGGGAGAAACCTTATCAGTGCTTAGTGTGCGGGAAGAGTTTTTCTCGACAGAGTCATCTCCAAAGACATCAGCACATTCACACAGGAAAGGAACGTTATCCCTACTCAGAGTGTGAGAAACGTTTTAATCTCCAGAGTCACATTCACACAGGAAAGAAACTGGATTACTGCACAGAATGTGGAAAGACGTTTAGTCAACAGCGTTATCTGAAAATACATCAGCGCATTCACACGGGAGAGAAGCCGTATCAGTGCCCAGAGTGTGGGAAGAGCTTTATTCGACAAGGTGCCCTACGACAACACCAGCGCATTCACACGGGAGAGAAACCGTATCAGTGTCTAGTATGCGCAAAGAGTTTTACTGTACAGAATCATCTCCGAAGACACCAGAACATTCACACAGGAGAGAAACCGTATCACTGCTTGGAGTGTGGAAAGGGTTTTACTTTACAGTGTCATCTCAAAGAACACCAGCGCATTCACTCAGGAGAGAAACCACATCAGTGCTTCGTATGTGGGAAGAGCTTTAAGAGACAGAGTAATCTCCAGGTACACCAGCTTGTTCACACAGGAGAGAAACCGTATCACTGCTCAGTGTGTGGGAAGAGTTTTGCTCTGCACAACAGTGTCAAAGTACACCAGCGCATCCACACAGGAGAGAAGCCATATTACTGCTCAGAGTGCAGGAAGAGCTTCAGACATTTGAGGTCATTAAAGATTCATAGGTGCCCTACGAGAGAGGTGACAGTTCAAGAAACATGATTTCATAAGCAGTTTTAGGTTTGAATCAATGATGTGGCCTGTATTTATGTGATTAATTAGCTTCTAATTTAGATATTTTAGTGTTGTGTAAAAAAGGCCCTGGTGGTCTTCCTTTTGAATTATTTGTATATCTATATTGCTAATTATTAGGTATGTATTATGTACAAAATCAGCCATCTGTTTGAAGGTAAACACTTGTGCAGATCTGTTTAATGCCCAACTGTTTGTATAGACATAAAAGTAGTGACCTGTTCAGTTACAATCATAAAGCCAGGCTTGCAGACAGGGCCTCAGCAACGACTTCCTGTATTTTGAGGTATTTAATAATTGGGCTGATTTTTGAGGCTGATCTGCTTCTCCTGGCAATTGCATCTGTGATGGACTGGCGACCTGTCCAGGGTGTATCCTGCCTTCCGCAGATGACAGCTGGGATAGGCTCCAGCTCCCCCTGCGACCCAGAAGGAGATGTGTGTGTTTGCAATTACCAGGAGAGGCAAATCAGCCTCAAAAATCAGTCCAGTTATCCTGTAGTGTGTGTTGGGTGCTATGTTCTGTACTAATAAAGGAAACAACAAAGGTAAAAACAGATAATGTGTCTTCTTTATTTTCAGCTCAGTGGGCATGTAGCTGCAGACTGCATGCTGTGTAACTTTGTATCATATAATATGCAGATCATGTCACATCCCTCTTGCGAAGGACAGTGTTTACACAACTGTACAGTAAACAATCTGTAGCATTTCTGATTATTATGAAATTAAACTCTTTCACAAAATATACAGATTTGTGACCCAACACCACAACTTGTTTCAATTAGCAATCATTTTATTCTTTAATCTTATGTATGGAGTTTCCACATTTTATATCCTTCGATTGTTTCTCTGAATTATTAACATTTTATATTTGCTCTATAAGCCTTTAAGGTGTTTTAATGTTTCTGTTAGAGCTCCTGACTTCCATTTGTGTCTCTGTATGGCCGTTACTTTCAGTTACAGGTGTCTTGTATACAGGGCTGTCTAAACTGGGTTTGTTTCCTCTGCCCTGTTCTGTTCCTTTTCCTTTTCAGGTACTTCCAGCAAGAGTCTACGATTTCTCCTGTAAGTCATTCCCTCTTGAGTTTGAACCACACTGGACCTCGACCTACATTCTGTAGTACATGAGCCTCTAGACTACAATGTATTCCAATGTTATTGTTATCAATCAACATTACTCCTTTATTTGGTTTTAGTTCCTTTTGTTATTTTAACCCTCTGTTATGGTACCTTTTCGGTGCATGTTTGGCCTTTCGTTTGTCCACAGCTATGTTCTATCACTTCTCTTTTAAGCAGCTGTGGCATGTGGGTCCTTAGCTTTCCATTTAACAGAAGCTCTACCTGTGAAAGGAAAGGGAAGTAGACCTGTAGTTAAGCAGTGCTAAGCAAGGATCAGTTTTGAATCAGTCACTTTCTTCTTCAGCAATTTCACTGTTTTCACTCCATTTTCAATGAGACAGTAAGACTGCAAAAACTGTGAATTTGATGTCACATGTCTAAAGTCTTAGCAAAATTATGCAACTTCTCACACCTGAACTGAGGTACATTATCAGTCAGCCCTATGCCAGGGATACCATGACATGCAACATGTAACATCTTTACATTCTGGAAAAAGAACCACAGAGTTTATCCAATCAGAAAACACACAATTGCCTAATTTGCTCTCACAAAATGGAAATTAGACAAAGAATTTCTGAATGTGTTCAAATTCTGTGGATCAATTAGGAGAGTAATCCCAATTACAATCACAGATTGATTTACACAGCCACGCTATATTTGAGTACAGTGATGGCGATTTGTGTTGTTTGTTTTGAGTGTTGCAGTGTAGTGATGAATGTGGGATGTGCAAGTTTCAGCAGATCAAATCAGTGAACCAATCCGCAAATTATAACCAAAGTCTGAAGGGTCTAATCATAGAGAGACGGGCACATCCACCAACAAACAGGGCTGCCTAAAGTGAAAAATCTTCAGAGCTAAAGAGGCAGCAGGTTAATTGTTAATGAAGGGGCGGAACAGGGGGTGGTCCTGGGGGGCAGTCCCATGACCTACAGAGTAATTAGTTTTCATCATAAGATGTAAAAAAAAATTGGCTCTTCAATGCGAGTCGGCTCCCAACATTCAGAGAATTCTGTCAAAATGTCCTACGGTAGCACATGTTTATGGGTAGGTAAGATATTTTGATAGCCTAAATTACCTCATCAAAAAAAAAAAACCTTAAATGGTGCAGCAGTTATTATAATGCCTCAGGTGCCAGAATTTAATGTTGAATCATTTAAGATGTAACGGGAAAATTCTAATAAAAAGCTGATGAATGTGCTTATCAGAAAAATATCATCAGCATTAAAAGAATGATGAGGATATTTCGAGAGCCTGAATCAGTTTAACAGGGGGTAAGTGCTAATATTAGTCTGTACTGAATTAACATTAAACACACAAAATGTTTATAAAGTCCTTTTTGATTTTTATGTTTTTTGTATTTTTAAAATAATGCCATATTCCTTAATCTCATGGAGGAAATGTGTAAAATTCAGACCACCTCTTCTTGTGTAAATTGTATTTACCCATAATAATTAAGAAGAAAGAAAGAAAGAAGAAATAAAAAGAAATACTTTAACAAAATAAAACAAATATTAAAAGAAATACTTACAACATACAGCCTTGTCACCAGAAGGTCGCCGGCTTGATCCCCTGAGCCGACAGTATGTGACTGAAGTGCCCTTGAGCAAGGCACCTAACCCCCAACTGCTCCCCGGGCGCTGTGGATAGGGCTGCCCACCGCTCTGGGCAAGTGTGCTCACTGCCCCCTAGTGTGTGTGTTCACTAGTGTGTATGTAGTGTTTCACTGCACAGATGTGTTAAGCGCAGAGGTGAATTTCCCTGTTGTGTCACATAAGGGTCACTTAAACTTTCCTAATCCGTCCATAGAAAAGTAAATAATAACATCTGAAATATCCAGTGTGATGCAGTGTCCAGTCTTTCCTCTTACCGAATTTTCCACATCAGTCCAGAACACTTCAGTATAAGTACACTGGTAAAACAGATGGAACAGATGGAACAGATGGATACCGGCTCTCTGAACCTATTCATTCGCAGACGGCACATCAGTACTATCCACGCTCCACTCCAGTAGGTGGCGGTAATACACTCTTTCAGTTGGATGTTAACCGCCTCGCCACTGAGAAGAAGAACAAGGCAGGAGCTCCGCTCTGGTCAGCAGTCCACGCCTCCGCGCTGCTACAGTGTTGTTGGAGGAGCCGAACAGGAGCTGCTCTCATCGAGGTACAACTCAGTTTAACAGCTCTACATTGGCTTTTACTGCACCAGCTCACTAACGCTGGGAGAGATGTTCACTTTCTGAACAGCAGGGTGAAAATATGGAGACCAGCTCAGGAGCAGCTTTAATCCAGACTTCACTGAACAGGAGAACTTACAGATACATTAGCAGAGCTTGGTTGAAAACAATGTTTTCCTAGTTTAGTTTAACGAAAGCACAGCGTTTGTTTGGCCTTTAAATTTGATTCACAGCCCCGCTGGAAAAAAGACGATTAGAAACTGTTGAGATTAAACCCCAGTGGTTTTGCTTTCAGTAGAGACCACTAGTTTCCTGTAGAACACCTTTAACCATCAAATGCATTCAGAATCAGCCACTGGTCACCTGTTAAACCATTACACTGTGATATCAACCCATCAGGAACCAAAAGAAACATTTAATAGTTTCTGTGGGTTTTTCAGCAGGGATGACCTGTACTCAAAAACCCCATTAGTGGATTCACATTTGTTGTGTTAAGTAAAGTTCTTATCTGGTGGAGATTCAGTGGAGAGTGGAGAAGCGAGCAGACCTAACAGAGCTGATCTCAAAGGCTTTTACTGTTTGAGTGTAACGTTATCAGTTCAACATCTTTGGTTTTATGTTATACTGGAATTATTTCTTTCTCTGCTCCGCTGTCACTTTTAACACACAAGGAGCAGACGTTATAAAGCAGTATGAAACCAGTGCACTACAGATATAGTAGATGTGCAGGCACCGTGTTAATATACAGACAGATACACTCATATGTTTCAGAATGCATATAAAATGTGCAGTTATCTGTTGAAATACCAGCTGTTTCTACAGCTCCTTTCTGAGAGCTGGTGTTGTGTGCTGGTCAAGTTTTAGGAGTTGTAGAAGTTCTCTGTGGTGGGTTGCTGAGGGATTTTAAGAGTTGTCGATGGCGGCTAACGGGAAACGTTCAGGAGTTTGATGGCCTGGTGGTATAAACTGTGCTGGGAGTTGGTTAATAGAAGGCAGTGAGTATGGATGAGCATTAGTGCCAAATTGAAAAGCAGTCAATATGGTGGAAAAGCGTAAAATGCAATACACACATGACAGTAGTGTTCCATTGTGTGTTGCAAAATTCATGCCAAACTGAAAAACAAACTGTTTTCATGTCGCTTCACTTCTTCTAAATCTGTGATTTATGTTGGCCGGAAGAAAGGATGGGAGAGGTGGCATGTTTGTGTTAACTAGTCTGTTTGGAAAGTGAACAAGAGAACACGGGCAGAGAGGAAGTCACTACAGAGACACTGCTGTAGTGTTGCTTTTTGCATTTCTCTCTCATTCATGATCTGGAGCATGTTTAGATCTTCCTCACAGAGCTTGTTTTAAGGCTACAGCGCATGGACGTCTCAAATTCAGTCAAGTTTGTTCCTCACAGCAGACAGAAAGATCATGTACAAGGACTCTTTTGTAGAAGTCATGTAGAAGTTTCTCACTTCATATATTATGAGCCTGAGGACGGATCTGGCATCACTGTTGCAACAGTCCCTCAAAACAGAACCGCTGAACTGGATTTATAATTGAAATTTTATTTTTGCCTATTTAATTGATTTAAAAAAATCTGAGTAAATTAGCTTCACGTTGTCTGCCTTAGGTGTGATGCATTAGGTAAAGGGTCAAAGGGGGGTGCTATTCACATTTGAGCTCATTCCTAGCCCATCATCCTCTACGCAGCCGGTCTTTCCTTACTCTTCCTCCGTATCCATCTTATTTTCCACGTGACTACTGTGTTTGGCGAATATGGCTGAGGGTCAAAGAAAGTGTGCTTACTTTTTAAGTTATGGTTTTATCTAATTAAACGTCTCGAGGTGTTTCTGGGACAGTGTGCAGTTTGCAGCTGACAGTACAGCTGAGTGAAGATGAAATAACGGCCAGATCAGCAACACTACATGCTTAAACAGCATAGAGCTTCAGCAGACACGAGACTGTGGCTTCATAATGAATCATGAGCCCAGTTTTTACCTTTGAAATCTGTGTCCATTAAATGCAACCAAATGATCAACTACTAGTAACAGACTCGCTTTAACTGGTTTACACCTTATATTCTCTTTATAACTGGATTCTACCCTCGCTAGCAGGATGGACAGGTATCAGACAGCTAGCTGGCAAACAAGCTAACAGACTTCAAGTTTAAGCCTTTAAATAAAGCGGAATCATGTCTTCCGAAACACGACATAGTTTTCTGACCCGAGTCTGATATTTACCGTTTATGTTTCTCCATTTGAACGTCATTTAAATCTCCAGAAACAGAGAGTAAAGTTATACCGGCTGTCTGCAGCTCCGTTAGGGCGACGACTATTTATCTCTCGGCTGATAACATTAGCTAAAGTTATCTAAAGGCCAGCACTGTTCACATCTGTGTCGGTGGGCTTCTGTGCTTTTAAATGCTGTGAGAGACTCTCCAGAATAGGGAGAGGGGCTGAGTATGAGACAAATATAAATGTCAGGAAACCACAAATTTGGTAGCTTTTCTGCCAGTTTAAGTGGGATCAGGAGTTCAGGGGGAAACTGTATAAGGATCACAGTCTGTTTTATCAACTCTGTCGAGGAAACATTTTTCTCATTTTCGTCTTTCATCTCTAGTTATGTTCGTGCAGAGCATCGAAGTCGGCCACCACACAAAAATCTAATGCTAATATAGATAAATGATAATAAATGAATTAATCTCACATTGTCTGTATTATGTACAGTCCACGATAACGTTTACATATTTTTGAATGAATATTTTTCTTGTTTTCCTCTAGAAATTAATGACATCCTGCTGCGAGTCTTCGGCTGCCCCAAATGTCCACTTTCCTACATCCACTAGCTCCACAAGCTCATCAGGAGATTCTATCACAAGGAATATGTTAGACTGGTGAAACTAGACAAAATTAAATGTGAGAATATGGCGTCCAGAAGAATCTCCAGTATGAAGAAGACCTCCGCTGGTTCTCTCCACACTAGAACACCCCACAGACAGATCCAGAAACATGCAGAGAAGGAGAGAACACACCACTGCCTGGAGTGTGGGAAGAGTTTTACCCAGCAGGGCCACCTTAGAGAACATCAGCGCATTCACACTGGAGAGAAGCCGTATCAGTGCTCAGTGTGTGGGAAGAGCTTCACTCAGCAGAGTCATCTGAAGGGGCACCAGCACATTCACACGGGAGACAAACCGTATCGCTGCTCAATGTGCACGAAAAGCTTTACTCGCCACAATTATTTACTCATACACCAGCGCATGCACACGGGAGAGAAGCCGTATCAGTGCTCAGAGTGTGGGAAGAGTTTTATTCGACTGAGTTACTTACAGACACACCAGCTCAACCACACAGGAGAGATGCCCTATCAGTGTTCAGACTGCGGAAAAGGTTTCAGTGAAAAGAGCAATCTTAAAAAACACCTCCTCATCCACACAGGAGAGAAGCCGTACTGCTGCTCAGAGTGTGGGAACAGGTTTCGATACGGAGACACTCTCCGAAAACACCAACGCATCCACACAGGAGAGAAGCCCTT
Source organism: Colossoma macropomum (assembly GCF_904425465.1). Taxonomy (NCBI): domain Eukaryota; kingdom Metazoa; phylum Chordata; class Actinopteri; order Characiformes; family Serrasalmidae; genus Colossoma; species Colossoma macropomum. Next base: position 930,697 of record NW_023494784.1, read on the forward strand.
TCAGTGCCCTGACTGTGGGAAGAGGTTTACTCAAAGGAGTCACTTGAGAACCCACCAGCACATCCACACCGCAGAGAAGCCGTATCAGTGCTCAGACTGTGGGAAGATCTTCACCGTGAAGAGTTACCTCCAGCAACACCAGCGCATCCACTCCGGAGAGAAACCGCATCACTGCTCGGACTGCGGGAAGAGCTTCACTCTGAAGAGTCAGCTCCAAAGACACCAGCGCATCCACACCGGAGAGAAACCCTATTACTGCTCAGACTGTGGGCGGAGCTTCCGGCATTTGATTACTTTACAGCGTCACAAGTGCGTTATGAAGGAGGAGGAAACGCATTGATTTACACATTCAAGAATACGCAATATTCAATAACACATTCATTTGATGAATATTTATCTCCAAAGTGGAAACTTTACAGGAGACAGAAAAAACATACTTTACTTTTAATTAAGTTAATGTAATCATACATTTTCCAAGTAATTTTGGGCTGTTTCTTTTGGTCTGCATGAAATGTACGCACAAATCTGGGATTTTTAAATAAACATTCATCTTTTAGAATTCCAAAAACTTTCAAAATAAGAAAATTTATGACATACAGCAAAGAAGAAAAGCTGAAGATTCTGCATTGTTTCTAGGCCTCTATTTAAATGTAAGCACATTTATGACATCGACTATGTTGGGACTTTCGGATGAAAAGGTCAGATTTTTTTTGTACCAAATACTGAAAAATTCTGAAATTCACATTAAAATTTCAAAGATTCTACGTTTTATGTAAATTATTATGCTGATAATTTGTAATGACAAAAAATGCTGCACTAAATTACAAATGAATGCAAAATAGAAGCATTTTTTCTTGTGGTCTCAGACGTTTGGACTGTATCTGCTAAGGCCAGTCCATAAACATTTACAAAACATTGAAACTGGAACTAAATCTACCTGGAATTAGCACTGTGTATCATTCATTTTATAGGGACAAAAAAGAAGTAAAACAAATAAAATGCAGGTATTTTAGCACAGTAGCCCAGCGGAGTTCAATATATACAGCATATACAGCATATTGGTTTAAAATGTTGGACAAATCTACACAACTGACTGATGACTGTTTTTATTTTAAAGAAGATATCTTCCAATACAGATATCATGGAGTGCTTTTACCTGCACTTAATAATCTGATAATTGCAGAAAATCAGATTATGTCAGTAACTGGTTCAGTGTGTTTTAATGCTCTTGAGTAATCAGATAATGGGGAAACTCCAGATTTCTGCTTTACAACCAGTAAATTCACAGAAGAAGAAGTGACTTGACATAATGTAAACTCAAAGATCATGAGCGGCTTTTTTTTTTTTTAAACATCGCGCTACTTTACCTGAAAATATGAACATGCATCATCTAGAAGATGAAGAATATTTAAATTCTTCATTTCGCCAAGCATGTATTTGGTTTCAGTGTTGCTCCAAAAGTGCTGTGCTGTTTCTCGTGGCGACGCTGCTCGCTTATTATTATTATAGTCTGTTTTCACAAATGCTCAGACTGAGAAATCTGAAAGAAATCAGAGTAAGAGTTTACAGCACTGAGAAATCAGCCTCTTTATCTTAATCAGATTTCTAGATCGGAGTGTGCTGTTCACATGACCATTTGAATAATCAGATAACTGCAGAATTCCGATTCTTGTGATCAGATTATTGAGTGCATGTAAACTTCTTTAATCAGTTGGTCTTCAAATAGTTTGAACTGTATGTATGTGGTTTAAACCGCTTCAGATAAAAAAAGACTGTTAAGAGATCCTGATATTCTTTCTCTTGAATGATAATTATGCCTGTATTACTGTGTGATTGTTATGTCTTGGATAATTTTAAATTAATTATGTATATTTGTAAGCATTTTCAAAATGTCAGCAATTTGTTTTGATCAAGTGAATTCTGGACTTATCAGTTCAGAGTCACTGAAGCCCAGTTTCTGTTTTGCGTGGTTGATGTGATTTCTGTTTGCAGTGAAAAATATAAATATGATCTTTACTGTATCAGGCAGAGGTACAGTATAGGTATCACTATTTAAAAGTTATTAGTTTATACATACAATGAAAGTGTTCACTTTTTAAATCTTTTGAATGCAAGTCTTCATGGTCACATTCTCACATCCTTTTAATTAACATGGACTCATGGATTGGGCAATTTGGACACTCATTTATTCATGAGGATCCTGGACGTCATTACAAGAGCACGGCATCTGAACAGAAGACATGTTCAAATTTTTATTAAAATATTGGTATTTTCAAACACTGTTTAAAAATGGGACCAATTATTAATGCTTTGGTGTGACCCAGTTAAAATGTCAATATGCTTTTTACATTTACATCATTTAGCAGACGCTCTTATCCAGAGCGACTTTCAAAAAGTGCTTTGTCTATCCAGAGAAAGTATCTTTGCTAGTTACCAATAGGTTAGAGAGAAAGTCGGTCCTGAGCTCAGATACTGCTAGAATCAGAAAGTCATTATTGACACCTAGAGAAAAAGGAACAGAGTTAAACACAGAACAGTGCAATACAATACAATACATAAGTGCTGTACAATACATTACAATCAATACTTAACTCAGTGCTCATTTAAGTGCTGTATAAAGAGACGGTCTTCAGTCTGCGTTTGAAGACAGCGAGAGACTCTGCTGTTCGGACAGCCAGTGAGAGTTCGTTCCACCACCTGGGCTCCAGCACAGAGAACAGTCTAGATGCTTGCCTCCCGCACGCTTTGAAGGATGGCGGGTCAAGCCGAGCTGTGCTCAAAGCTCGAAGGGCTCGTGGTACAGTTCGAGATTTGACCATTGCCATCAAGTAGGGAGGGGCTGGTCCATTTTTGGCTTTGTAGGCAAGCATAATGTTTTTAAATCTGATGCGTGCAGCTACAGGAAGCCAGTGAAGGGTGCGCAGCAGTGGGGTGACGTGGCTGAACTTTGGGAGATTGAAGATGAGTCTTGCTGCTGCATTCTGGATGAGTTGCAGAGGCCTGATGGCCTGCATTGGAAGACCAGCCAAGAGCAAGTTGCAGTAGTCAAGCCTTGAGATGACAAGAGACTGCACTAGCACCTGGGTGGCCTCTCTCGAGAGAAAGGGTCGAATCCTCCGGATGTTGAACAGCAGAAATCTGTATGACCGAGTTAGGTTCGCAATGTGAGTTGAGAACAATAACTGGCCATCCAGAACCACACCAAGACTTCTTGCCTCTTCTGACGGGACAATCAGAGAGTTCTCGAATGAGATGGCAAGATCATGATGAGGACCTGTAGTTGCAGGGATGAACAGTAGCTCAGTCTTGCTGGGATTGAGCTTCAGGTTTTTACACATTTTTATTATTTAACCATAAAAACTGACAAAAATATTAAAGAATAACATTAATTCTGTTGTACTGCTAGACCAGAAATAAAGAATTTACTGGGAAATGTCCACTGGTGTCACAGCCATGTCTCAGTCCTGGTCCTGGAGGTCCACTGTGCTGCACCTTTCAGTGTTTTCCCTGCTCCCAACACACCTGATCAGCTCATCAGCTCATTAATGGCCCATTACTGAGTAGAAGTGGGGGTGTTGAAGCAGGAAAGGCACTCAGATGTGCAGGACAGTGGGCCACCAGGACCAGAGAATCAGGGGCTACTGGAACCAGGCAGAAGTGAACACTCAAGGTGGGTTTGATGTTTAAAAGAAAGATAGAAATAGAAAAGAACACAAACTCCATGGTTAAATTTAAGTACACTCTCACAAATAAAGGTGCTAAACTGTCACTGGGGCAGTTCCCTTCTCGTCACTGGGGTGGAACCCTCAAGGCTCCAACTCAGTACCGTTAGTGAGAGAACATAACTGTACCATAATCCACTGAAATGATATGTTCTAAGCTGTACTGACTCCACACACCCCGTCTCGTCTCCAGGCTTTTATTTTACTGTTCTGTTTTAAAACATTTGGTTATGAAAAGGTACGAATACGAACTTTTCACCTGGAAAAACTCTGAGGTACATTTACATTGTTGAACAAAAAATGTATCTGCACAGAACCTTTATTTCTAACAGTGTATGGGGTAAGATCTGGTATGGTACCTTGTAGTTCATGGAGTCTATGCAATCGTAAAAAAGCTTCGCAGGGTGTCTGGAGAAAAACCAAAGGCCCTGTGAACCTTACAATTATAGAATTAGATAATTCTAAAACATGTCAAGCATTATAGGAGAACACTCGTATTATGCATAAATGCAGGGGTGCCAGTAATTGTGACACATGGTTTGATAAAGTTTTGCTTTCTTACACTACATTTAATACTTATAAATGTTATGTTTGTCTCATATTTTCAGTGTGAGATAGAGCTAATTAACCACAAAGACAGTTTTTCCATTATCTCCTTTTATGTATCTTTAGAAAGGGTGCCTAAAATTATGGAGCTGAATATAGATTAATATTTTTTTATTTTAGTTTTATCATTATTTTATATAGGCAGATGTTCCACTGTAGTTGGCACCTGCAGTTTATTTTGCTGAGGTTTTATTTTGTCAGAACACAAAACAAGCTGTATTTGGTTTTGCAAGTGACTGGAAAAGTGAACTTGAATAAATTTAAATACTCAGCAGTAATATTTTGGAGCATTTGAAATGAACACAAGTGGTCTGTTAATAATAAAGGACTCTTACCAGATAAACCAGGTGAATGTTTACATATGAAATTCTATAAATAAAATTGTGTAGTAGGATTTTGTTGGAATGCACAGAAATATTCAGTTCTGTGAGTTTTAGATTTAAGGCATTAAAGCATTAGGTTGTTCCTAATGATATGTAAATTCTAATTAATTCTAATGGTTTTAATCATAGAAACGCTGTAAACAGAGATGAATTCATAGTTTGGAGGCTGTGAATATGAGAGTAACTGTCTCTGGAGGTTCACAGCTCAAACTACACTGTACTAACATTATTAACGAGAGACTCAGTACAGGTTCAGTGGAGAAAGTTCTAGAAATGTGTTCATCAGTGACCACATTAACCACCGAAGAATGAGAAATCAATCAACCTTCATCTCGACTCAGGAGTACATTGAGGGTGACCCACATTTACAATGTGGTCGATTTAAATAGGATTTAAAAAGTTAAAATTAAATTTAATCAATTGAAACAAATCAAGCAACCAAAAATGCACAGTATGTTTTCTCTGTCATTACTCTCAGGAGAACAAACTAACACGAACCCTGAGCCCCACACACTGAGGACTAACCATACAATCCCCTCTAATCTGTACATGAAGGCAGTGAACTTGAACTGAGCTTTAATGCATCAGAGAGAAAAGCTAACATTAGCTAACGCTAGCACATAGTGAAAATATACTGACTTTAGCTAATACGCCACAATCACCTCACACTGCAGTTAAATACAGAGACAGAAATAGGAATCTGCAGAAATAAAGACTGAAAGATCTAATACTTCTTACCTACCTCGAGCAGCACGCTTAGCGTTAGCTGTTAGCTAAGACCAGCAGGGCTGTGGGGTCATCTGTAGCGTCTGGATAGAAATTGAACAATAAAAGTCTTAGTTAACTTATAAACCACTGTCAAAGGAAGATTATGAGAAAAGCTGTTTGGAATCACAATCTGGGATGAATAAATGAGCTCCATTTGGTTTGGTTAGCTTAGCTTACCTCTGTGAGGTAGTGTTAGCCAAACAGCTAACGCCAGCTGGCAGAAGCTAACAGCTTCAATCACAGTAAGTTATATATAGCTACACAACTGTGCTAATGTTAGCTACTAAAGATCATCAGCAGACAGAAGAGCTGAACATTTCAAATCTCACTGAGGGAGTTTATTTTCAGAAATATACAGGTTTCAGACTCTTCTGACAGACTTCATTTAAAAGTAGTTAGCTAGCGTTAGCTAGCCTATGCTATTCAGCTAAATTACAGCTATAACTATACAGTCAAACTTATAAACACCCTTAAATTATGTTTCACAAATGTAAAAAATATGGTTGTTTTTAATATGTAGCTAAATATTGCTTACCTGTAAACCATTTAAACAACTTTTCTCTTGTCTTCTGTTTAAACAGAGTTGCTGGTAACCAGTTTAAACTGAATTTAGGTGGGAAAGGGGTGTGTGTGAGGGGGAGGGGCTCACAGCACCACATCTCATCACAATACATTCTGAATTAAAGGGCCTGTATCATGTAAATACTATCAAAGGGCTCATATCCAACATTTTTGTTGCATTTTATTTAAACATTTTGTGTATGTTTATGTGCCAAAAACAGTCCCATTGATTTTTTTTCATGACGATTTTCCAACTTGGCTTTATTTTAAACAGGCTGTTTTTGCTACCATGCCTTCAAGACTGCTATGTAAATGAGCTCTGTGATTGGCTACCCTGAGTTTTGTCTCATTAGCAGTCCAGGCTAAAACACTCCTAACTTATATATGAAGGAGCGGAGCTGAACTCCTGTAGGCTGAACAGGTGGATATATGTAAATGTGTCAGTTTTTGTGACATCACAGAAATAGTGCGTTCAAAACAGCCTTTTTTGCAGTTTAGTTTCCTTATATGGATTGTATGGTCTGAGGTTTGTTTTAAAGGGGACCATATTATGGAAAAACTAATTTTCCTCACTTTTTTAAGACTTCAGCAGAAAAAATAAAACACAAGGAAAATGTCATTTTGAGCTCCATTCTAGAGAAACTTACTGAGTCAGAACTGTTCACAGTGGTGGTGATAGGAACCAGACGTCCACCTCTAAAAGCTCCCTCACAGAAAGTTCCTTCATGAAATGGTTATGAATTCACTGCCTGATGACTGAGACACTGTTTTATGATAGTTTTGAGAAGATTTCGGCCTTAAAATCCATAGATGGCGAAGGGATATATGCTGTGATTGGTTCTTTCACTCAAGCAGTGTGATGATTGGACAGTAATGGTTGAGAGTAGGCATGGGCGATACCACATAGATTTTCTTGTCGTTCTAATATGAAGAACACGTAAAAGTTCTACAGTGAAAACTAAAACGGTGGGCATAAAAAATTACATTTGTTCGCCTTTGCATTAGATTAAATAAACTGCCACATAAACCGTCTGCCTAGGGAAATGACATGACATTATAGAGCATTCAGTGCATTTCCTGTGGCCATTTGTGTGAAAAGAGAGAAAAAGCAGTTCCTGTCCTACACATTTATTTGCTGTGCTAATTTTTTATCATCTCCCTCTCTTTTCACACAGACGGCCACAGGAATATATGTATGTTTCCTGGGACAGTGGGCATTCTGTAATCCTTGCTACAGAGAGGCTGTGAGAGGGGTGGGGTGGTGTGCCTAATGGACTCTGCTCAGACTTTGGTCACTGGGGATGACTCCTTTGAAAGGGGGTGGGGGGTGGGGGGCATGTAGCATCCTGCTACTGGCCTCGGATGCACAGGAGTCATGGCCACATACGGAGCACCACGAGGGTACCGGACTCACATTAAGAAAAGATGTTAAAAATGAGCTCACACATTGTTCGTGGTTTTCTGTGTTGGTTGAGATATAGTGATGCTGTATTGGTGTCTACCATCAAGTTGTATGCTATTGATGACCTGTCTGTTATCCTGGTCATTCAGTGAGCAACCCTCCAGTTCAATAAAAGAGCATTCATTTGAAGCGTTATGTTTCCAGTGTCTTTTTCTCCTACACTAGTGCCACAATACTGTAGCATCTATGCGGAGAAGAGCCAGAGGGAAACATTGCGCATGCAGACACATACTCTTTTATTGAACAGGCAGCAGGGGAGACCTGCCACTCAGCTCTATTCAAGCAGCAGGTATAGCAGCCCGGTCATTTCAAGCCACACAGCTCCCCTCCGCGGTAGACACTAGACCCACATGAACCGCCACACAACCCGACACAGAATAACACGTCAACTTACAGTGTAAACTATGAACATTACATTTTTTCCACACAGTCTTTCACCACCCTGCTGTACAAAATCATAGAAATCATTAAAAGGTTCTGCTGGCTCCTGGTGGTGTCCAATAGTCACTACCGGTTTTCTGTGTTTTTCCTGATGGGTTGATATCACTGTGTAAAGGACTCTAATGGTTTAACAGGTGTTCTGGGACTGATTCTAAATGCACTTGATGGTTTCCTAATGGGATCTAAAGGTGTCCTACAGGAAAAATGTTGTATCTAATGGTAACCATTAAGCCAATTTCCATTGGGAAGCAAAATTATCAAGTTTTAACCCTAATGGTTCTAATGGTCATTTTTCAGCAGGACAGTCCAGAATTGTTTATTTAACCCATTAAAGGCTAATCTGTTACCAGTGTGGCTGAACCGATGGTGAGTGCTCTGTTAAACTGGTATGGAAGATCTACGAAAATTTTGTAAATGTATCAGTTATATAAGTTTAAAATATAATGTTTACTGTAAGGTTCGCTTGTAAGACTTTCTGTTGTGACAATGGTGAGAACTAGGGGGCGTCTTATCCACAGTGGGCTGGTGTGGCTGCAGATTTTCATTCTAACAAAGCAGGATCAGTAAAGACTGAGATCAACTGATTTAACAGGTCAGGTGAGCTTCTGCTTGAAATGAAAACTCGCAGTCGCAGCGGCTCTGGATAAAATTGGACACCTCTGAGCTACCCAATCATAACACACTTATTTTTTTCCTATTTACAATAATAGCCTTATTTACAAACTGGTCAGTAACTGTATCGGTGTGGTTCCCCCTTTAGTCCAGGTGGGGGCGCTAATTGTATCAGTGTGGTTCCCCTGCAGTCCAGGTGGGGGCACTAATTACGTCAGTGAGCTTCTCCAACCCCAGTAAAGCGGAGAAGCAGGAGCTCCGCTCTGGTCAGCAGTCCACGCCTCCGAGCTGCTACAGTGTTGTTGGAGGAGCCGAACAGGAGCTGCTCTCATCGAGGTACAACTCAGTTTAACAGCTCTACATTGGCTTTTACTGCACCAGCTCACTAACGCTGGGAGAGATGTTCACTTTCTGAACAGCAGGGTGAAAATATGGAGACCAGCTCAGGAGCAGCTTTAATCCAGACTTCACTGAACTGGAGGACTTACTGATACGTTATCTTACAGATACATCTAATGCTGCATTAAAGTGCTGTCATAAATATTTACGAGAGCGCAGATGAGCTGAACCTCAGTGTTGTATTCGAACTCACACACAGCCAGAAGATGGTTCTTCAGGTTTTTTTTTAGTGAAGGAGGGGGTTCTGTTTTGAACCATGAGTTCTGTATAGAACCATTTTATGCTTGTTTTTTTCTGATTAGTTTTTTGTTTTTATTAGTGAACAGTTTGTCATTACTGAGCAATAATTTTGGGATAAGAAATTATATACATGCGGTAACACTGATGTGGTGGTGGTGTGTTAGTGTGTGTTGCGCTGGAATGAGTGGATCAGACACAGCAGTGCTGCTGGAGTATTTAAACACGGTGTCCACTCACTGTCCACTCTATTAGACACTCCTACCTTGTCAGACCACCTTGTAGATGTAAAGTCAGAGACGATAGCTCATCTGCTGCTGCACAGTTTGTGTTGGTCATCCTCTAGCCCTTCATCAGTGGTCACAGGACGCTGCCCACAGGACGCTGTTGGCTGGATATTTTTGGTTGGTGGACTATTCTCAGTCCAGCAGTGACACTGAAGTTTTTAAAACTCCAGCAGCACTGCTGTGTCTGATCCACTCAGACCAGCACAACACACACTAACACACCACCACCACGTCAGTGTTACTGCAGTGCTGAGAACGATCCACCACCCAAATAGTACCTGCTCTGTGAGGGTCCATGGGGGTCCTGACCACTGAAGAACAGGGTAAAAGGGGGCTAACAAAGTATCAGAGAAACAGATGGACTACAGTCTGTAACTGTAGAACTACAGAGTGCACCTATATAGTAAGTGGAGTTGATAAAATAGACAGGTCAGTGCAGCTAAAGAATGCTGCACTGAACTGTGGGGTATGCGGGTGGGGCCTTCTGCACTGAATGTGAATGTAATTTCTGCCAGGGTCACTTGCCTGTCGGACAATTCTAGCCAGACACTGCCGGTCACGATCATTAAACACCTGTGGGCAGCCACCGTGCTGTCCACTGTAGGTGGTAATGCCTTCTATGATGTATTCCTGGTACACAAGTGACTCTGTGGATCAAGGAATGTTAAATGCCCGCACAATCAGAAATGGAATGTCCCATCCATCTGGCACCCACTATATTGCCTCGTTCAAGCTCTGATAATTCACGTCACCTTGTCATGAGCACTCTGGCCAGTGTTCAACCTCACTCACAAGATAACATCTCACAGCTATAACAGGTGTGGGTGTTCCTAAGCTGTCCCCTGAGGCAACACCACTTCATAACCAGTTTACACACTGCTATGCCATGACTTGTGGCACATCAGTGTATATAGTTTGTAAATTCAAGAATAACGGCTGTTCGAGAATAAAAATAACAGAAATTCTGAACTTAATCAGTGGCGTCCATGTACCTGTGGTCTGCACATGTGGGGGAGTCAGAATTCAGCCCTATACCTGTTTCAAAACTGAGAACCATTAAAACTTTGTTTTTGGTTTGTTTTACCTTTTGTCTGTTCAATTGGTTATTTTATATAAAACCAACTGAACATTGAGCCTTATTCATCAATATGTCTCTAAGTTTGTTCTTGAGAAAGAAAAAGTCAGATTCATGATGTGTTCTTAAAGGGCAGAACTGTTCTCATCTTTGTGGTCCTGAGTGTGTGTAGATTCTGTTCTTATCTAAGAACAAATTCCACATAAGAGAACATTGATGAACGTTAGAATCTTCATGAAAACTGCATAAGTGGGATTAAGAAGAAATTTATTCTTAAGAATGATTGGAGAGTGAGGCCCAATGTGTGCATTAAGTACAGTCTTGAATAATGTTGTTTCACATTGGTTTTTAAAAATAATAATTTTCTTTTTCTTTTCCAGAAATACTGTCCTGCTGCAAGTCTTCTCCTCGTGTGCATTTTCCTGCATGCCTTTAAATTGACCTCCACAAACACATCGAGAGAATTCCCCCCAACAGTAATACGTCAGATGAAATGAAGTGTGATAGTATGGTGTCCAAAAGAAGCTCTAGCTCTCAGAAGACATCTTCTAGTTCTCTCCACACCAAGACATCTCACAGGCAAAGAGAGAAGAATACAGGCAAGGAGAGGAATCACCACTGCCTGGACTGTGGGAAGAGTTTTACTCAGCAGAGTATTCTCAGAATACACCAGCGCATTCACACAGAAGAGAAACCATTTCATTGCTCAGAGTGTGGAGCAAGTTTTAACCAACTGAATCATCTCCAAACACACCAACGTATTCACACAGGAGAGAAACCGTTTCACTGTTCAGACTGTGGGAAGAGCTTTACTACACTTGGTAGTCTCCAAAGACACCAGCGCATTCATACAGGAGAGAAACCGTATCACTGCTTTGAATGCGGGAAACGTTTTAATGATGCATGTAATCTTCAACGACACCAGCGGACCCACACAGGAGAGAAACCGTATTACTGCTCAGAGTGCGGAAGGAGCTTTACTCGACATAGACATTTACAAGAACACCAGTACATCCACACAGGAGAGAAGCCCTTTCACTGCTCAGACTGCGGGAAGAGATTTAGTCACCTGAGTCCTTTCCGAATGCATCAGCGCCTTCACACAGGGCAAAAATCCTTTCAGTGCTCGGACTGTGGAAAGGGCTTTACTACCAATGGTAGTCTCCAGAGACACCAGCGCATTCACACAGGAGAAAAACCGTTTCACTGCTCAGACTGTGGGCGGAGCTTTAATGATGCATGTAATCTCGAAAGACACCAGTACATCCATAGAAACCAAGAGAAACCGTTTCACTGCTCAGAGTGTGGGAAGAGATTTACTCACCTGAGTCCTTTCCAAATACACCAGCGCATTCACACAGGAGAGAAACCGTATCAGTGCTCAGACTGCGGAAAGAGTTTCAACCACCTGAGTCATCTCAGAACCCACCAGCGCATTCACACTGGAGAGAAACCCTTTCGTTGTTCGCACTGTGGTAAGAGTTTTAACGAAAGCAGCAATCTCCGAAGACACGGCCACATTCACAGGGGAGAGAAACCGTACCGCTGCTCAGAGTGTGGAGCCAAATTTGTTACACAGTGTCATCTTGAAACACACCAGTGCGTTCACACCAGAGAGAAACCGTATTACTGCTCAGACTGTGGGAAGAGCTTTACCACGCATGGTAGTTTCCAAAGACACCAGCGCATCCACACAGGAGAGAAACCGTATCAGTGCTCTCAGTGTGGGCGGAGCTTCAGGTATTCACGCACTTTAAAGTCACACAGGTGTCCTCCGAGAGATGTGGAAGTTCAAGACACAAGTTTGTTGTATCAAAACGCATGATGTTTCTTATTTGTTTGTTTTTACAGTAATTATTTGTCGTTGTAATGTTGTTTATATAGAAGCACATGCATCTATTGTTTAATCAAGACTTTCAAATCTATTTGCAGTTGTGTTTCTCTTTTATTTTCTGAAGACACGGTTACTTAAGCCGGGGTTACACTACATGACCTTTACCCTGATTTTAGCCCTGATTCTCAGTCTGGCCGAGTCTGAGCTGGTCGGCTCTAGTCTGCAGGTTTTTGGGTCAGTCGGGGTCGACAGTTGGAGGGAGAGAGAGAGAGAGAGAGAGAGAGAGAGAGAGAGAGAGAGAGAGAGAGAGTCGAGTCGAGTCGAGTCGAGTCGAGTCGTGTCGTGTCGTGCCGTGCGAGGGGCGCAGATCGCGTTTCAGACCAGTCCAAGTTTATCAAACGTTTAATTTTTTCACCCTGACTCTGAGCGTAATCTAGTGTAAACTAACCAATGACTCAATCTGAACTAATTCCTGCAACAGCCAGTGAAAACTAAGAGTAAAAAAGAAGAAAATACAGCAAGTAAACAAATAAAAATGGCGAAAAGTCTCTCACGTGTGGAGCGAAGCTTTTTATTGATTTGAGTTTAAGGCACAATCGAGTTTATGTATATTTAAAACTACCCACTGATCACATTTTTAAATCAGTGATTCTCACTTAAACAAATTTTGTTTACCTGTTGCTTCTTTACTTTGTTTGTAGCACGAACGGCAGAGAAAACAGCAGCAGCAGCTCCATGTTCGTTTATTTGTGTCTCCTAGTAACAGAAGAACGCATGAGTTCAGTGAGTTCTGTGAACTCTGTTTGGTCCAGCAGCTGAAAATGTAGTGTGTGATCCCTAATCATTTAGTGTGGATCCCCAATATTTCAGTTGCCCAAAAAATCTGCAAAAACCAGTGTGATAGTGTGAGACGCCCAGTCCGTTATAATCTGTTAGGACTTTAAAAGTCGTGTAGTGAAACCAAGGCTTTAGGTGAATATTCCTCGAGAAGGTTGTTCTGATTGAGATAAGAACTCATTCATGCTCATCTCCAAACAATGCTTGGAGATAAAATAGCACAACTAGAGATTTTAGATCTGGGATGAAGAGACTTTGCGGAGAATGTTAAGGCTCTTACAGACCGAATGCAAAGCAAATAAACAACACAAAAATGGGAAATATTCAGACACCATTTTTCACATCACAACTGTACGCATTTTTGGGGTGTTTTACTGCATTTGCACTATGACAAAAATGCTGATTTATGCAAAATTCTTTCACGCTTATGCTGTATACGGACTAAACTGATAACGAGCCATGAGACATTAAAAGTTTGGTAGCGTGATAATCAGATTATTGTTCAGTCTGATTGTAGAAGAATTATAAAGGTGCCGTGTTCAGAGTGTAACTTTCTTACATCAACAGAGACTTTTATTCTGTTGACTGTTTATCCCAGACTGACTGTTCAGCTGTTGAGCTGTTGAACTTACAGCAGATACCTTCAGAAAGTGTTTTTAAACCAGTTATCTGTGAATTAAAACAATAAAGACTTTGGACAAACAAGAAAACGTCCTCGGACTTTATTGGATATGAAGTGTAAAGAAATATGTTTCCTTCTTAAGATGTTTTTTGAACTGCGTTGTGGGTAAAATGCACTTATTGTATGAAATATTCACATCTTGTGTTCTGTCACTGATGATTTTGCACTGACTTTTATTAAATAAAGCTTAATTTTAAAAATGCAGATGAGCACATTTTGGAAAATGGTTTGTGTGTGGAATTCTCTTTGAAAGGAACAGCAGGATTTTACAGGAGTGAGCAGAAATATTCAGCAAAGAAACAAGGAAAAATATGAGTAGCTTGTTGTACCTAAAACTGTTGAGTAACATACTCCGAATGCTGTGCGTGGATCTCAGCTCGGTTCTGTATTCCCGTCTCCTGCGCTGCGATTGGCTAGCAGTACCGCGAGCAGGGCACGGAATGGACGTTCGCGTTGCCATAGCAACCACAGAACACGGTAGATCCTGAACGGCAGCCAGACCCTTCTCATGTTTTCCGTCTCCTTCACTGTAATTGGTTCGTTCTAACTCATGCAGTGCGCTGATTGGACAGTCGAGAAATGAGGAGGAACATCGAGCAAAAACACTGAATCTTTTTCACGGTTAACTGTTGTGTTTTTTTTCCCACACAGTCTATCACTGGTTCAGATTTAACACCAGTTTAAGGCTAAACTGGTAGCAGTGCTGGTGAACACAGTGAGCTGATGGTGAGAGCACTGCTAAACCGACCTCACTGCAAACATTTGATTGCAAACATTTGATTGCTGGTTGATAATTTTAGAGAGAAATGGACCTGTGGGAAAAGCTCACATTCTGCTCTATGAAAGAAATAAAACATGGTATATATATATACATATATATATATATATATATATATATATATATATATATATATATATATATGAGATTATTTAATAATCATCCACAGTGCGTGTATCAATTTTAATCATAGAATGAAATGTAATGGTCATTTTGGTGGGTGGGCTAATTCTAGTGTGATCTGTAACTGTTTTTTTTTTTTTGCGTTGCAACTTTATTTACCCTGATAGTAAGAGGATAGTAGTCCACTGTTGGCCCACTGATGGCAAAGCTGGTGGTCCACTGGCGTTTTGCTCAGCGTTTTCTGGGCGGCCGACCGTTGGTTAAGCAGAGTATTAGACAAAATTCCACTTATCATCACTCAGTTTCCACTCACAGTCCAATTTACTGATTTTTCCTTCCTTCCTTTCTTTAGTTACACTTTGTTACACAGTGTCAGCAACAACATTTTCTATAAAACCATTTTATATATTATAATGTTTGTCTAAGTTAATTTCCTAAAATAAAGGTCGCTGAGCATTCAAAATCTGTTTGGGGAGATTAAAAACAAGTTAAAGCTTGTATGCAGGACAGTAATCTGGGTGGTCCGAGGGGGGACCAGCAGTGGCAAAGGTGGGGGCGCTAATTGTGTCGGTGTGGTCCCCCTGCAGTCCAGGTGGGGGCGCTAATTGTCTGAGTGATCTTCTCCAACCCCAGTAAAGCGGAGAAGCAGGAGCTCCGCTCTGGTCAGCAGTCCACGCCTCCGAGCTGCTACAGTGTTGTTGGAGGAGCCGAACAGGAGCTGCTCTCGTCGAGGTACAACTCAGTTTAACAGCTCTACATTGGCTTTTACTGCACCAGCTCACTAACGCTGGGAGAGATGTTCACTTTCTGAACAGCAGGGTGAAAATATGGAGACCAGCTCAGGAGCAGCTTTAATCCAGACTTCACTGAACTGGAGGACTTACAGATACATTATCAGAGCTTGTTTTCTACCCAAACGCTGGACTGAGCCTGTGGGGGGTTTAATGCTGCATTAAAGTGCTGTCAGAAATACAGTGTTTATGAGGAGCGCAGATGAGCTGAACCTCAGTGTTGTGTTTACTAATGCGGTTTTTAGATGAGCCACACTCTTAAAAAGACGGTTTTCAGGGGTTCTTTAGTAAAGGCAATGGCTCTATATAGAACCATTTACATGTTTAAATGGTTATTTGCATGGTGAAATGTCAGATTGATGGAGTGTGTATGGCTGTATTTAGAAACATTTTTGAAAATAGTTCTATGTAGCACCAAATAGGATTCTTCTGTTAAAAGCACAACCCTTTTTACAAATTCTCTATCAATCTGAAGAAAGAATTCATCATGCAAAGAACCGTTTAAGCATGCGAATGGTTCTTTGAGCATTCATGGTCTAAATAGAACCATTGCTTAAAGAACCCTTGAAGAACCATCTTTATGTGTACAGCTGGGCGCTTGTCAGCAACTCAACAGCTGTCTGTATTTCAGTTATTCATCAGCCACTGCAGGATAAAATCATCTACAGGCCAAAATGCAGATGTAAACAGATGTAACGTGGAGAGACTAACTGGATAAAAACATCACTCATCTTGTAAACATTCTTTACTCTTCACTTCGTCACAATAACGAGAAATAAACACTCGATAATGATGGAAAACAAAAGTAAACTATAAACTTCATTTAGTGTGTGCCAATAATAGTATGGTGAAGGGAAAATAAATAATGCATAGCATAAAATTATAAACAAACAAAAGAAGTCAGACAGTAACTCAGTGATGGAACAAAGTGACCATATATTAGGGTAACTCTAATGACCCAGTCTGTGGGGTTATTCATATAACCCAGAGGTGCTAAATGTACAGCATTTGTCAGTTTTCTTTACAATATATATTTCAGACACCCCTGTTAATTGACTGTACTTTGGTTTTCAGTGCTTCTGTCTTGTGGAGGTTTGGAGGAGAATTACTACTTTACTTCTGGGCAAACCATGCCAAGTTGATCCCTAAGAGAAATGTTTCTCTGCTACATTATGAAGTTGAGCAGTGCTAACAGGTATAAACAGTGTCAATATATGGGCAGATATATTGATAAAATAGAAGGTTCACATAAAAATTTAGAGTTGTATGTGTTCTTCCTTAGAACATTTCTGGTAGCCAAGCTAGCCAGTTTTTTTTCTTCCCAAGAGCTTGACTGTCTGAACAGTTGAATGGACTGGTTTCTTTGATTTTGCTTGATCTGGTAGCCATACTAGTGAGCTCTGCTGATATATCTATATGGGACTGTTGCAAGCAAAACCGAGGAAAGCAGATAATAAAGGAAGTTTCTAGTGATTATTCGCCCTGGTAATGGGAAATAGTTCCTGGATGAGGGTTGTTGGTCAGTGGATCACCTGGTCAGCAGTTTGAAGACTGAAACCAACTGATCAAACAAGTAGAATCAGGCGTGCACCAGCTAGTTTGGAGTGAAAACCTGCAGCCACACCAGTCTTTTGTGGATAAGATTGGACACCCCCCGGATTAAGGAATGCTTCACTGAACAATCAAATTGTGAGCAGACCAGGGGTGGCAAACTGCGGTCCTGGAGGGTTATGGAGGGAACAGTTATATGAATGTTGGCTTATATTCCCTATTTCTGTTATTGCTATCCATGAACATAAATCTCTAGCTAGAAAATTAAAGAATCACAGTTACTTATATATAAAAATAACCGATATTCTGAACGTAATTGACAACAGTGATGTACACGGACTGACTGTTGTTCAAGTGAAGGGGAGTCAGAATTCATCCCTACAGCTGTTCAAAACGGCCTGAGAACCATTAAAGCTTTATTTTTGGTTTGTTTTTCTGTTTAATTCAGAATTGGCCATTTTATGTAACTGCTGAACATTATGTGCATGAGGCACAGTCCTGATTAATGTTGTTCCACTGAACTTAAAAGTAATTTGTTTTTTCTTTTCCAGAAGTGCTGTCCAGTTGCACGTCTCTCCTGCTGCTGGTGTCCACTTTCCTTCATGTCAAACTGTTGAAGTGAGGTGAAATAAAGTGTGAGAGTATGGTGTCCAAAAGAAGCGCTAGGACTCAGAAAACATTCTCTGGTTCTCTCCACACTAAGACATCTCACAAACAAACTGAGAAAAATGCAGGCAAGGAGAGAAATCACCACTGCCTGGACTGTGGGAGGAGTTTTACTCAGCGGAGTATTCTCAGAATACACCAGCGCATTCACACTGGAGAGAAACCGTATCAGTGCTTAGACTGTGGGAAGAGCTTTAATCGACAGAATCATCTCCAAACACACCAGCGCATTCACACTGGAGAGAAACCGTATCCCTGCTCAGAGTGTGGAAAGAATTTTACTACACACAGTAGTCTCCTGAGACACCAACGCATTCACAAAGAGGAGAAACCGTATTGCTGTTCAGACTGCGGCAGAAGCTTTTGTACTGGAGACACTCTCCGAATACACCAGCGCATCCACACAGGAGAGAAGCCCTTTCACTGCTCAGACTGTGGGAAGAGTTTTAATCAGCAGAGTCATTTCAAAGCACATCAGCGCATCCACACCGGAGAGAAGCCGTATCAGTGCTCAGACTGCGGGAAGAGCTTTACTTTAAGGAGTTATCTCCAGCTACACCAGCGCATTCACACCGGAGAAAAACCTCATCGCTGCTCAGAGTGCGGGAGGAGTTTTAATCAAATGGGTCATCTCCAAATACACCAGCGCATCCACACCGGAGAGAAACCGTATTACTGCTCAGACTGTGGGTGGAGCTTCAGGCATTCCATTTCTTTAAAGCATCATAAGTGCACTATGAAGGAGAAAAACAGTCACAGCACATGAATTTGTGTTATAAAACCATAATTTTCTTTAGCAGTTTAAGCTCAGTTGAATGTATATGTATGTATCAGGAGTGGACCAATACCGCTTTTTCATGTTCGATACCGATACCATAACCTTAAGTGTCTGCGTTCCCCAAACCAAACTGATACCATCTTTTTTCCTCTCTTAAGCCTTATTGGGACAGGATTAGTTTTCCATGGGCAGGTGGGGTAATACCAGTTTACTTCAGGACGTCTGCAATGTTTATGAGTGATTCTCCTAGGATAAGTAATCTCAGTATAAATGACAGAAATTGGAGTGGCTCGGTTTATGCTCTATATTTACTCCAAAAAAGAATAGAAAAGATGTTAAAACATTTAGGCCCAATCCCATTTCTTCTTTTTAACCCCACCCGTTGTTTTAGAGTGTCACCCTAATGGTTGAAATTTTGCCCTATGAAATGGGACAACACTCCAAAAAAAACAACAAAAAACATTGCTTCATTAACAGCTACTAGTGCTGCTCTGTAGGCAACCCGGCCCGTCTTCAGTGATAGCAAGGAAAAGGGAAAAGTTCAGCTCCTCACTGCTGGGCTTTAGTTACATTTAGGGCATCGTATGCCTTCAAAGAGGGGGACAATTATTTATTATCACCCCCCCTAATTCTTCAGTGATATGAAGCTGAAGTCAGATATTCACCAGCTTCTTGTTCAAATTTTCCTGTTCCACCTTAAATGGTGCAGCAGTTACATTCTGGCGCTTCAGGCGTCAATACTGCTGACCTGTTTAAGGTGGAACGGGTAAGGTAGCTAGCTAGCTACTGAGACATTAGCATGTTATTAGCGATTCTTTTATGCTTGTTATGAAGAAAATGACCATAACACACTGAAACGGCATTAAACTAAGATAAAACAATGTTTATTTTTCTCATAACTCTCTTTTTGGAGTCTCTGAAAAACCTCCATTTGGAGGGCCATGTAGCCCAAACACTTCGCCCTACCCCTCTGTCTCAACAAAAATTGGGACACCCTAAACCTAGACGTGAACGCACAAAACAGAGGGCTAAGGGTTAAGTGGTAGGGGCAAGGGGTGAACTGGGATTGGGCCTTAATTTAGCCATCATTCTGTTTAACCATTCATCTTTCTGTCTTAAATGAAAGCAGGGCCTGGGACTGACGGGCTCTAAAGAAATCTTAAAATGTTTTCAATATTAAATTATTAACCTTTCATCATTAATAGAATATACTATTTACAATGTACATATATAACTAATGGCTTCTTTTTCCTTTCTTGTTTTTGTCAAAAACTAAACATCCAGAGAGCCTCTGCATTACTCCCCATATACATGAAATGGTACAGTCTTGCTTCCAAACCAGGCATGAATGGTACTTGGTACCCCTACCAATCAATCAGACCTGTCTCCCCATCCCCATAGCCCTACCAATGAACCAGCTCTGTCTCCCCATCCCAATACCCCTACCAATGAATCAGACCTGTCTCCCCCTCCCCATACCCCTACCAATGGACCAGCCCTGTCTCCCCATCCCCATACCTCTACCAATGTACCAACCCTACTCCCTCTCTCCATACCCCACCAATGAATAAGACCAGTCTCCCCCTCTCCATACCTCTACCAATGAACCAGTCCTGTCTCCCCATCCCTGTACCCCTACCAATGAACCAACCCTACTCCCCCTCTCCATACCCCTACCAATGAACCAGCCGTGTCTCCCCATCCCAATACCCCTACCAATGAATCAGACCCATCTCCCCTCCCCATACCCCTACCAATGAACCAGTCCTGTCTCCCCATCCCGCTACCAATGTACCCACCCTACTCCCCATCCCCATACCCCTACCAATGAACCAGACCTGTCTCCCCATCCCAATACCACTACCAATGTACCCACCCTACTCCCCATCCCCATACCCCTACCATTGAACCAGCCCTGTCTCCCCATCCCCATACCCCTACCAATGAACCAGACCCGTCTCCCCATCCCCATACCCCTACCAATGAACCAGACCCGTCTCCCCATCCCCATCACCCTACCAATGTACCAACCCTACTCCCACTTTCCATACCCCTACCAATGAACCAGACCTGTCTCCCCCTCTCCACACCCCTACCAAGTACCAACCCTACTTTCTCTCTCCATACCCCTACCAATGAACCAGCCTTGTCTCCCAACTGAAGAAAGAGGTAAGCAGTATTGTGCTGAATGACATGTCAGTTGTCATTAATGCAGAATGTCCAAGGGAATTTCTTTTATTACTATTCATTTATGTTAAGACAATTTTCAATTCAAAGATTTTACCATTAAAATTACATTTAACCTGCAAAAGATGGCCTTCAGCTCATTTCTTATTGAGGGTATCAGGCTTGCATCACATAGTAAATTGCACTGTATACAGAATGTTGCGTGCGTCTCTGCACAGTGTTATGTTTTCAGGGTTTGTGAGGCCTGTGGTGATGGGGCCCAAAATGCCTGATGGTTCACCTAAGTGTGGTTCCCCTGCCGTCCAGGTGGGGCCGCTAATTGTAACAGTGTGGTTCCCCTGCAGTCCAGGTGGGGGCGCCTGTTGTATCAGGGCGCCTCTGCAACCCCAGGTAAAGCGGAGAAGCAGAAGCTCCGCGCTGCTCCAGTGTTGTTGGAGGAGACGAACAGGAGCTGCTCTTATTGAGGTACTACTCTGTTTAACAGCTCTACATTGGCTGTCTAGTGTTTTTGGTTCTAAGAACTATTGCTTTTAATCAAGAACCCTAGACGAATCATTTTTTCGGAGGCTTGTCAACAACTGGCTGTGTTTAATATATTCAGCAGCCACACATGGAACTCTGCAGGATCACCTACTGACCAAAATACACATGTAAGCAGATGTTTTGTGGAGCTGTTAACTGGATTAAAACATCCCTTATGTTTTAAACATCCTCTGCTCTTTACTTTCCCGGCTAAAAACCGGAAGGCCAAATCTTAGCCGAGGAGTTTTTGCCCTGATTGATGTCACAGTAACAACCTGCTAAAGGTTAATTTACACACCATAACAGCGCTGGTGTTCGAGAATCATTAGCATAGCGCAGGAACCGTGTTTACAAGGTTTTCTTGTGTTTTTAATGTGAGTTCAGTAGCTCAGTATTCTTACCCCCTGATGAGGTGATGTAGGCCAGGCTAACAGGAATCAGTAAACCTCCTAATGTGAACGTTTTACTGTTTACTGTTACGTGAAAACAGTAAACATGAGGAAAATCTGTTATTATAAACTGTATTTTTCTGGTTGTGGTGTGAGACTGATAGGATTTACTGATGCTAACGTTAGCCATGTTAGCCTGCTATGTTTGTTGACACTCTCTTACTGGAGGCTCACTGACAGCTGTAGCTCTTTATATGATATTTCTCTAAATTTATAGCTGAATATTGGGTCATTTTTAAGTGGACATTAACATTATCTGTATAATTTGATGTAGGGAGTTAACTTTAGCCTGGCCACTGAGTTATATAGCTGACTGACGTTAGTTAAACAAACTTGATTAGGCTAGACTTTCTATCATCTCTATTCTCTCAGTGTGTGATACACTACTTTTGATGAACTGCTGTTTTGGAGTGTAAAATGTATATGTTTTGTTGTGGGTCTTCTCTATTATTGAACAGTGTCATTAATGAGGAATAATTTGATGTTAAAAAAAAACAACATATTACATATAAAACAAACAAAAAAAGCCAGACAATGTTCTAAAGAAAAGAGATAAAATGAACCCAGTACTGGGTCAATTGACCATTCTGTCGGGTAACACTTATGACCCAGCCTGTTATTCATATAACACAGAGGGTCTTCTGTTACTCCTGCTGAAAAAAATCATAGAGGCCATTGAAAGTTTCTGTTGGTTCCATGGTTCCTATCCCCATACCCCTACCAATGTACCAACCCTCAGTGCACAAAGCAACCTCCATAAAGGCATGGCTGGGTGAGTTTGGTGTGGAAGAAGTTGACTGGCCCTTACAGAACCCTGACCTCAACCCCATCAAACACCTTTGGGATGAACGAGAATGGAGATTGCGAGCCAGGCCCTCTCGTCCAACCTCTCATTTCCACAAAAGGAAGTTTCTAGGAACTCTTAGCCCTGGTAATGTTTGGGTGAGGGTTGTTGGTTGGTGGCTGATAGATTAAAGAAATGCTTCATTGAACAATCAAATTGTGAGCAGACACTTTAGATCAGCGGTAGCAATCTATGGTCCTGGAGGGCCATTTGGTCATTTTCTTTCTCTTAGTTCTCCACCCAGCCCCTGCCTTAGACAGCAGCTGTTGTGTTAAATTCAGACTGGTCTGCAGAATCTGAATCCCCTTAGTGTGCATACTGCAGGTATATGAATGCTAGCTTATATTCTTTATTTCTGTTGTTGCTATCCAAAAACATATATTTTTAGTTAGAAAATTGAAGAATCACAGTTGTTCATGAATAAAAATAACAGAAATTCTGAACATAATTGGTAGCATCCATGTTACTGTAGGGACAGGCGTTCACACGAATGAGAGTCAGAATTCAGCACTACTATCATATGTTTAAACAAAAAGTTTTATTTTTTTTTCTTTTCTAGAAGTGAAGTCCTGATGCAAGTCTGCTCCTGCTTCTGGTGTCCACTTTCCTACACATCTTTAAATTTACCTCCACCAACACAACAAGAGAATTCCCCCCAACGCTAACACGTAAGACTGTTGAAGTCCAGTGAAATTAAATGTGAGAGTATGGTGTCCAAAAGAAGCTCCAGCTCTCAGAAAACATCCTCTGGTACTGTCCACGCTAAGACATCTCACAGACAAACTGAGAAAAATGCAGGCAAGAAGAGAAATCACCACTGCCTGGACTGTGGGAAGAGTTTTACTTATCAGAGTATTCTCAGAATACACCAGCGCATTCACACTGGAGAGAAACTGTTTCAGTGCTCTGACTGTGAAAAGAGTTTTAATCACCTGAGTCATCTCAAAACCCACCAGCGCATTCACACTGGAGAGAAACCGTTTCATTGTTCAGATTGTGGAAGGAGCTTTAATACTAATGGTAGTCTCCAAAGACACCAGCGCATTCATACAGGAGAGAAACCGTATGTCTGCTCAGAGTGTGGGGAGAGCTTTCGTTATGGAGATACTCTCCTAAAACACCAGCTTGTTCACGCAGAAGAGAAACTGTATTGCTGTTTAGACTGTGGGATGAGTTTTCATAATGAAGTTACTCTCCAAAAACACCAGCGCATTCACACAGGAGAGAAACCTTTTCATTGCTCAGAGTGTGGAAAGAGCTTTTGTAATGCAGATACTCTCCGAAAGCACCAGCGCATCCACACAGGAGACAAGCCTTATCATTGCCCAGAGTGTGGAAAGAGATTTACTCAGCAGAGTCATCTCAAAGCACACCAGCGCATCCACACAGGTGAGAAACCGTATCACTGCTCAGAGTGCGGGAAGATATTTACTTTAAAGAGTTCTCTCCAACTACATCAGCGCGTTCACACTGGAGAGAAACCGTATCACTGTTCAGAGTGCGGGAGGAGTTTTACTAAACTGAGTAATCTCCAAACACACCAGCGCATTCACACAGGAGAGAAACCGTATCACTGTTCAGACTGCGGGAAGAGCTTTCGTCATGGAGATACTCTCAGAATACATCAGCGCATTCACACAGGAGAGAAACCATATCAGTGTTCAGAGTGTGGAAAGAGATTTAATCAACAGTATCATTTCAAAGCACATCAGCGCATTCACACAGGAGAGAAACCGTATCAGTGCTCAGACTGTGGAAAGAGCTTTACTGTGAAGAATGATCTCCAACAACACCAGCGCATTCACACTGGAGAGAAACCATATCACTGCTCAGAGTGTGGGAGGAGTTTTAGTAAACTGAATTATCTCCAAGCCCACCAGCGCATTCACACGGGAGAGAAACCCTATCACTGTTCAGACTGTGGGAAGAGCTTTACTACACATGGTAGTCTCCAAAGACACCAGCGCATCCACACAGCAGAGAAACCGTATCGGTGCTCAGAGTGCGGGAAGAGCTTTAATCAACCGAATCATCTCCAGACGCACCAGCGCATTCACACAGGTGAGAAACCATATCTTTGTTCAGACTGTGGGAAGAGGTTTACTTCACAGAGTAATCTCCAAAGACACCAGCAAATTCACACAGGAGACAAACCGTATCAGTGCTCAGAGTGTGGGAAGAGCTTCCGTAATCCAGATGATCTCCGAAAACACCAGCACATCCACACAGGAGAGAAACTGTATCGGTGCTCAGAGTGTGGAAAAATATTTAACGTAAAAAGTTACCTTCAACTACACGAGCGCATTCACACAGGAGAGAAACCATTTTACTGTTCAGACTGTGGACGGAGCTTCAGGCATTCCGTTTCTTTAAAGCATCATAAGTGCACTATGAAGGAGGGGAGAAGCCACGACATGTGAAATTGTGTTATACAACAAAAAATGTTTTTTTCAGCAGTTTCTTAAGTTTACATGACTATGTATTTATGTATGCATGTATATTTGTATGTAAGCAGCTGTGAATAGTTTCTAAGGAGGGTAACTATTAATGTTGTAAGAAAAATATGATATAATTATTATCTTTAATGACTGGTAAGTATGTATGTATGCATATGTGTGAAGATATTCATAATAGTAGCATAATATTCAAAATTTCAGTTTTGATCAAGTGCATTCATGACCTCTCAGGCCACTGTCACTGGAGTCTAGAGATTGGGTGGTTGATGCCACTGTCCAGCATAGTTTTTGGATACTTTAACAAACAGCAAACTAACAACAGCAATTGCAACATGGAAATTACTGTCCTACTACCCTTGACACAAGAAGTAATGTAAGAGTGAGAGACTACGATCAGAGAGAAGATGGAACCATTGACTGTATGTATGATATACATATTCATAAACCCTTTTGCAGATAAAATGCAAATAAAAACACAGCAGTGGTTTGCAAATACATGATATACAATGATATTCACCGTCCTATTTACTTATTTCTCCTTTATTTCCTTCTTTCGTTATCCTTTATGAATTAGTTTAGTAAATAATAAATAATCTAGCACAGTGTTAACAACATTTTGAACAAAGTAATTTTATATTAGGCCTAGTCAATAATTTATTAGGTGTTTGTAGTATTTGTCTTGCTTTATTTTCCAAAATAAATGGTTGTGTGCATTTAAAATATGTTTGAGGAAACAAAGTAGACTTTGTATTCAGGACAGTGATCTGTTCAGGGTTGTCAGAGGGTGGACCAGCAGTGGCATACAGTCAGTATCTTATCAAGACAGTGGATCAATATATGCTTGCTCTCTGGGCACAAATTGTTGAAAATTTCCCCTTGTGGTTCCCGTGCAATCCAGGTGGGGGCGCTAATTGTATCAGTGAGCTTCTCCAACCCCAGTAAAGCGGAGAAGCACAAGCTCAACTCTGGTCGGCAGTCTACGTCTCAGTTCATCTTCTACAGTGTTGTTGGAGGAGCCAAACAGGAGCTGCTCTCATCGAGGTACAACTCAGTTTAACAGCTCTACATTGGCTTTTACTGCACCAGCTCACTAACGCTGGGAGAGATGTTCACTTTCTGAACAGCAGGGTGAAAATATGGAGACCAGCTCAGGAGCAGCTTTAATCCAGACTTCACTGAAGAGTACAACTTGCATCTAAGCAGAATTGACCAGATATACTGCTGTGTATAGGGTTCTGTATAGCACCAAAAAGGGTTATAATGTAACACTTAGGATGTAACAATAGAAGAATCCTTTTTGGTGTTATATAGAACTATATACAACACATTCTTCATCAATCTAAAGAACAATTTCACCATGCAAAAATGATTTAAGCATATAAATGGTTCTTTAACTAAATAGAACCATTGTCTTTATTAAAGAACCTGTGAAGAACCTAGAGTGTAGATCTTTATTGAGGTCGTGCCTACTTGTTCATCTGGTTTAGGACATGATACGAGTTACTGAGCCTGTTTACACATAGCAGCTTCAAATAGTTTGAAGAATTTGCAGGTGTGCAGTGATGGTGTGTGATCAGTCTGTGGTGGATCTAGATTAATCCTGGTGGATCTGCTTCCAATAGTGACCAGAGTAAATTTAACAGTGAAAATTAAGACACTGACATCGGATGATCTGACCAAGGGGTAAAATATAGACGATAAAGAGTAGAGGGCCAAGCACTGATCCCTGGGGGACACCTTGTATAACATCCAGGACTAATCTAGACCCTCTCCAAAACATTCATCTGGACTAGTCTAGACCCTCTACAACACATCCACCTGGACTAGTCTAGACCCTCTCCAACATCTAACTGCATTAATCTATACCCTGTACAACATCCACCTGCACTAATCTCACAATTACAGCACTGATAGCAAAGTTATGCTTACCAAGGGCAAAAAAGTGGTGTCTATTAGATAAATAGGATCTGAACTAGACGAGGGCAGCATCAGAAATGTCAATAGCTGAAAAGTGGGAGATTAGTATGGCATCATTAACGGTGTCAAATGCAGCACTTGGATCTAAGAGGAGCAGAATATTGATAGCACCAGAATCAATAAA
Source organism: Colossoma macropomum (assembly GCF_904425465.1). NCBI lineage: Eukaryota > Metazoa > Chordata > Actinopteri > Characiformes > Serrasalmidae > Colossoma > Colossoma macropomum. The sequence continues at coordinate 957,849 of NW_023494784.1, forward strand.
CAGGAGAAAATAATTAAGAACCCATAGAAGTGCTGTCTCAGTGCTATACATTGTATGAAAGCCAGATTGGTAAGGTTCAAAAAGATCATTATTTATCAAAAAAATTAAAAAAACAGCAATCGAGATGCTACAACCCTTTCTAACAGTTTGGCTAAAAAGGACAGATTTGAAATTGGGCGATAGTGTTCAAGGGTGGCTGCATCCAGACCCGGTTTCTTAAGAATGGGAGTGACAGCAGAAGTTTTAAGGGCAGTAGGGACATAACCTGAAGCAAGAGACATGTTAATGACATGGCAGATGGGGTCAGAGATAACTGAGAGACACTTTTTAGGATGCTAATGTGTGAACAGTGAGAGAAGTTTTCTTATAAATGCCTGCGTGTGGTTTTCATAGCACAGAGTTCAGGGGTAAACCAAGAGGAGGAAAGACTAGAAAGGGCCAGTCAAGTATTCAGAGGGGCCAGCTGGTCAAGTACATCAGAAATGGTGCCATTAAACAGAGATATCATATCAGAGATATTAGAGAGTATCACCAGGGCAAGAGAATTGAAAAATAGAGAAGAGGGGAGAAAACTGCAGAAGACCAGAAAAAGTCTGAGAACCAGTGGTCTTGATATTACGAACAGAGTGAGGACCAATCAACCAATTTCAGGGCCATAAATTCAAAAGAAGTAATTTCATGAATCTCAGAGAGGTTAATTTTGAGTGTACTATTAAAGACAACAGCCAGATCACCACCTTTTTCCTGGGACCTGGGCTTAGCTAGATAACTATAGTCATAAGGTAACAACATATTGAGATGGAGAAAAAGCGACTGGCATAACACGTACGTAGAGGAGTCCAGGCGATAATGAGAGGAAAAACTGCACAGTTGTACTGGAATGTAGCAAAAAGCCATAGTCCTGCAGTGACAAACCAGTAAACCAGCTACAGTTACACCATGGCAGAAAAGGAGTAGGAAAAACAGCAGATCTCCAGTAGTGACCATGGCACCTTTATTCAGTAGCAAGAACAGGACAACAATCCAGTCAAAATGTTCATACGTCTTTATAAAGCTCTGTTGAGAATCATTTTAACTATGCTACATTAGCCAACCCGCTGAGCCAAACACCAACCAGCCGAAGTACGGCAAGGATGCGTAAAGCACCTATACAAATCTAAAATTTGCAGCCAGGAACTTGAGAAATGAGTAAAGACTCACAAAGAAGCAGCCAAAGGTGCAGAACCATGAGAAGAGAGCTCACTGCAGAAAGGGAGGTAAAGTTGGAAGCACAAACACAGAGCAACCGACAAAGAGGCAAGGAGAGCAAAAACTTATAAAAACTGAGTGCAAAAGGATCACAAAGCAAAAGGAGGCCAGCCAAGAAGACCAGAGATGGGGGAGGGTACAAAACACGTAAATAATCAAGAAGTGCCAGCAACAAATACGCAGGACATACTCTCAACCGGAACCGGAAGGTGAATGTTGGAAAGAGTCTAGATTAGTACAGGTGGGTGTTGAAAAGGGTCTAGACTAGTCCTGATGGTTGTTGGAGATGGTTTAGATAAGTCCAGGTGCATGTTTTAGAGAGGGTCTAGATTAGTCCAGGTGGATGTTGGAGAGGGTCTAGACTGGTTTAAGTAGATGCTTTGGAGAGGGTATAGATTAGTCCAGGTAGATGTTGGAAAGGGTCTAGATTAGTCCTGATGGATGTTGGAAAGGGTCTAGATTAGTCCAGGTGCATGTTTGGCGAGGGTATAGATTAGTCCAGGTGGATGTTGGAGAGGGTCTAGACTGGTCTAAGTGGATGTTTTGGAGAGGGTATAGATTAGTACAGGTAGATGTTGGAGAGGGTCTAGACTGGTCTAAGTGGATGTTTTGGAGAGGGTATAGATTAGTACAGGTAGATGTTGGAAAAGGTCTAGATTAGTCCAGATGGATGTTGCAGAGGGTATAGATTAGTACAAGTGGGTGTTGGAGAGGGTCTAGACTGGTCCAAGTGGATGTTGGAGAGGGTATAGATTAGTGCAGGTAGATGTTGGAGAGAATCTAGACTAGTCCAGATGGATGTTGAAAAATGTCTGGATTAGTCCACATGGATGTTGGAAAGGTTGGATGTTGGGGGGCATCAGTGCATTCAGTGATCTGGCTGCCTCGGGGAAGAAGCTGTTGTGGAATCTGGAGGTGGTGGAACTCTGCTCTGGTACATTCTGCCAGAGGCAGGAAGGGTGAAGAGTCCATGAGAGGGTGGAAGGGGCTGTCCACAATGCTGCCAGCCTTGTTTTACTCGACAGAGTATTCTCAGAATACACCAGCGATTCACACAGGAGAGAAACCGTATCAGTGTGTGAATCATCTCCAAACACACCAGCGTATTCATACAGGAAAGAAGCTGTTTGACTGTTCTGAGTGTGGGAAGAGTTTCAGTCCTTTTTGAATACACCAGCGATTCACACTGGAGAGAAACCGTATCAGTGCTCAGTCTGCGGGAGGAATTTTAACCACCTGAGTTATCTCAAAACCCACCAGCGCATTCACACTGGAGAGAAACCGTATTACTGTTCAGACTGTGGACGGAACTTCAGGCACTCAAACACTTTGAAGTCACACTAATGTGCTCCAAGAGATGTGAAAGTTCATGACACAAGTTTGTTGTATCAGAACACGTGATATTTGATTTACATCAGTGGTGTAACGTGTTTTGTGTGTGAATATGATTCAAATAAAATCTATTGTATTGATTATTTTTGCACTGTAAGATAGAGGTCATGTTCATCATTGTTCCTATCTCCTTGGCTACAGATAAGGCAAAATCAAGGAAAGCAGATATGAAAAGGAAGTTTAATTCAGGAATGGGGATGCTGCCATAATGACAGAGCCTGAGAGTTTGGAACTAGAATAAAAGTGACTTTGGTGGATTGATTGAGACCATTAAAGTTGTCAAACACTAAACACAGCGCAAATAAATGACATGAATGTGTGAACGACACTTAGATCTTGTCAGTTATTCATATGCTCAAATTAATTTATTACCTGAATTAACCACACAAATGAATATTTTTTGGTGTGTGAAGGTTTTTAGAGGTCTGCAAGCAGAAATATGCCGAGACCTTCTCTTTGTTTACTGAACATATACAGTTGGGCCTCATTCTCCAACCGTCCTTAAGAACAAAATTCTTAAAACTTGCACACTTTTGACAAAGACTCTGACATTCACCAACGTTTTCTTATGTGGGATTTGTTCTTAGGTAAGAACAGAATCTACACACAATCAAGAGCACAAAGGTGAGAACAGTTCTCTTTAAGAACACATCATGAATCTGGCGTAGACTTTTTCTTAGGACCTTTCTCAAGAACATATTTAAGAACACATTAAGGAAGATATTAGACAATGAGGCTCATTGTGTGTATTTGCAAAAATACAAAATTTAAACATGTTTTTGTGCAACTGCTTCATTCAAATATAAGTTAGTGGGGCCCAGGGCTCTGAAATGGAATAAAAAATGTTGAAACCAATATTTTAATGTTTCTGTTCTTGGGCTCACCTCATAATCCTTTCATTAAGAAACTTTTGCTTGATTGAGGTAGATTGGGGATCTGTAGGGTAAACTCTGTGCTGCAGAGATAATTGACAAACTCTCTGATCTCCTAAATGATCACAAAACATTGTTGTACAGCAGCGTCTCCCTTTCAGATAGCTTTTTGCTGGCATAACACACTAGGAACTTTTGTAGTTTTGCCTCTGCACACCACCGCAGTGGATTTGAAATGAAACACCTAAGATTGAAGTGTAGACTTGCAGCTTTAGTTCAAGGTTTTTAACAAAAATACTGCATTAACTGTTTAAGAACTACAGACATTTGTACACAATCAAAAATGAAATGTGGCACAGTCTAACCTAAAAAAAGTACATCATCTAATAATGAACTTGTTCAAAGCTACAGTAGTTGCTTTGAAGTAAAATATTGTTTTTATTGTTGTATTTATACCCAATCATTTTATAAACAATTTAACTCAATTTTGAAGATGCAATTTAGAACATAAACTAAATACAAAAATTAATTAAATGAATAAATAAAATACTTGCAACTCTGCTTTTTTCCATGACTTGACTGGACAGAGCCTAGGTCTGGAGTCACAGGGGACTAACTTCTGATTTAAATCACCTTTATGCAGTTACTGAGTTTCTGGCTGATATATCTAATTACACATAACACAAACTAGTAACAATTTAACTACTTAACATTTTTGTATTTTTTTTGTATATTTTTAATTATTCAGAATTACATTCATACTTGTTTACATTTGGCTTTTTTACCTATGTACTTTATTTTAAAAATAGATTAAAGATCATAATTCTTATGTACACCCGAAATTGGCAAAAATTAGCCAGGCTTGTTGAACAAAGCCTGGATTATTGAGTTGGCTCACTTTATGGTATACCTTTATAAAAGATGGTTCTTCAAGGGTTTTTTAGTAAAGACAGTGGTTTGATGTAGAACCATGAACACTTAAAGAACAATCTGCATGGTTCTGCATGGTGAAATGGTTCTTCATAATCATGAAGAATGTGTTGTGTATGTTTCTGTATAGAACCTTTTTGAAAATGGTTCTATATAGCACCAAAAATGGTTCCGCTTTGGTTACAGTGTCAGGCTACAATAGGAGAACCCTTTTTGGTGCTATATAGAACCATTTTCAAAAAGGTTCTGTATAGAAACATATACAACACATTCTCCATCAATCTGAAGAACTATTTAATTAGTGTGGTTTTCCTGCAGTCTAGGTGGGGGCGCTAATTGTACCAGTGTGGTCCCCCTGCAGTCCAGGTGGGGGCGCTAATTGTATCAGTGAGCTTCTCCAACCCCAGTAAAGCGGAGAAGCAGGAGCTCCGCTCTGGTCAGCAGTCCACGCCTCCGCGCTGCTACAGTGTTGTTGGAGGAGCCGAACAGGAGCTGCTCTCGTCGAGGTACAACTCAGTTTAACAGCTCTACATTGGCTTTTACTGCACCAGCTCACTAACGCTGGGAGAGAGGTTCACTTTCTGAACAGCAGGGTGAAAATATGGAGACCAGCTCAGGAGCAGCTTTAATCCAGACTTCACTGAACAGGAGGACTTACTGATACATTATCAGAGCTTGGTTGAAATTTAGCAAATGCATAGATTTTTGTTTATGCTTCATACACGATTTTTACGGTAGACATTTATTTTGATTGTCAGTGCTTTTACCCAGAGGAGATTAGGTGAAGAAGTCCTGCTTTGCTTCTGAGAAACTTAGCTAGCCAGTCTAATTCTACAGAGAAATCCTTCTATGTTCCATTATGGAGAAGCATGGGGTTGGCAATATGGCAAAAATATCATATCACAATATTTTCACTGTGCATATTACGTATGTTTTGACTTGGAGACACAATGCACCAGTAATGCCACATATAAATAGTCTCAGTTTGTAATGAAACATGTATTTGGCCAGTGCTTTACAAGAACTGATGATATCCCCCCTGTGCTCAGAAAAGCATACTGTTTATCACTATAGTAAAATGTTTCATGATATCGATAAAAATACCTTCATATTGCTCAACTCTACAATGAGCAGATGTTATAAAACCAATATAAAAGCTGTGTTCTTTCCTTGCTTTTGATTGATCTGGCAGCTCTGAGGGTCCATATCCTGGTCGGCTCTGCTGATATATTCAGTGAATCTGTGATCTACACAGTAATGTTTAGGCTTTGCAGCCCTTAAATGTTATTTTACCAGGATGCAGTTTGCTAAACTTATTACTCGAACACGTCCACTATTGAGGGGATAATTTGTTTGATCATTTCTCAAAAGAACTAAGTAACAATGAAATTAATAACTGATCACATTGATTTATCAGTCTACTCAGGCTTTAGCGGAGCTCAGTGACTTTGAGATTAATAACTGATCACATTGATTTATCAGTCCACTCAGGCTTTAGCAGAGCTCAGTAACACTGAGATTAATAACTGATCACATTGATTTATCAGTCTACTCAGGCTTTAGCAGAGCTCAGTAACGCTGAGATTAATAACTGATCACATTGATTTATCAGTCTACTCAGGCTTTAGCAGAGCTCAGTAACACTGAGATTAATAACTGATCACATTGATTTATCAGTCTACTCAGGCTTTAGCAGAGCTCAGTAACGCTGAGATTAATAACTGATCATCACATTGATTTATCAGTCTACTCAGGCTTTAGCAGAGCTCAGTAACACTGAGATTAATAACCGATCACATTGATTTATCAGTCTACTCAGGCTTTAGCAGAGCTCAGTAACGCTGAGATTAATAACTGATCACATTGATTTATCAGTCTACTCAGGCTTTAGCGGAGCTCAGTGACTTTGAGATTAATAACTGATCACATTGATTTATCAGTCTGCTCAGGCTTTAGCAGAGCTCAGTAACGCTGAGATTAATAAACGATCACACTGATTTATCAGTCTACTCAGGCTTTAGCAGAGCTCAGTAACACTGAGATTAATAACTGATCACATTGATTTATCAGTCTACTCAGGCTTTAGCAGAGCTCAGTAACGCTGAGATTAATAACTGATCATCACATTGATTTATCAGTCTACTCAGGCTTTAGCAGAGCTCAGTAACACTGAGATTAATAACCGATCACATTGATTTATCAGTCTACTCAGGCTTTAGCAGAGCTCAGTAACGCTGAGATTAATAACTGATCACATTGATTTATCAGTCTACTCAGGCTTTAGCGGAGCTCAGTGACTTTGAGATTAATAACTGATCACATTGATTTATCAGTCTGCTCAGGCTTTAGCAGAGCTCAGTAACGCTGAGATTAATAAACGATCACACTGATTTATCAGTCTACTCAGGCTTTAGCAGAGCTCAGTAACACTGAGATTAATAACTGATCACATTTAAAAATTTGAAAATTACTTGTGTTCTGAATACTGTGTTTACAAAATGTAACTTGGACTGAATACAGATATTTAAGTTCTGTATTCTGAATACATGTTCCCAATACTTCCCGTTACATCCCATCCCTGTTCATACATGCTATGAAAACACAAGTGACGTTCTCAGGAGTCAGTAGGCAACAACTCCTTCACTTCTGAATAATGTCACACATGAACTCTCCTACTAATTTCTCTAATATTAAATTTTCTACTAATATTGTACTTGGTACCATGCAGGGAAATTGCCATGACAACTTTGCCAAGTTTTTGACTCCAGCTTGCCTTCACACTTCTTCCTGTGTCAGTTACTAATATGTTCCCAGGTAAAAGTAAAAGTTTAAAATGGGTTTTTTTCAGACGCCACAGCCTTGTCTGTTTAAAGTTTTTCCAGTACTTTCCTCACCTGGTCCCCTGAAACAGTAAAGTGTGGGGAAAATGATCCCATCTTCCTTTGGTTCCCCTGTCTGTTTGTAGCCAGAGACAGTCCTCATTCTACTCCACACCTCTTTCATGTCCTTCTGCTGCAGGATGCTCTCCAGCTCCCTGTAAATCTCTATTCCCACAGAGTTTCTTTTTTGGCTCAGGCTTCACTTGCATGGTTTCTTCCTTATCTCCTGACCTGAAGGCTCTCTCGTTCTTAACTAGCAGGACCCTCTGATCCTTTGTGATCCACGGTTTGTTTGAGAAACAGTGTTTGTGGGGATGATATTGTCCACACCAAAGTTGATGTCTACAATACAGTGACTGAGTCCCTCTGTGTCGTTCAGTTTGATTCACAAAGCAAGTCCTGGTATCTCCTCCAGTACTCATCTCTTTAGAGATTGTGTTTACTCTGAGTCTAATAGCTGTACACTCTCTAGCCACTGCTTAGCATTGTGCCTGGGGATCTTAGGCTTGTGTGCAGCCATGGATGCCATTAGCCACAGGTTCCGAACCCTGGTCCCAGAGAACCCCCTGTCCTGCACATATTTCAGCTCAGGAGGGGCTTGTTAATTAGTTGATGAGTTAGATTGTTGTGTTGGGAGCAGGGAAAACAATAAAATACACAGGGCAGGGGGAACTCCAGAACCAGGGTTTAGAACCACTGCCATAGGCTCTTTTCACATTAAAACCCAGTACATTGCCAGGCCACTTTGGATCATTTACATGTGTGGCCCTTAAAAAGTATCTCAGCAGGATGCACTTGTTTACACCTTCCCTGAAATTCCTGTTAAATATGACATGACATCTTCAGCATGATTGACCAACAGCTCTTACATTTTTGAATCAGGTGCTCTCCTGTGGAAATAATAATGATAACTGGACCATAAAATCTAACGTGTTGCTCATATGTTTTGCTGTCCCTGCTGTTGGTTCATGGAAGTGTCCAGTAGTCATTAATGGCATTTAGTATTATCCTGATGGGTTGATATCACAGTGTAAAGGACTCTAATGGTTTAACAGGTGTTCTGCAGCTGATTCCAGATGCATTTGATATTTTCCTAAAAGGTGTCCTACAGGAAATTGGTGGTCTCTTATGGTAACCATTAAGCCAATTCTTATTAGAAAGCAAAACCATCAGGTTTTAATCCTAAAGATTCTAATTTTTTTTTCAGGAGGATTGCTGGTCATGTTGCATCACTTTTGCGCAGAAGCCATGCACAAAGGGTAGATTTTTGCCACGTCTCTCTAGAATCATGTTCGAAATACATTCCTATAAAGTTTTCACTCACAACAAATCTAAAAAACTCCACTGTTAAACTAAATTGTCACAGAAAAGTTCCACTTTGATGGTTGTAATCTAGGTGTTCTGCATTTCCCAGTAATGTATTGGCTTTTGTTCACTCATGAGCCATCCTGGTAATTTTCTGGTTACTGTACTAGGTCTCATGCAGGTAAACTGTTGGGTCAACTACTGAGATTTTCACATTTTGAAGCAACCACAGTTTTTGTGGTGGGAGAAGTGATAGTGCCTGTCCCTGAGTTTAAGTTTTGTTTTTGGTTTGTTTTACCAAAATTGTTTATCCTTGTCTTTTTTTTCTCATTGAAATGAGCTGAATATTTTCTGCCTCATGTAATCCTCTATGATCTTCATTCACTTTGAGTTTTGAATATTTCTTTTTCTCTTTTAGAAATGAATGACGTTCTGTTGAAAGTCTTCTCCTGCTCCTGGTGTCCACTTTCCTGCACACTTTAAATTTACCTCCACACATCAGGAGATTCATCCAACGGTTTTACATCAAACAGGAAAAATGAAATGTGAAAATATGGCATCCAAACCAAGTTTCAGTGTTCAGCAAACATCCTCTAGTACTCTCCACACTTGCAGACAAAGGTGTAAAACTTCTGGCAAGGAGAAAACTCACCACTGCTCAGAGTGTGGGAAGAGTTTTACTCAAAAAGTTAATCTCAAAGTGCACCAGCGCATTCACACAGGAGAGAAACCATACTATTGTTCAACCTGTGGAAGCCGTTTTCGTGACAGGTCTACTTTCAGAACACACCAGCGCATCCACACAGGAGAGAGGCCGTATCAGTGCTCAGAGTGCGGGAAGAGATTTACTCGTCAGAACAGTTTTCTACAACACCAGCGCATTCACACCGGAGAGAAGCCGTATCATTGTTCGGAGTGTGGGAAGTGTTTTGCTAGACATAGTACTCTCAGAATTCACCGGCGCATCCACACAGGTGAGAAGCCACATCACTGCTCAGAGTGTGGGAAGGGCTTTGTGAAACAGAATCATCTCCAGATACACCGGCGCATTCACACAGGAGAGAAACCTTTTCACTGCTCAGACTGTGGAAAGAGATTCGCTAATCCATGTCATCTGCAAATACACCAACGCATTCACACTGGAGAGAAACCGTATTACTGCTCAGAGTGCGGACGGAGCTTCAGGCATTCAAACACTTTAAAGACGCATAAATGTCCTCAGAGAGATGTGGAAGTTCATGAAGCAAGTTTGTTGAACCAGAACACATGTTTATGATGGAGGTTTTTGTTTATTGGATCTTTGTCCGTGGTATAACATGCACATATGTGGTATAGATAGCTTCTAATGAAGATAGTTGTTTATACATATACTTCATATGACAAAAGAACTAAATAAAAGCAAACTACCATGGAATATCGAAAAAGAACTCTCCATAAATCCCACCACTGCTCGAAGCCTCCTTTGTGCAGTGGACCAGTGGCACTTGAAGGTCCCAAAATGAACAAGGCACTGATTAGGATCAGCCACAGTCAGAGGGAGGTCTCAGAACAAACAAGGAGGCAATTAGGACTAATCACGGTCAGTGGGAGGTCTCAGAACAAACGAGGAGGTGATCAGGACCAACCAGTCAGGGGTAATGAATGATGTAGAGTTGACTTCAGCAAGCAGTGCACACAACTCCATAGAAATTCAAACCACTGCATAATTTTGCTTTGAAATGTTGAAGTTTAGACCAGACTTAAGAAAAAGAGGTCCTGGTTTTCTTTGACCTTAATGATTTCTATCATTGTCATTTTTTCACCTTTTTTATACCACTGTACTGGTGCTGCCCCACGTTTGTCATTCGCTTCTTTTTTTATACATTATTGTTATGCATCATATCGTCCAGCAATACGGTGATGAGGCTCAGTTGTGTCTGTACAGTGAAGTAGGGTAGCTAACCAGTAGGAATCGGCAGCGATCAGTTTAGTGATCTATGATTCAGATGGAAATAAACTCCTCCATTCTAGTCTCTGTTACTCTGTGTCAGTAATTCATACAATTGTTCTGACGGGAAACAACTTCAAATGAGAGCAAAATAATGAAGGTGTCCTTGTGTGAACAGCACCCCCTTCTGTTTAAGGTATGCGGTTTCAGAAGCCAGAGAGAACCTCTTTTTTTGAGAAAAGTACCTAATAAGCCTAATAAGTCATAGATTTTTCAGATTTGATGTATAAATCTTAAAATGAAAAAGTTAATTGTTATGCTTTCTTTTAACAAGCATGTTTTATATTTCTATTAAAAAAGAAATAGTGAAAAAATAGTAACATTTGTGTTCCTAATATGGGTTGTTTAGCAAAGTCAGTTGTTTTAATGATCTAAATAGAACCATTAAATGCTTAAATTGCTCTTTGCATGGTGCAGTCATTCTTCAGATTGGTAGAAAATGTATTGTTCAGCGTTTTCTGGGTGGCCCACCAGTGTTTAAGCAGAGTAATAGACAAAATTCCACCTATCATCACAGTTTCCACTCACAGTCCAATTTACTGATTTTCCTTCCTTCCTTTCTTTAGTTATACTGTGTAATTTAGTAAATAACTTTAATCTAGCTCAGTGTCAGCAATAACATCTATAAAATCATTTTATATCAGTTCTAGTTTTCTCTCAGTTGTTTGTAATATTTGTCTAATTTATTATTTTTTTGAAAGGCGAATTTAAAATCTGTTTGGGATGATCGCAAAAAAGTAGTTAGAGCTTGTGTGCAGGACAGTAATCTGGGTGGTCCAAAGGTGGACCAGCAGTGGCCACAGTCAGGGGCCGGGGGCACCTTATCAAGCCAGCAGATCAATGTATGCTGCTATCTAGGCTGTTAGAATTTCTGTTTTAACCACTGTGGAACTACCGAACTACTTAAGTGTTCTACCGTTGCTATGGTAATGTGTACATACCAATCATTTTTGCATTAGCTTTATTTACACATTATTTACATTTTCTCTTCACCTATGAAGTAAAATTTACACAAAAAATGAAAAAGAAAAGTAATACCTGACCAGTTAATTGGCTGAGGAACACGTGACTTGAAGCCAATCGTAACACACTGTTTTTCTTTAGCAACAGTACCTTGGAAAGCACTTTTGCCATTTTTAAAGTGAAGCAAAATTTAAATAAATCAAAAATACAAATAAACAGCACCATCAGGTTCTGTGATCATGTGTTTCCAGTTTGGTTCCCCTGCAGGCCAGGTGGGGGCGCTAATTGTCTGAGTGAGCTTCTCCAACCCCAGTAAAGCAGAGAAGCAGGAGCTCCGCTCTGGTCAGCAGTCCACGCCTCCGCGCTGCTACAGTGTTGTTGGAGGAGCCGAACAGGAGCTGCTCTCATCGAGGTACAACTCAGTTTAACAGCTCTACATTGGCTTTTACTGCACCAGCTCACTAACGCTGGGAGAGATGTTCACTTTCTGAACAGCAGGGTGAAAATATGGAGACCAGCTCAGGAGCAGCTTTAATCCAGACTTCACTGAACAGGAGGACTTACTGATACATTATCTTACAGATACATTAGCAGAGCTTGGTTGAAAATTGGCAGATGCAGAATATTCTGTTTATGCTTTGTATTGGAAAACTCTGTTAATTGAGTTTTATTTTGTTAATTAATGTTTCTGTCTAGCGTAGTAGTAGCTTTGGTGCCTGTGGTGAGTGAAATGGGGGCTTTAGAGAGGGGCAGGGTCGAGGGTGGGAGTTGTTAAGGAAACTGATCACCTGGTGGTCCTTGATTTCCCACTCTCCAGCAAAACACTGTTGTAAGCAGCAGGCAGTGCCTGATAGTATACATAAGTAGTTTGTAATAATTGGTTTGGGGAAATAAGATTGTTGTTTAATATAAAAGATCTCCAGTAAGTCTGCCTAAATACGAGTAAACATATTTCTCCAGGTGTGTAGATTACCTTAAATCCATACTCCAGTAATGTAATGTTACTTCAGTGGAAGCAGAAAGTAGAAAAAAGTACCTTTCCAAAAAAGAACAGCCAGAGTATAGGGACAAAAGTAGCAGATCAAGCAACTCAAAAACTTCTTAAATTCTGAGTAACTCATAGAACTGCACTGGAACGTCTAGAACATTCAGCATCTGTCAGCACAGGAACTGAAGTCCATTGGATCCTTTTGGATTGATCGCTCTTTTAAAGTGATGAAGCTTGATATGATTTATTGTAAAATAATAAAATAAAGTTGAAACATCAGAACTGGCTTTAACGTAGCCACCTGTACCCATAAAGCTCCTGTGTTCTAATGATACAAGTGATTATTTAATTTATTCATAGATTAATGTAAATACATGAACAGCAGTCCTGTTTTAAGAAAGGCTGATAACAGCATTTAGATTGGGAACCATTGTTAATGTAAATGTTCAGCGTTTCTTGTATTTAATAGTTGATTAGCATTCTTAAGCCCTGTTTGAGTTGTGTTAGTTTTACCAGAGGAGCATATTCTGGATATTTTTAAGAGGGGTATGTTCTGGACTTTTTCCAGACTAGTTTTACCAGAGGCAGCATATTCCAGGCTTTTTTAAGAATGTGGTTATTTATTGACCTGTGGAAGGTATGTTTATCATTCAAATTGCAAACATATAATTAAACCATTTCATTAAGAACATCATTTTTTTATGATCTGTTGTTGTTCCTAGATGCTTGATTTCACAGCAGTAGCACTTACAGTTGACTGGGGCAGATCAAGCAGGGCAGAAAATTCACAAACTGATGTGGTTAAGTTGGCATCCTTCAGTTTAACCCATTCTACTGCCAGTGTTTGTCTATGGAGACTGCATGGCTGTGAGCTTGATTTTATACACCTGTTAGCAATGGGTGTGGCTGAAACACCTGAACTCAGTCATTTGGAGGGGTGTCCACATACCTTTGGCCATATAGTGTAAGTTCGATCACAATTCACAACTATTTGTGTCTGATAGACAGACAAGTGAAGAACTGACCAGATTCTCAAATTCTCGACTTCAGTGGGACAGGTCTGTAATCCTACCGGGTGCTTAGGCATCCTGTATTCAACACAAGGGGTATAAATGGACTCTTTCAGAGGCACTTTTTCCAGTCTTAGGAAGAGAGAAAACAGGTTCTGTAGAACCCCAAAGAGCTAGCACAGGTCTTGAGCACCCTTGGGTGAATTCCGGCAGACTCCACCACATTGCCTGTGTGTAGTTTTTCCCACCTCTCTCCTTACCTGGTTCTCCTTCTCATTGTTCTGCTGCAGCCTGTTCTCCCACTACATCTTTCTTTTCCCCTTATGGTGTTTCCTCTTCAGCTCAGACTGCACGTGTTTGAATCAAATTGCCCCTAGGTGTGAGTCTGTCTGCCCTGTGATGGAAAGGCAACAATGTGGACTGGACAGAGTGTTTCCTGTCTTCCGCCCAGTGAGCACTGGGGTAGGCTCCAGCACCCCTGCGACCCAGGAGGATAAGCGGCTTAGATGATGAGTGAGAAAGAGACAGAGTTTATTTGGGAAGCAGAACACTGTTTTTATGTTTGATTGTTTTATCCACAGAAGTTGATGCCCATAACATGGCTGAATTAATTGTTTTAAATATTTTTTCTTTTTCTTTTCCAGAAATGAATGATGTCCTGTTACAAGTCTTCTTCTGCTCCTGGTGTCCGCTTTCCTTTACACGTTAAGTTTACCTCCACAAACACAATTTTTTGAACCAGCAGTAAGATGTCGGACTGAATTCAGGAAAAATGAAGCGTGAAAATGTGGAATCCAAACCAAGCTCCAGTGTTCAGCAAATATCCACTAATATTCTCCACACTCAGAAAACTACTGGTGAGGGGAAGACTCACCACTGCTCAGAGTGTGGGAAGAGTTTTACTCAAAAGGTTAATCTCAAAATACACCAGCGCATTCACACAGGAGAGAAACCATACTATTGCTCAACTTGTGGAAACAGTTTTCGTGACAGATCTACTTTCAGAACACACCAGCGCATCCACACAGGAGAGAGGCCATATTGCTGTTTGGACTGCGGAATGAGTTTTGGTGACAGAGGTACTTTCAGAAGACACCAGCGCATCCACACAGAAGAAAAACCGTATCACTGCTTAGAGTGTGGGCAACGTTTTAGAAAAACAGACTGTCTCCGAAACCATCAGCGCATTCACACAGGAGAGAAACCGTATAACTGCTCAACGTGTGGAAGAAGTTTTCGTGACAGATCTACTTTCAGATCACACATGCGGATTCACACAGGAGAAAAGCCGTATTACTGCCCAGAGTGTGGAAAACATTTTCGCGACAGATCTACTTTCAGAAAACACCAGCAGATTCACACAGGAGAGAAGCCACATCACTGCTCAGAGTGTGGAAAGAGTTTTAGTCGACTGACTAGTTTCCAACAACACCAGCGCATTCACACAGGAGAAAAACCGTATTATTGTTCAGGCTGTGGAAAGAGTTTTGCTCAGTGGAGTACTCTTAAAATCCACCAGCGTATCCATACAGGAGAGAAACCATATCACTGCTCAGACTGTGGGAAAAGATTTACTAAAATGTGTCATCTTAAAACACACCAGCGCATTCACACAGGTGAAAAACCGTATCGCTGCTCAGAGTGTGGGAAAAAATTCACTAAACCATGTCATCTCCGAAGACACCAGCGCATTCACACAGGAGAGAAACCGTATCACTGCTCGGAGTGTGGGCGGAGCTTCAGGCACTCAAACACCTTAAAGACGCACAAATGTTTTCAGAAAGATGTGAAAATTCAAGACATTCTGGGAGATGTGGAAGTTTTTTGTATCGGAACACATGATTTTCATTGAGGTATTTCTGTTTGCTTCACACAAGTGATATAACCTGTATATGTGTGGGATTTAAATAACTTCTAAGGAAGGTAGACTGTAATTGTTACATGTATCTTGAAACACATGCATCTATTGCTTGTTCAAGAATATGCTACATTTTTATCTGTGCAATATATGTGTGCTGTGTTTCCTTCTTTTTTTTTTTAACACAGATTTGCTAAGAAGGTTGTTCTGACTGAGATAAGGACTTGTTCATGCTCATCTCCAAACTATCCTTGGAGACATGACTACACTGCCCCAAGTTATGGAACTAGAAAAGGTTCCTTTTCGTGACATTTTTTGAGACTGTTTGAGGCCTTCTGATTGAGCATGACTGAGATGGACATAAACCTGAGAGGACCTCATCTTTAATGTACTGAACTTTGTTTCTAGTTAAAGGAATCATTCTCAGCTATATCTTTGAAGAAATTAGTACCATTACACGTCATGTCATAATCATAGATTTTACTCTGTAGCAACACATTTAAAATTGTAAGCATACATTGGCTGATTTGCATAAAGGATTAAACTAGTTGAACTTGTGTAAAATACAATGTCTCACATGTTAATTGATTGGAAACGGTACAAGAGGAAACAGTTGAAAGTGAACGATAGTATGAAGGATGTAAATGATTCCCAGGCAGGTTTGTTCAGCAGTCTGACTGGCCGCAGGAAGAAATCATCAGAGTCTGGAGGACCCAGGAAAAACAGCAGAATAAATATTTAACAGGAAGTTGCACAGAAACCATACCCTAAAACTAAATGTTTTTCAATATTTAGCATGTCTACAAACGGTCTGTATTACAGCTTCCATTCTTTTCAGGAAACTCACTTTTATATTTTCAAAGAAATTTACAAGAATATTTTTCCAGGTCAGGATGTTCTCTGTGATTTCATACAGTAATGCTACAGGTCAGGATGTCCTGTGTGATTTCATACAGTAATGCTACAGGTCAAGATGTCCTATATGATTTCATACAGTGATGCTACAGGTCAAGATGTCCTGTGTGATTTCATACAGTAATGCTACAGGTCAAGATGTCCTGTGTGATTTCATACAGTAATGCTACAGGTCAGGATGTCCTATATGATTTCATACAGTGATGCTACAGGTCTGGGTGTTGTTTGTGATTTCATACAGTGACGCTACAGGTCTGGATGTTCTTTGTGATTTCATACAGTGACGCTACAGGTCAGGATGTTCTCTGTGATTTCATACTGTGACGCTACAGGTCAGGATGTTTGTGATTTCATACAGTGATGCTACAGGTCAGGATGTTCTCTGTGATTTCATACTGTGACGCTACAGGTCAGGATGTCCTGTGTGATTTCATACAATGATGCTACAGGTCTGGATGTTTGTGATTTCAGACAGTGACACTGCAGGTCAGGATGTTCTTTGTGATTTCATACAGTGACGCTACCGGTCAGGATGTCCTGTATGATTCCAGACAGTGACGCTGGAGGTCAGGATGCTCTCTGTGATTTCATACTGTGACGCTGCAGGTCAGGATGTTCTCTGTGATTTCATACAGTGACACTGCAGGTCAGGATGTTCTCTGTGATGTCATACAGTGATGCTACAATCAGGATGTCCTATATGATTCCTGACAGTGATGCTGCAGGTCAGGATGTTCTCTGTGATTCTAGACAGTGATGCTATGGATCAAGATGTTTCTGGTGATTCCAAACATTGATACTTTAGATGTTCTCCATCAGTGGTCTCTTACACTGGTCATGGAGAGCTACCTTTGAGCTGACTCTAGTTCCAACTGCAATTTGCCACACCTGCTTCAGCTAATCAACCTCATAAAGTCCCTGATTAGCTGGATCAGATTTATTAAGAGTTAACTAAGAGGAAGGGCAGCTTATTGAATACAGGTTGTAACTAAACTCTGCTGGAAGGTAGCTCTCCAGGTCCAAGGTTGACCACTCCTGCTCTGTACGATTCTAGACAGTGATGCTACATGTCATGATATTTAATATGATTCGAAACAGTAATGCTACAGGTTAGGATGTTCTATTTGATAGCAAACAGTGATGCTACAGGTCAGGGTGGTGATGCTACAGGTCAGGATGTTCTCAGTGATTCCAGACTGAGATGCTACAAGTCAGGATATTTAATATTCAAAACAGTAATGCTACAGGTTAGGGTGTTCTCAGCGATTCCGGACAGTAATGCTCCAGGTCAGGATGTTCTATTTGATACCAAACAGTGATGCTACAGGTCAGAATGTTCTCAGTGATTCCAGACAGTGATGCACTGTCAGGATCATTGAAGGTCAGGATACACTCTGAAACTACACAGTGATGCTGAAAGTCATACTTACCACTTACTTACCACTGTCTGATGGCCAGAAGAATGGAATGGGATAGTTTGCATGTGTGCATGGAAAAGAGAACAAGAGTAAACAGACAAAGAAATGTTGTGTTGACCGAAAGACTGCCATTGTGTTCTGTTTGGCTTTTTGTAGATCTTTCAGTTGTGTAAGTTTAGCTTTTATATTGTATCAGAAAATGTTGAATTGGAGCTTTTGTTTCTGTATTACTTCTGCCAATGTATTTTTTTTAACTAACATTGTTTCCATTAATAGGATACTAAGTTATAAGGCTATAAATACGTCTTCTCTTTCTTTCTCTCCACCAGAAATGATATCCTGCTGCAAATGTTCTCCTGCTTCTAGTGTCCATCAAACAGAAACTGAAACTTTGTCAATGTGCATGATCTGGTTGTTACGCCAAGCTGGGTTTCCATTTAAACGTTTCATAAATGTTATGCACGTTTATGAAATTTCGGCAGGAAAAAAAGTGAATTAATTTGTGTTTCCCTCCACTACAGTTATGCAAGGAACTTTAGTTGATGTAGACTACCAGTAGGCTGCATTGAAAAGAGCATGGGAAGATTTAACTTGGTTTTTCTTTACGTTGAATCATGTTTACACCCATTCGCCATCTTTTATGATTGTTTGCAGCTCAGAGATGACAGGCAGGACGAGCAAAATGGCCCACCAAATGAGGGCTGAAATCTCTGTGCCACCCCGACAATGTCCACCTCACATCTGGGAACACAAACACACCAGACAGTTCTTGGAGCATATTGTGCAGAGCGATTTTTTAAACCAGTTTTGGATCAGGCATTTCATAATGTCGAAGCAACCTTTGAAAAGCTGTGCACCACAAACGGACCATCTGTAGGGCCAATTATTTCTCACTTATGGCTTGATACGTCATGGTTTATTCGAAAAACCTTTTTTTAATTTTGGCTTTATTCTAGCTTTTGGCGTTATTCTAGCTTTTCCACCTTGTCCTAGCATAGAACTCTTTTTGTAGGCTTTTTCCATTCAAGTTTTTTTTGTGCATTTTCAAAATTTGCAAAACAACCAGTGGATGGAAAACCCGCTAATGAGAATGTGCGGGGAGGAGGGCATGCGATGAACGTGCTGGCGCGGGAGTGGAGAGTTGTTCTGTTGGCAGCAAACAACTCTTCTTTTAAAGGTGCAAACATCAGCCCCACAGCGAGGTGGAAGCCAATGACCTGGCAGAAATTTTGAGGTGGCATCTGGGGTGGCCAGTCAGATTATAGGGAGATTTCTGCCAGCCACCCCTTTAGAACTGCGTTTGTTTGTACTGTGGAAGACGTTTCAGTGATAAAGGCACCCTCAAAGCACACCAGTACTTTCACGCCAGTGTGTAAATATATGACTGCTCAGAGTGCGGGACGAGTTTTAACTGACGGATTCATCTTGCACAACACCAGTGTGTTCATAAAGGAGAGAAACTGTATTACACCTCTGACTGTGGGTGGAGCTTCAGGTTTTCAGGTATTTTAAGAAGACACAAATATGCTAAAAGTGAGGCAAAAGCTCATGACAAAACTAGATTTACATAATGATTTTATAGGTTTACACAAACGGTTTAACCTGTATAGAAGCTCACTAAATTTTGTGATGAGCAGACACACAAGTGTTCCTTCTGATGACTCTTCCATGTAGATCATGTTTGTGTAAGCAGTGCTGCACAGCAGATCAGTGCACCACCACTCCTGTATCAGCTGAACCTTCCTGCGGGTTCTTTACTCATATATTGGAGTTTCGCTTTGCCTTTCTGTCCAGCATACAAGCAGCTCTATCTGAGTTTTTCTTGTCTTCCAGATCTTGACTTCCACAGTTCCCCATATCTGCCATTTCTTAGTGACATTTTATCCACAAAGAGTCAATGGGACAAAGGGTCCCTGTGGCTGCAGCTTTTTATTCCAAACAAGCAGGAGCTCACCTGATCCTCCTCGATAAATCACACCTGTCTGAAGGGAAATTCTGAGCTTGAAGCACTTTGAAATCTTTTTATAGCCTTCGCCTGCTTTGAGGGCATCGATTAGCTCAGTTTTGTCCCCCAGTTGGTAAAAGCCTCCTTTCTATACACGAATACAGGTGCACAACTGAAGATTATCTGATGACACCTACAGTAAGATCGGGACTGTAGGAACAATATTTTCCTGTATTATTTTAAAAAATTTAAAATGAGAGCATCATTCAGAAAACACAAATAAAAGTAATTTACCATAAAAATGTGCTTTGTTGTAGTTATGACAGACGTCTGTACAATGTCAAAACATTAGAAAAGACTTTAATTGGACATTAATTGAAAAGGCCATTGCTCCATAACACTGCTTCAAAGGAACCTAAAGATCTTTCTTTAACTGTGTACAAACTAGCAGTTCAGTAACATGCAGATGGTTACCTGACATTCTAGGTCAAATTCAAAGGTCAAGAAGAAACACATTAAACTGCTGAACTGCAGGAAGTATTTGAAAATACTTTAACATACAAGGCCATTATTGTATTCAGAATGGAACGGTGGAGAATCATTTGATCGACCCAGAACTTCAGAGAACGTCTAATGATTTCTGTGAAAGCTGAAAGTATTGTAGTAGTACTCTTATTGTATTAGGTTTTGGCTCTACCAAAGAGGGTTAAAATCTTGAAATGCCCAACAGAAAGTGATCCAATCAGGATTGTTCTCACTGTGGTATCTATGTAGATACAGCTGAGCTGCTCCCCCATTGGTTAGGACTTCAGGAGCTGGACTGAAGGCCTTACATGTTAGATTAACTACCAAAATAATTAGGAAGTGACAGAGGAACCAACCAATCATGCTCTGATTTACAATGGGACCAATTTTGTGAAGAAAAAAACAAACTATGACCTTCTGGAGGATCTAGATATTTCACTGACAATGTTAGCTGTAGTCTAAGCAGTGTTCCGGGTAGTTGTTAGGAATGTAAAACAGTGGCGGCCGCTCTATGTCAGAACTCTTTACTGTAAAACTCATACATACAAACTTAGATATGTTAATGTCTTTTACAAGCTGAACAATAAAACATACAGAACGTCTGTATTTAACATAGAATGGCCAAAAAAATGTTCTTGTGCACTGCTGTTACCTTAGTGCTAACATGCTAGAATCCTATAAGGGTGCTAGCACAATTTAGCATTATCATTAGAATTGTTTTTCCTCATTTTTGACCAAGTTTTGATATGTATTATATAAAGGCCTAGGTGTTTAAGTCACAATTCAGCACCGGAATAAATACAGATATATATAATATAGTACAGTACAATATAATACAGATATAATCAGCTGACACTTTTATTCCGTGGTCACTTTACCTTTCAGTAATGGTGTAAATACAGAAATAAATGAGCAGCATCATAGTTTCACATATTAAAAATAAATATAAATATAAAAAAATAAATACACAGATTTGTCTTTGGGTAATACAGTATGTAAGTTATGGAGAAACATTCTTCTGTCTTATATACATATAATGAACACTGAAGCTTTGAGACTCCATCTGGAGCTGCTACAATCAGGAACCAATGGCTACGTCACTCTCAGTGCAAAATGTTGAGGGTCATTTTCTCTCTTTAGTTCTGGCTGAGAGAAAGACGGTGCTCCTCCTCTTTGATACTGCGGTCCAGTCTCTCAGTTTCAGACTGCAGAACCGGTGGAACGAGCTGCTGAGACACGACAGCGAGAGACCGGCTCAGGTCCTCTCTCAGAGACTGCAGGCTCTCACTGTTCCTCACCGAGCGGTCAATAAACTCTGCGCGCTCCTGATGATCCAGCGCCAGCAGCAGACGCAGATGTTCAACCTGCAGGTTCACAGAGACAGAATCACTGTCCTCACGGCCGTCCAGAACATCCTAAACCCCGGTCAGATAACGACTACAGAGAACGTTAGAGCACCTGTACAAAAGACTTCAGCAGAAGAACAAAAGTAGCAGCTCAAAAAACTACTACTCACCTCCAATCAAGGTGGAACGGGAAATTCAATCAAGAACCTGACTTAATATCTTCAAATCATTACTTATTTTCTCAAAATGTTGACTATGTAAAAATAATAACTTTTTATCTAATAATAATTATCTATTACTTATTTTCATTAAATGTAATGAAATTTAAATATTTTTGAAAAATCTTTAAAAATATTATTGAGATTCTAAATCAATGTCATTATCTTGAGATACTAATTAAATAGTGTGTGATCCATGAGTACAAGTTAAAGTGGAATTCCACTAATTTTTCAAAAGTTCTACATAATTAACTGGTGAAGACGTAAACAGAGTCTTAACCAGTTATAATTATCATTATCAGTTATCATGGGGGAATTTTGGAAAAAATTGGTGGAATTCCCCTTTAACTAATAGCCTGTTTTCTCTGTTATCTCCTCACCTGCTGTGTCTGGTCACTGGCCTGTTCTCTCAGCCTGTTCAGCTCATCAGCTTCAGTCAAGATGATCCCGTCCTGCAGAGAGAACCACCACAAACATCGACTCAGCAAATCAGCTGACGCTCGAACTCCACAGCAGAGTCTCCGCTCGACAGGAGTAAACACAGTCTGACTCGGACAGGTCAGAACATGAGCAGGTGGCCATGTTACAATCCTCGGTCAGAGTAACTTCTCTGTGTGTGTGTCTGTGGCCATTTTGTGTGTTTTCTCTCTTGTGTGTTTCTTTATGTGTAGGTCTGTGATTGGCCACGCAGGGCGCCCTGCTGCACACAAGAGGTCACCAAGCTACGTTCAGGGCTCTCTCACCTCTGACCTGACCTGGAAGAACACCTGTCCAGTGCAGCACTCTCCACTCCACTCTGCTTCACTTTGCTTTGAATGTTAAATTCGTGACGCTTTACTGGACTGTGAATTTGGGAAACTAGGAGACGAGTGACTTTCGTTTTAGACACCTTCTCTCCTATTTTAAACCCTTTAGCTGTTTTGTTTGTTATTGTGTCTCAGGCTCATCCCTGAACTCACAATCCCAACTTGCTGTTGAGCCTTTAAGGTAAATAAACCTGCAGTTTTCTGTTTAAGTGGTATCCAGTGTCTGGTCTGGCAGCAGGTCCGGGGAGAGAGCCCACTCTCATTGTCTGTTACGGCCTTCCCCTCAAACAGGTCTTAACAGGCCATTAGCAACAAGCCACCTCACAAATCAGCAAAAGCAACGTTTTTAATAAGCAAATAGTTACGGTTTTATTGTTTAATTAAGGCCAGTTCAGCAGAGTTCTACATTCACTCAGGTGTTCTTAGTATATCTGACTTTTAAAATAAAACTAAATAATTGAAATAAATTAAAATGAATGAAATAAAATGATTGTCTTTATTAACATCATCAAACACTGATAGTGTCATTATCATAGTTCAGTAATAAAACAGTGATCGTCTCCAAATCAACAGACACAGCTCTGAATTTAAAACGCTTCACTCTTAAACTCTTAAAGATGGTACTTCAAGGGTTCTTTAGTAAAGACAGTGGCTCTATATAGAACCATGAACACTCAAAGAACCCTTTGCATGCTTAAATGGTCTCTGCAAGTTGAAATGGTTCTTCAGATTGATGGAGAATGTGCTGTGGATGGTTCTATATAGCACCAAAAAGGGTTCTACTATTGTTATGTCAAGATTGTAACAATAGGAAAACACAGGCTGGACTGTAAACAATCTGACCTGAAGATACAGATTTAAAAATGTAGTTTCCTTTTTTAAGCTGTAGTTTTTTTAGAAGATTATTATGAAACAAAAGAAATACATGCGAAGTGCTGTGTTCTACACTCAGACCCATAAGCTAACGCTCCATGTGAAGATACGAGGAAAAAAACTGTTACATAGGCTGAAGAACTGTTTTAGAATCATGTCTCAACACTCAGAGCTGGAATCATGAGGTGCCTCAAACACCACAATGACATTGTGGCTGGAATTCAGGACAAGGAACATCAGACTAATTAGTTAAAACCTGTTTAATATGTAAAGCTTTCTCAGCTGGATTGTAAAGTAAACTCAGTGGAGCTCGGGTTGTGTTGATTCTAGCACTATAATAAGCTTCATGGACACAGAACATGTTCTGCAGTGAAGCGAGTTCATACCTGGGTTCCAGAGTCGCACTGAGAGAGCTGCCGTTTCAGTTTGTTCCTCTCCAGCTCCACCTGATGGAAACCAAACACACTGAACACTGATCACTAAATACTGACCACCACACACTCACCATCAAACAATGATCACCACACACTGACCATCAAACACTCATCATCAAACACTGACCATCAAACACTCATCATCACTCATCAAACACTGACCATCAAACACTCATCATCAAACACTGACCATCAAACACTCATCATCAAACACTGACCATCAAACACTCATCATCACTCATCAAACACTGACCATCAAACACTCATCATCAAACACTGACCATCAAACACTCATCAAACACTGACCATCAAACACTCATCACTCAAACACTGACCATCACATACTAGCCATCAAACACTTACCATCACACACTGACCATCAAACACTCATCAAACACTGACCATCAAACACTCATCATTGATTACTGACCATCAGACAGACCACGAACCACTGACCATCAAACACTGATCATTACACACTGACCAAACACTGATAATTACACACTCATCAAGCACTCTTCAAGCATTCAAGCACTCACTATCAAACACTCTTCATCAAACACTCATCATCACTTATTAAACACTGACCATCAAACACTCGGTCATCATCAGTCATCAAACACTGATCAAACACTTATACACTCATCATTAAACACTCACAATCAAACACTGACCAACACTCACAATCACTCACCATCACTCATTAAACACATCATCAAACACATCAAACACTCACCATCAAACACTGTCCATCAAACACTCACCATCAAACACTGTCCATCAAACACTGTCCATCAAACACTCACCATGCACTGATGTAACACATCTGTCCTCCTCTGAGAGCTGAACTCTCGCTGTTACTCTACAGTAAAGTAGTAAAACACTCTGCCAGGTTTAACCACAGTCACTGCTTCTCCTGCCTCACTGCACACTGAGCTCTGCTCTTATCCACACTAACACATCATCATTACAGGCTCTAACAGTCTCTGACCTTCATGGTTCTCTGTGGTTCTCTAACAGCAGGGACTGGTTCTCACTGGAACACTGACTGACTCTCACTGATCTGTTTCTCAGTGTTTCTCCGATCGGCTCTAACAGTCATCATTGTTAGAGATTGTTGTGTTATCGTTTGTCTGGTGAGGACCTGAGGACGTTTTTCTTGGCGATGCTCATGGGGACCTGTTTATTCTGTAAAGCTGCTTTGTGACTGTAATTGTACTGATATCTGAGCTGGACTGCAGTGAGGTCAGGTGTGCAGGAAGGCGGTGTACCTGCTGCAGAGTGAGGCGGAGCTGCTGTCTCTCAGTCTTCAGCCTCTCTATGCGCTGCTCCTGACGGCCGTTTCTCTGCTGCAGCGCCCTCTGCTGGAGCTCCAGCTGAGCGACGGCTCTCTGCAGGGCTGTGACTCTCTCCACACTCTCCTCCTCACAGACCTAACACACACACACAGCACTGATTACCCCTCACTGATACACGACTTCAAAAAATAATAAAATATATAATAAAATTGTACAAAACAAATTAAAATTAACTTAAAACAAATAGAATTAACCCACATTATCTACTAAAATGATGCAGATAATCCTGATTGATTATTTTCTTAATTTGAAAAAAAGAAAATAGAATAAGGGACCTGATGTTAACGCGTCCTCACCTCGCTCTGCGTCCTGCCGTGTTTCTCCTTCTCCACCTGCTGTAATCTCTCCTTATACTCAATCAGTTTCTCCTCCGTGTTCTCCAGAGCGCTCCTCATCCTCTCCCTGTCTCTTCCGAGCTCCTCCACTCTCTCTCTCAGAGAAAACACCTCTAACTCTCTGTCTCTCAGCCGGTTCTCCACCCGCTCCCAGTCCTCACCCTGCAGGGCCGGTTCCTCTGCTCCCTGTTCCTCCGGCGCTTCACTCGTCCCCTCGTTCTCCTCTGTTCTCTTCTCCTTCATCTCTTCTACCTCCTTCTCCCTCTCTCTCACCTCCTCACTGAGGAGTTTAACTCCTCTCTCCTTCTCCTCCAGATCACTCTGCCTTTCCTTCTCCTCCTTCTTCAGCAGCTCCATCTTCTCCTCCAGGTCTCTCAGCTGCTGGTTCCTCTCCTCCCCTCTGATCCTCAGCTCCTCCACATCTCTGGTCTTCTCCTCCACCGCCTGGCTCAGATCGATCCTCCGTTCCTCCAGTTTGTTTATTCTGCCTCGTTCTCTGACTGACTCGCCATCTTTCTGCTTTAATATTGACTCTAAATAGTTCAGATGTTCTTCAAAGTTCCTCCTCTGTTGTTCTCCACTGTTCTTCTTCTCCTCCTTCAGTTCAGACTCTCGCAGCTGCAGCTTCTCCCGAAGGTCCTGATTCTCCTTCTCCAGGCTGTGAACCCTGAGGGTGAGGGAGGAGGGTAAGGCACACTTAAAAAGATGGTTCTTCAAGGGTTCTTCAGTAAAGAAAATGGTTCCATATAGAACCATGAACACTCAAAGAACCCTTCGTATGATTAAGTGCTTCTTTGCATGGTGAAATGGTTTCTCAGATTGATGGAGAATGTGTTTTTGAAAAGGGTTCTTTATAGCTTAAAAAATGGTTCTTTCATAATTACAACAATAGCAGAACCCTCTTTGGTGTTATACAGAACCCTCTTCAAAAAAAGTTTTGATCAATCTGAAAAATAATTTTATGATGCAAAGTAAATATCCAGAATTGGTCATATTTGAAAACTGCAGATTAAACCTACACTCTTAAAGATGGTTCTTCAAGGGTTCTTCAGTAAAGAAAATAGTTCTATAAAGAACCATGAATCATCAAAGAACACTTTGCATGATTAAGTGGTTCTTTGCATCATGAAAGGGTTCTTAGGAATGTGCTGAAGACAGTTCTATGTAGAACCTTTTTGAAAAGGGTTCTATATAGCACTCAAAAGGGTTCTTCTATTGTTACATTGCCTATTATTGTATATGATAGAAGAACGCTTTTGGGTGCTATATAGAACTCTTTTCAAAAAGGTTCCATCTACAGCACATCCTCCATCAATCTGAAGAACACTTTCTTGATGCAAAGAACCACTTAATCATGCAAAGGGTTCTTTGAGTGTTCATGGTAGATATTGTTTTTCTTGCTTAAAGGGTTCTCTGCATGGTGAAATAGTTCTTCAGATTGATGGAGAACGTGTTGTATATGGTTCTATATGGCGCAAAAAGCGTTCTGCTATTATTATAAATGATCAATGTCAAGCTAACAGTAGCAGAACCGTTTTTGGTGCAATATAGAACTATATACAGCTTGTTCTCCATCAATCTGAAGAACAATTTCACCAGGCAAAGAACCATTTAAGCATGCAGATGGTTCTTTGATTGACCTTTGAAGAACCACCTTTTTTAAATGTGTACATTAGAAATAAATTTGATGGTTTAGGGTTTATTTTGTTAGAGGGTGGCGTGACAGGAACTGAAAAGGTTCTACTAGGGAACCTTTATCAATCTGAACCAAACCAACTTGTGTAGCTCTATAGAACCAAGAACATTTAGATAACATCAAAAATCACCCAGAGGCTGAAAATATGTGAATTATGAGATTCTCTTCCTCGTCTCACCTGAGCTTTAGATCTTCTGCCTCCTGACGAGCTGCCCTTGAGTCCTCCTCTCTTCCTCTCATCAGTTCTTCCTTCTTCTCCTTCAGAACGTTCCTCAGACGTTCTCCTTCGCGGTGGCTCTCCTCCAGGAGCTCCTTCAGAATGACCATCTCCTGCAGTCCAGCCTTCAGACCTTCTCTTATCTTCTTATTCTCCTCTTCTCGCTCCTTCACCCTCACTTTCTCCACCTGCTGGTTCTCAGACAGCGACGTCACCTCCTGCCTCAGGGTTTCCACCTTTTTGGCCATCTCCTCCTTCTTCTCCCTAGCCTCCTTCACCTCCTCCTCTTTCTGTTTCAGACACGAACCCATCCTCTCCTTCTCTCTCAGGTTCTCCTCCCTCAGAGCGCCGATCTCTCGCTCTTTCCTCTTTACTTCCTCCTCCAGGTGGTCATGTTCTCGCTGAAGTTCCTCTAGTCTAGACCTCACATTCTTTTCTTGCGCTCTCCGTTCTCTCAGCTGAACCTCCAGCTGCTTCACCTCTCCGTCCATCTGGCTCAGAGACGTCTTCACTCGTTCCTTCTCTTCTTCTCCGTCCTCCACTCTCATTTTCAGCCTCCTGAGTTCTCCGTCGCTCTCCCTCAGCAGGCGCGACTGTCTCGCTAACTCTCTAGAACGTTGGTCCAGTTCTTCTCTCAGCGCTTCCACTTCCTCCATCAGCCTCTCGCTCTTCTCCTCCACCTCTCGCACTTTATCTTCTCCTCCATCTCCTCTGGTCTTCTCGAGGTGGAGTCTGTGTTTACAGCCTGAGAGCTCTTTTTCCTTCTCTCTGCGCAGAGTTCTCTCGTTCTCCAGCTCAGACTCTGCATTCCTCAGGTTCTCCTGAAGTTTCTCCATCAGATTCTTCGCCTCGTCCTGCTTCTTCTGCATCTTCTCCTTCTCTTCCTTCTCTTTTCTCTCCATCGTTTCTTTCAGTCGGAGTGTCTCCTTATCCCTCTCTCTCACAGCTCTGCTCTGTTTGTGGAGCTCTTCTTCTCCTTCTTTCACTTTTCTTTTTGTTTCTTCGTTCTCTCGCTCCAGCTCCAAAATCCTCACCTTCATCTCCTTCAGCTTCTCCTCCTTCAGTTTAATCTCTCCTTTCAGCTTTTCCTCTCTCTCCTTCCTCTCCACATCCCCTCTTTTCCTCCTCTCCTCCACTCTCATCGTCTCCTCATCCATCTTCTCCACCAGCTTCTTCCATTTCTCCTCTTTCTCCTTGATCCTCATCCTAAATTCCTCTAATTCAGCGCGCAGTCTATCCACTGCCTTGTTCTTCTCCTCCATTATTCCATCCATCCTGCTCCTGAGCTCCTCTATCTCTCCATCCCTCCTCTTTACCTCTCTTTTCATTCTGTTGTCTCCTTCTTTCTGGTCTTCCTCCATCCTGCTCCACTCTGTAATCCTCTCTTTCTCTCTCTCCTTCAACCGTGTGTTTTCCTCCTCCAACACCATCACTCTTTCTTCTAATCTCGCCTTCTCCTTCACGTCCCTCTCTAATCCCTCCATCTCTCCCTCTAATGACCGGACTGTAGACCGCAGCTCTTCATTCTTCTCCTCTTTCTTCTCTACCTCCTCCTCTCTCTCGCCCAGAAGCTTCGTCAGCTCATCCCTTTCTCCTTCCACCGCTCTGAGCTCATCCCTCTCTCTCTCCACTCTCTCCAGCAGCATTCGGTTCGCTCCCTCCTTCTCTCTCTCCATCTCACCTGCTCTCCTCTTCCACCGCTCCATCTCATCCCTCGCTTCTCTGGCCGTGAGTTCCAGATCTTCCTTTTCTCTCGTCCAGTTCTTCTGCAGGTTCTCCGTCTGCTCCTCTCGTTCCTCCAGCAGCCTGGAGACGCGTTTCTTCTCCTTCATCACTTCTTCCACTCGTTCTTTCAGCTCCTCCAGCTCTGTGTCCTTCTCTCTCAGCTCTCTCTCTTTCGTCTCCCTCTCTTTCCGCCGTTCTTCCTCCTTCAGCTCCTCCAGAGTGGCCACTCTTCTCTCCAGCATCTCTCTCTCTTTCTCTCCATCTTTCAGCTGAGCTCTCACTCTTTCTATCACTCCATTCTGCAGTTTCACTGTGCTCATGTACTCGTCTATCTCCTTCTCTTTCTTTTCTATCTCTCCTTCCCTCTCTCTGAGGAGATCAGCCATCTCAGCCTTCTCCATTTCACTCGTTTTCACGTTTTCGCTCTCTTGCTCCACTCGTTCTAGGAGCCTCCGGTTCTCATCCCTCGCTTCTCTGGCTGCGAGTTCCAGATCTTCCTTTTCTCTCGTCCAGTTCTTCTGCAGGTTCTCCGTCTGCTCCTCTCGTTCCTCCAGAAGCCTGGAGACGCGTTTCTTCTCCTTCATCACTACTTCCACTCGTTCTTTCAGCTCCTCCAGCTCTGTGTCCTTCTCTCTCAGCTCTCTCTCTTTCGTCTCCCTCTCTCTCCGTCTTTCTTCTTCCTCTGTCTCCTTCAGCTCCTCCAGAGCGGCCAATCGTCTCTCCAGCATCTCTCTCTCTTTCTCTCCATCCTTCACCTGAGCTCTCACTCTTTCTATCACTCCATTCTGCAGTTTCACTGTGCTCATGTACTCATCTAACTCTTTATCTTTCTTTTCTATCTCTTCTTCCTTCTCTTTGAGAAGATCAGCCATCTCTGCTTTCTCCATTTTGCTTGTTTTCAGGTTTTCACTCTCTCGCTCCACTCGTTCTAGGAGCCTCCGGTTCTCTCCCTGGACCTCCTCCACTCTCTGCTTCCATCTCTCCATCTCATCCCTCGCTTCTCTGGCCACAAGTTCCAGATCTTCCTTTTCTCTCGTCCAGTTCTTCTGCAGGTTCTCCGTCTGCTCCTCTCGCTCCTCCAGAAGCCTGGAGACGCGTTTTTTCTCCTTCATCACTTCTTCCACTCGTTCTTTCAGCTCCTCCAGCTCTGTGTCCTTCTCTCTCAGCTCTCTCTCTTTCGTCTCCCTTTCTTTCCACCGTTCTTCCTCCTTCAGCTCCTCCAGAGTGGCCACTCTTCTCTCCAGCATCTCTCTCTCTTTCTCTCTATCTTTCAGCTGAGCTCTCACTCTTTCTATCACTCCATTCTGCAGTTTCACTGTGTTTATGTACTCGTCTATCTCCTTCTCTTTCTTTTCTATCTCTCCTTCCCTCTCTCTGAGGAGATCAGCCATCTCAGCCTTCTCCATTTCACTCGTTTTCAGGTTTTCGCTCTCTTGCTCCACTCGTTCTAGGAGCCTCCGGTTCTCATCCCTCGCTTCTCTGGCCGCGAGTTCCAAATCTTCCTTTTGTCTCGTCCAGTTCTTCTGCAGGTTCTCCGTCTGCTCCTCTCGTTCCTCCAGAAGCCTGGAGACGCGTTTCTTCTCCTTCATCACTTCTTCCACTCGTTCTTTCAGCTCCTCCAGCTCTGTGTCCTTCTCTCTCAGCTCTCTTTTGTTTATTTCCATCTCACTCCGTCTTTCTTCTTTCTCTGCCACCTTCAGCTCCTCCAGAGCGGCCACTCGTCTCTCTAGCATCTCTCTCTCTTTTTCTCTCTCTTTCAGCTGAGCTTTCACTCTTTCTATCATTCCATTCTGCAGTTCGACAGTGTTCATGTACTCATCCAACTCCTTCTCTTTCTTTTCTATCTCTCCTTCCCTCTCTCTGAGAAGATCAGCCATCTCAGCCTTCTCCATTTCACTCGTTTTCAGGTTTTCGCTCTCTTGCTCCACTCGTTCTAGGAGCCTCTGGTTCTCTCTCTGGACCTCCTCCACTCTCTCCCTCCATCTCTCCATCTCATCCCTCGCTTCCTGCTGCCTTGTCTCGGCCGCTCTCTGCTCCGAGCCGTGTCTGATCTGTAGTTGCTCCGTCTCTGTCGTCTTTTTGTCCATCAGCTCAGACAGCTCTTTGTTTTCCTTCATCAATCCCTCCATCCTGTTCTTCAGGGCCTCCATCTCTCCGTCCTTCAGCCCCAGCTCGGCGCTCAGCTCCTCTCTCTCCCTCTGCCACGTCTCCCTCTCTCTCTCCTGCTCGGCCTCCTTCATCCTGAACTGTTCAGCTTCTCTCTGCAGCTTCTTCACCTCCGCCTCGCTCTCCTCCCTCTCTGTCTCACTCCTCCTCCTCTCCTCCCTTGCTCGCTCTCTCTCCTCCTCCCTCAGCGCTGACTCTCGCTCCAGCTCCGCCCGAACGCACTCAACCTCACCTACACACATCAGAGAACATCACTTAATCACGGCACACCCACTGAAGCACTGGAGTAATTAAAGCAATAGATCAGCAAACAAAGTTTTCCCATCATTTTCCCAGTTTTCCCTGCAGTTTTCCCAGTTCATCAGCCGAGACGTGTTCGGTGTCCCGAAGTTTGCTTCTTTAGCTTTAGCACTGCAGCTACAAGGCTAATGTAGCTAATAAGTAATGGAAGCTTACATACACCAATTAGCATGGTGCTCACTGCCTACATCATCTCACACTGGACTCAAATGTGTCAGTGGATTTTGATTCTTCCTCTAAATTTCCACTCCACCTTAAATGGTGCAGCAGTTAGATTCTGGCGCCTCGGGCCAAACTGTGAAATGTTATGGTCAGTTGTACCGGACAATAGACAATGTTGACTAACCGCTAATTGGTAAGTATAAGCTTCCATTACTCGTTAGCCACGTTAGCCTCGTAGCTGCAGTGCTAAAACTACAGAAGCAATCTTCAGACTCCAAACACATCCTGGCTGACTGACTGCATCTGGAATAAGAAGGGAACCTGGGGGGGATGTTCTGGCTTTAAAGGGTGGGTTCTCACCCTGAAGAACGTCTTTGGCCTGCAGCAGCGTGTGGACCTGCAGCTGGAGCTGTGAGCGCTGAACCTCCACAACGGAGACACCATCCTGAAGAGCACCCAGCTGCTGCTGCAGACTCGCCCTCACATCCCTACAGACATCATCATCATCATCATCATCGCCAGCATCATCATCAACAATATAATAAACAATATTAACAATACCATCAACATCATTAACAACAATATTAACATCAGCTTCAACATCAACAGCATTATTAACAACATTAGCAACAACAATGACAACAACTGTAATGTAAAACTCAAACTTTCTCAAAGCAGCTATTTTTAAACATCACACGGCTTCACCTGAAAATATGAACTGGAATCATCTGAAGATGAAGAATATTTAAATCATTTATTTCGTGTTTGGTTTCAGCTCCACTCCAACAGTGTTTTGCTGCGTCTCGCGAGATCCGCTGTCTGATCTCGCGCAGACTGAGAAATCCGATAGAAATCAGAGTGAGAGTTTACCTGCACTGAGAAACCTCTTTATCAGATTTCTTAATCGGATTTCTAGATCGGAGTATGGTGTTTACATGACTATTTGAATAATCAGATAACTGCAGAAATCCGATTAAGATTGGATTATTGAGCGCATGTATGCGGTACTCTCCACTCCGCTCTGCTTCACTTCACTGCCATTGTTAAGTGTGTGAACGTGGGAAAGCTGTTGATGAGGGACTTTAGTGTTGGTTAGCTGTTCTCCTCTTCTTAACGTAGCAAGTTATGGTAGCTTTACTTACATCTGTTTCTTTTGTTTTCAGGTTCATTTAATTTAAAACTTATTAAGCAGTTTTAGTAACTAGTTCTTTGTTAGTTGTTTTGACGTGTGTCCCATCACCCCATTCAGACACCCCTGTTTAAAGGGGAACTCCACCCAATTTAGCTAATTATTTAACCTGTTAACTGTGGCCCCATTTTTGCCTGAAATGGCATACGCAAAGCAAAGCAGCGCTGTTCCCACATACTCTGGGCTACAGTCCTGACCTGGTCTCATTTGAAAGGATATAATACAGGGTGATTCAAAAAGATTAATCAGATTTCAAAGCGCCATATTTTTCCAACTGTGAGGCGCCGAGGAACCAATCACAATCCAATTGAAAGAGGGGATCATAGAGTGTCTGACTGTCAGTGGAAGATGTTCTGGATGATGGTGTTTCTGTGGTGGCGTAGAGGCTCTGAAGGTGACGACACACAGATCTGCTAGCGTTTGATCTTTCAGTGCTTATGATGCAAATGAGACGATCGTCACTGCTGTGAGTAACAGATGATAAAATGGTTTGAGGGAATCGAATCCTGAGATTTCAAGCTTTCTAACGGTGAATTGCACCATTAATGCTGGATGATCTGAGGCACAAAAAGAACTGTTCACAGTGGTGGTGATAGGAACCAGACGTCCACCTCTAAAAGCTCCCTCACAGAAAGTTCCTACATGAAATGGTTATGAATTCACTGCCTGATGACTGAGACACTGTTTTATGATAGTTTGGAGAACTTAAACTCCATTCATGGTGGAGGGATACATGCAGGGCGCTGTGAGGCAAAATAGTCCCCAAAGAAAACTTATTATTTCAGATTTTCCACTATTTTCCATCATCAACATTCCATATAAACTCAGAAGACTCGTGTAGGTTCACTGGTGGTTCTGGATAGTAAATAAAATGTCTATATCTGTGTTGTAGTCATGGCGACCCCTGGTTCCTATCACCACCACTGTAAAGACATCTGAACCATTTCACACCAAACCACTCTGAATCTCTCTGTTTACATCTCACACACTGAGTTATGGGGGAATTTTGAAAAAGTGGTGGAATTCCCCTTTAAGAGCTTGCAGGTATTACAGAGTCTCCCAGATATGAATAACACAGACAGACAGACAGACAAACCGAGAGACAGACAGGTAGGTGTACCTGAGCTCCTCTGTGTGCTGCTGTATCTCCTCCTTCTCTCTCTCCACAGCGCTCACCCTCTCCTCCAGCTGATCTCTCTCTCTCTCCACCTCCTCTCTCTCTCTCTGTGCTCTCCTCTCTCGCTCCACCGCTCGCCCCAGCTCCGCCTCAGCTTTACACAGCTCATCACACACCGCCCTGTACTGACCACTCAGCTGACCCCACACACACACACACACACACACACACACACACACACACACACACAAATACACGTACATACAGGGCAATAGGACAATATTTACCATTATCGTGAAACATTACATCACAATTAGTCACAATATTCTTTATGCTTAAATGGAGCATTTCTGGTGGTCGTTCATCATGAAATGGCACATTGTAAAGGTTAGCTGGCTAGAATTTTTTTTTAAATTCTGTAAAAAAGTACAAAACCATACGAGGTTTTCTTCCGACAGCAGCATATATATATATATATATATGTGTGTGTATGTATACACACGTGTGTGTGTGTGTTTGAGTGAGTGATGGTAGGAATGCATGTTTTATTTATTTTATTTTGTTATATTTTATATTTATTTTATTTTATTCATTACATGTAAATGTCTGATACTGTGCACTGTGAGCTCCTCTAACCAGAACCAAATTCCTTGTATGCGTAAGCATACCTGGCCAATAAAGCCTGATTCTGATTCTGACATACATACATACATACAGACACACATAAAGCATAAAGAATGAAATAATTGAAATCTCGTTACTTTATGACCGAATGTAAAATTAGTATTAGTGACGGTTTTCATGTCAGTCAGTCCCTAAACACAGCACCCCCCCCGCCCCCCAAACACCCTGCCTCCTCTGTACCTGATCATTCCTCTCTCTCTCCTCAGTCAGAGCGGAGGTCTCTCTCTCTCTCTCCTCTCTCAGAGTCTCAATGTCTCTCTGCAGTTCTCTCTCTCTGTCTCGGAGCTGCTGAAGGACGTCCAGCTCCGCCTCCCTGCCAGCCCTGAAACACACATACACACACACACAGACACACACACACACACACACACACACACAGACACACACACACACACACACACACACACACACACACACAGACACACACACACAGACACACACACACACACACACAGACACACACACACACACACAGACAGACACACACAGACAGACACACACACACACACGTTTAAGCGACAGTTCAGAAATAATCATTTTTAGATTATATCAGACTTGCATACATACAGACATTCAGCTCTGCACATGCTCAGAAACCCACACGTCTCTTCAGCTCCTTTCACGCTGACTCTGCATTATTCTGTCTGTTATTTGAGTTTAATCCTTGTTATCAGTCTGTGTTTGTCTGGTCTGTTCAGTGTGTCTGTCATACGTGTGACTCAGCAGCACTGATTCCTTGTGTGTGTAACGTGATTGTCTGATTTTTGATGATTAGCCTCATTCGATGTTTATGTGCACGTCTCTGTTAATGTCTGTATTTTTATTATTTGTGAACTTCTTGTTATTATGTTAATAATTTCACTCATATTTTTATGACTTAATATGCCGTTACTGGTCCACTACGAACTACTGGACCCCCCTGAGCACAGGCCTGCGGACCACCAGAGGGCGCTTCACAGCCCACTGACGGCTAAGAAACTCTGTATTGTACTGTTTTTCAGGTGTTCATGATCAGCTTTGGACTGCAGACAGGTGTCTGACCTTAACTCTGCCGTTTCCGTGGTAACGGCCTTCAGCTCCCTCTGCAGTGCCGCCACCTCCGACCCCAACGTCTGTAGCTGGATCTGAGCTTCAGACGCCTCCTCCTCCAGCTGGAACACAGACAAATACAGACACAGACACAAATACAGACACATCAGACACAAACACAGACAGACAGACACATCAGACGTCTGATCTTCACTGTTACTTCACAGTGTGCTGATTAAACTCCCTTTAAAGCTTTAGTGTATCGTAAAGCAGCTCTGAGTTGATAAACTGGGTATATTTATCTTCAACACTCATCTTCTTCACAGTGTCTTTGGAGAGAAAAGGGGCGTGGCCTTTTTATTACCATGGCAGGACTTTTCAGCAGCTTCTCCTTCAGTATTAGTTTTTATAGTTTAAATAGTTTTCAGTACTGAACAGAAATAGAAACGCAACACTTTCTGTTGAAGAGATTTTACTGGATCTTTATATGGATGACAGAAGATCGCAAGATCAAACCTGCAGTATGCGGGTGTTGAGCTCTCTCTTATCTAGAACCAGAGCTTCATTTAAGGAGGACATCTTCTCCAGAGCATCTCTAACATCTGCAGCCTCTCTCTTCAGCAGAGTGTGAGCAGAGGAGAGAGACACCAGAGACTGACGAGCCTGAGAGAGAGAGAGAGAGAGAGAGAGAGAGAGAGAGAGTGAGAGAGCGAGAGAGTGAGTGAGCGAGAGAGAGAGAGAGAGAGAGAGAGAGAGAGACAAACAAATAACAAATAAACAACATAAGGACGAAAAATGAACAGCTGCTTATCGTGAACATTTAATTTTCATTCCCAGCAGTTATGATGAGGAGAAACACCACAGAACCTGTTCTGACTGTTCTAAAGGGTTCCCAAATGTTTAAAAGCTCAAGCAGAACTGCAGTCCACAGCGGTTCTAGAGACCAGGAGCTTTTGGGGGTGATGGAGCTACAAACTCGATCAGATCATTTTCACCCACAAATGGCACCTTCAGGCATAAAGAGTCACAGTCTAACATGTATTAGTCGTTTTAATGGTGATGAAAATGAGGAACAGCGATTATAGACGCTGTTTCTGCGCCGTCAGCACAGACGCGATCAAACAGTCTGATCAGCAGATCAGACGTCAGACACACTCATCCTCTCTGTTCATGAGGAGCATCAAGACGCCCGAGAACTGAAGTCAGTTTCTCATTCGGCAGCTTCTCATTCGAACTGTCGCGTTCCACATTAAATGGTGCAG